>NC_139515.1:35394300-35891800 GCF_947247035.1 Vipera ursinii
CCACGGGCAGCTGGTTCCAGAGGGCAGGCGCACCCACAGAGAAAGCCCTCCCCCTGGGTGTTATCCGCCGGCAATCTTTTACCGGCGGCACCCTGAGAAGACCCTCCCTGTGTGAGCGCACTGGACGAAGGGAACTTGATACTGGCAGGAGGTGTTCCCTCAAATATCCCGGACCCAAGGCATTTAGGCCTTTATAGGTCATCACCAGCACCTTGAATCTCACCCGAAGGGCAACCGGAAGCCAATGCAGCTCACGGAGTAGAGGTGTTACATGGGAGTATCGGGAGGCCCCCATCACAACTCGCGCAGCCGCATTCTGCACCAGTTGAAGCCTCTGGGTGGTCCTCAAGGGCAGCCCCATGTAGAGAGCGTTGCAGTCTAAACGGGAGGTCACGAGCGCATGAGTGACTGTGCGTAGGGCATCTCGGTCCAGATAGGGTCGCAACTGGCGCACCAGGTGAACCTGGGCAAAAGCCCCCCTGGTCACGGCACCTATATGGTCTTCAAAATTGAGCCGTGAATCCAGGAGGATGCCCAAGTTGCAAGCCCTATCAATGGGGTGTAACACCTCACCCCCCATTGTTAAAGGTGGAATGAACTGGTTAGTCCGAGATGCCGATATGCACAGCCACTCAGTCTTGGCAGGATTGAGACGAAGCCTGTTTCTCCCCATCCAGACCTGGACCGCCTCCAGGCAACGGGACATCACGGCGAGGGCATCGCTGGGTTGGTTCGGGGTGGAAATAAAAAGTTGGGTATCATCAGCGTACTGATGATACCCCACTCCGAAACCACGAATGACCTCACCCAGTGGCTTCATATAGATGTTGAACAGGAGGGGAGAGAGAACCGACCCCTGAGGAACTCCACAAACGAGAGGCCTCGGGACGGATCTCTGCCCTCCTGTCAACACTGACTGCGAACGACCCAGGAGTGCCTCCCACTCCCAGCCCCCTCAGGCGTCGCAGTAAGGTACCATGGTCGATGGTATCAAAAGCCGCTGAGAGATGTAATAGGACTAGGACAGAGGAGCAACCCCTGTCCCGAGCCCGCCAGAGATCATTCACCAGCGCGACCAATGCCGTCTCCGTACTGTGCCCGGGCCTGAAACCCGATTGGTACGGGTCCAGATAATCAGTTTCCGGCTGACATCTGCGCTTCCCCACTCGTGCACGCCGAGCCGGCTGGAGCCTCTACGATGCGCGCGTGCGTCGTGCAGCCCGGCCCAGCCCTGCCGGCTACGGTGGCCTCGCAGGGTCCTAGGCCCAGCCTTGTCCTGCCGGCTACGGTGGCCTCGCAGGCTCCTGGGCCTAGACCAGCTTGTGATTCGGCCTTTGCGGTGCTGGCGGACGGGGCCCACGGCAGCGGAGCCCGTTTCCAATACAAGAGGACTGGGGGCTCACCAGCTTTGCGTAGGGACAGCAAGCGGCAGGGTGGAGCTGTATGTGGTTGCCGGGTCCAGGGACGGGTGTGGGGGTGGCGGCGAGCGGCGTCGGGACGAGCGTGCGCGAGGGAATTCAGCTGGGAGGTGGAGGGTGCTGGGTGGTGGGCGTGTCGCAAAGGGAGGTGTTTGGGAGAAACGGGGGTTAAGTAGGGGATGGGCGGAGGTGGGTGCGACCGGGTGGGGCGTGGGTGTGTACCTGCAATGTGTATTTAACAGCGTTGGATGCAGGTAGCAGCCAACGCTGGCTTTGTTCCGTTTGAAGATCGTTTGCTTTTGCTTATTAAACCGTTTTGGAAACTCAGCTTTCGTCTCGGTTGCTTGAATCTCCTGCTCTCCGGACGAGGTTTGAGAGCGGCGGGGAAGACACCCTCCTTCAAAGAAGCAGTTATTACTGCCTGGAACCAGCCTCGTGTCTCCTCCTGGGCCATATAAACCAGCCAGGAGGGGCACGAATCCAACAAACAGGTGGTGGAGCTCAGCCTCCCCATGATCCTGTCCACATCATCAGGGGAAACAGGATCGAACTCAGTCCAGATAACATGCTCAAGACCGTCCGATTTCTCCACGTCAGACTCCGCCCAGTCAGAGTCCAAGCCTTCCCGGATCTGAGCGATTTTGTCCATCAGATGATGACTAAACTCCTCGGCTCGTCCCTGCAAGGGATCCTCCCTTACCTCCTGGTTAAGAAGGGATCAAGTCACCCTAAACAGGGCGGCCAGGCGATTATCTGCAGATGCGATGAGGGCAGCGAAGTAATTAGCCCTCGCCATCCTCATCGCAGCAAGATAAGACCTTATAAAGGTTCTTAACTGCAATCGGTCAGATTCAGAATGGCTGGACCTCCAACCGCTCTCTAGACCCTGTCTCCGACACTTCATCTCCCGGAGGTCCGCAGAAAACCATGGAGCCCAACGGGATATGCGCCGCGTCAGAGGTCGCAAGGGTACAACACAGTTGAGTGCCTCAGTGGCCACCCTTTCCCAGGCATCCACCAAGACATCAGCTGGGCTGTGAGTGAGGGCAATAGGTATAGACCCAAGCGCCATCTGGAACCGTTCAGGGTCCATTAGGCGCCTGGGGCGGAACCATCTAGTTGATTCCGCCGCCCAGCAGCGGGGGGTGGCATAACGGAAGACCAGCCGGAGATGATAATCGGACCATGACAGGGGAGTAACAACCGGTAAACCCCCTCCCAAATCATCCAACCACTGCCCAGACAGGAACACCAGGTCGAGAGTGTGACCACCCACATGGGTCGGGCCTTGAATTACCTGGGTCAGGTCCATGGCCGTCATGGAGGCCATGAACTCCTGGGCTAGCTCCGATGACCCTCCCAGGGAAGGCAGGTTGAAGTCTCCCAGCACTATAAGCCTGGGGAACTCCACCACCAACCCTGAGAGGGTGTCGAGCAGCTCGGGCAGAGCTGTTGCCGCACAGCTGGGCGCCAGGTATGTAAGCAACAAGCTCATCTGAACCCGAGAACCACATCTCAGTAGGAGGGACTCACTCCCGCCAATCTGGACAATGTTGGTCTCCCGCGGACATAAAGTCTCCCTGATAACCACCGCCACCCCTCCGCCCCTACCCTGAGCCCGTGGCTGGTGTAGCACACGGAAACCTGGGGGGCATAACTCAATCAAAGGGACCCCTCCCTCCGAGCCCAACCAAGTTTCCGTAATGCATGCCAGATCCGCGCATTCCTCCTCGATCAAATCTCAAATGAGGGGAGCCTTATTAACAACGGATCTGGCATTAAGGTAAACCAGCCTGAGCTCAGGGGCCTGATCACCCTCACCCCTGGGCAAAAGGGTGCTAACCGGAGGGTCGGAGCGCGTCACCGCTCGCAAGCAGCGGGGGTGCGATCCCGGATGTCGATACGGCCCTCTGTGCACACACCTACTGCCATTCCCTATCATTGTGGGGATTTGAAGCCCCACCCCAACACATCCAGAACCAGCCGCCTCTAACCCAAGCCCCGACCTGCCGGGACCCCAAACCGGCCCGGACTGAGTGCCGGTTAGTAATCCCCTCCCCTCCCTCACCCTCCCTAACCTTTTAAAATAACCGGCTAAAAAGTAGATCAGAGGGCCTCTTGATACGTCTCCGCTCGAGGCCCCTATTTAAGCCCAGCCACCTCTCGGGGTCCCAACAATTGGGCCCGTCATTAAGGGGAATGCAGGAAAGGGCGGCAGGTCGAATCCAGGAGGAAGAAACCCCCCTGTCAGCTCCAGAGTAATGTAAGGAGACCATACAATAGTGACAAATGTCCGCATAGGGCTGATGTTAATAATGGTTAATAGTGGGTGGATTGATGGTATTAATAACAAAATCCGGTAGATGTAACACAGTCCATTAGTCCAGATCAGCTCTCACCTGAGGTGGAACTGAAGAAAAGAAACCCCAGCCGTCCTCTCACTACGGCTGAGGAATCCAGTCTATCATGGATAGAGTAAAGGATCCCGGGGTAAACCTACCCCACCTGGTCTCTCACACCAGTGGGGCGGTTGATGATCAATCCAAGACCGTCCTGCCACTACGGTCCAGTCCCAGGTCCAGTCCGGAATATTAATGGGAAGCACTAACCCCCAACCGGGCATTGAAGCGTAATCCTGGCCGATCTTCAGGCCACAGCAGTGCCTGCCAACCAGCATAAGGAGCAAATCCAACAGATCTAGCAAATCCATGACGGTAGGATGAAACCACGGCCAGTTTCCAGGCCGGAAAACCACCTCTGCCATTCGGGGAGAGGGAGGGCTCCGCGTCGCCAAAACAGCAACAGCCAGCTGATCTAAATCCCAACTCCAGACCAAGTCTCCGGATCGCTCAATCATTGCCGCTGCTCCTCCGACAGGCAAGAGATGTCCACGGCAAGATAACGAAAAGAGCCTGCAAGCAAGCCCTGGCCGATTTCCAAACAAGGAAGCCACCGCTGCAACTTGGGAGGAGAGGGAGGGCTCCGCACCGCCGAAGGCAGCGCCCGTCAAACTGACACGAACCTCAGCTCCAAACCGAGTCCTCAGGTCACCCGATTGTCGCCACTGCTCCTCCAACAAGCAGGGAGTGCTCATGGCGAAAAAGCAACAAAGAAAGCCGCAGGAACCGGAGAAAGCCTGCAGCAAACTCGACGAGTCCCGGATGACAGGCCCGACCACAGCAAACAAGCAAACAAACTCCGAGCTGGTAGGCAGACGCCACTATTCAAGGGGGGGGAGAGCCCAGCGCCACCAGAAGCAGCGCCCATCTCCATATCCAACTCCCCCAAAGCTGACCACCGCCTCGTGCCTCGGTCGGGTGTCCCTACCGACCCATATAAAGCCCGCTGCGGAGCGCAGGAGACTCAGACCGCAGCCGCCGCCATCTTGGACAAAAAAAAAAGAGTATGTGAAATTTAGTTTTTAAGTGATGTGGGGAATCATTTTTGTCCCAAAGGGTATGTGTGGTGATATCAGATGATAAGTCATAATCAAATGCACTCACAGAAGACTCTGTTCCTTCCAAGATACTTAGCAATTGATACTTAGTATTGTGTACCTGTGGACAAGACCTCCCTTTTAGCAGCAGCAATTTTTGGTACAGGTAGCAATTAGGAAATAAATGCTGGCAAGGTATATTAAAAGAGAGAAATAATTATGTCACATTATTTCAACAGTATAAATGGTTTCCACCCACCCAATGATATTAGTAATGGCCAATGAATGAATGTCAAGAACTATGGTCAATTAAAAAAACCCTCCCTTTTTTAAAACTTTGTAGTCCCTATTCAGGGTGTGGATGACTGAATGGAGCTGAGGGTTTGGGTGACTAGAGCTGAGCGTTTACTGGCTGGATGCCCTTTCTGCCACTCATGCGGAGTTTGTAGCAGATATTTTTTCTTTGTGCTCTAAGGGAGAAACATCTGTCACTACCTAGGATTGAATTCTCAACCTTCCAAGTGGGAGGTGAGAGTTTTCACCACTAAGCCCCCATGCCGGTCATAGTCAATACGATATAAATTATATGATATATTAAGTTCAGTGCATATTGCTAAGAATTATTATTTATAATAATTTATAATCTTATTAAAAGATGTATAAGAGAAGAATTAGAAAGCCAGTTTGGTTTAGTGATTAAGTCACAGCTTGAAAGCAGGAAACCATGAATTCAAGTCTCGCCTTGGCCATAAAAGCCAGCTGGATAACCTTGAGCCTGTCATTCTCTCTCAGCCAAAGTGATGCAATAGGAGGATGTGTTGGATGTGTTCTCCACCTTGAGTTATTTGTAAAGATAATAAAGCTGGGATATAAAATAAGTAAAAAAATTATTCTGAATAAGTATCTTGAAGCATAACTTCTATGCAGAGACAAGCCCTAATATTGGATATGCTCCCAATCTGTGTATTATACTTGAAAAACAGTTTCTAGTTTAAGCTAAAATTTATGTTTGATTTACTTTTAAGGTGCAAACTTATTTTAATATCAGAGTATACTCCCACAACTTGGTTAGCCATTTTTCCATTGAAAGGTTCAGACATTTCCAATAAGAAACACATAATATCTTTGCAGCAATTATCATAAAAATCTATATATACCGTATTTTGAAGGGATATATAGTTTGACAGTTTAATAAGAATAGTTTAAGCTAAGATGAATCTCGAGCATATAAGAATTGTTTCATTCTGAATCCTTTTACAAAATTGTTGAGTTGTACAGCATTAAAGCTTAATGCCAAATATGAGAAACAAATGACCCCATTTGCTCATTAGATTTCCAGTAATTTTTTTAAGATAAACTGTCCTGTTTAGCAATCAAAACTGAAATAAATGATAAAATATTTTTCTCTGAGTATAATGTTCTGAGTAAATTTAATTATCTTTTTCTATTACAATTCTCATTGCATCTCTATTGTATATTCTAATTCTGCATCCATTATATAGTCTTTGACTTGTTAAGGCCTGGAGTCTTCATGAACAGTCTGTAAATAAGACCCAACAAATGTTCCAAGTATTACAAAATTTACAAATTCAGTCAAATCTCCCATTATTCCTACATTTCTGCAATTAGATTCCAATATTTCTGAGGGCTATAGAAGAAAAAATTGCAGATCACACTTGAAAGTGAGTTTCATGAGAATGTGAAATTTACCTCATCACATCCTGAACACCGTGGCTTGAGCAGTTCAGCATGGTGTCTACCACAATGAATGTTTCCAACTTGGAAGAAATAGATTAGATCAACAAGAAGTTCATTGCATGTAAAACATATAAAACAGGATGGGTGCCAGAGCGCTCCAGGCCCAGCTCTTGAAGCAAATACTGCAACTTCACCTCCATTTATTTTTGTACCACACTAGAAATAAAAACAGGGATTTAAGTATTTTTCCCCCATCCATCTAGATAAACCTGCACACATGCATTTTAATTTGTATACATATACAACTTAGAACAATGGGACCACCTCACATCTGAGAGGAAAGGACAGATCAGGACACTAAAGGAGCATATGCTATTACTATGATCTTCCTTGATACAAGATTACTGACTCATATTAACTGTCAGTAAAATAACTTCTTAAACACTTCCTTTGAGCATTCCATTACGTTAAGCATGCATGCACACTCATACTGATTCATCAACATCTTTTAATCAAATCTTTATTATCCCCTTGATTTACCTTGCTCTTTATCAGATTTTTCTTGATCAATATTTTAAGCATATTGTTATACTGTAAAGAACAGAAATAGGTTTTGTAAGCCAAGAAATGCTGTTTGATCAGTTTTCAACCTAAAAGGCATGAACCCATGTTTTATTTAAATGTGCTTTATTCCATGTTCAGCAGTACCTGAATTTCACAGAATTACAGAATTCTATTTTAACAATAGTAATGTTACCTGTTCACAAAGTGCATGCATTATTGCTCTAGGGAGTAATTTGACTGAGCCTTGCCCCAATGCTTCTTTTTTACGTTGTGCACTAAATAGTTGAAGTTCTTTCTTCTCTTCTTCATTTAAAGACTGGCAGTATCGCACCTTCATCAAAAGAAGCAAGTAACTATTATCAAAGCATTTCTAATACAATGGTTTTGAAAATATCCATGAATTTTGTTTTTCCCATACCACAAAAACGCGTGCCATCCCAATTGTAAGTCATGTCCCTCCAAGGATAACAACCTTTTATTCCTAAGCATTATCCATTCTTTCACCCATGTCAATACAGATGCTTGATAATACAAAGCCCACTCAGGTAAACCAAAACCTCCATTTTCTTTAGTATCTTGCAGAGTTTTCCTCTTTATTTTAGCTTTTTTCCCTTGCCATACGAACTTCAAAAGTAAAGAATTCAACTCTTTAAAAAAAATTCCCCCAAGTTTTATCAGAATTTTCTGAAACAAAAACAGAATCTTAGGCAATATATTCATTTTAATTGTAGCTATCCTTTCTAATAGAGACAATTTTAAATTCTTCCATTTTTCCAGGTCTAACTTTATTTATTTCAATAACCTTGTATAGTTATCTTCTTTTAATGTTGAACATTTAGGTGATAAATATATACCCAAATATTTTACCTTTTTCACTATCTGTACCTCTGTCACTTCTGATATTCGACTTTTTTGCTTATCCGTAACATTTTTAACTATTATCTTATTTTTTCCTTGTTTATTTTTAATCCTGCTACTTCACCATATTCTAATTTCCCCCACAATTTTGGAATCATCTCCAAGGGCTCTTCCAAAATAAATACCAAATCATCAGCAAATGCTTGTAATTTATATGTTTCACCCTTTACCTCCAAACCTCTAATTTCTGCATCTCATCATATTCCAATTTAAAACCTCCAAGGTGAAAATGAATAACAGAGGAGATAGAGGGCATCCTTGCCTTGTGCCTTTCCTTATTTCAAAACTCTCAGTACAATCTCCATTCACAATCACTTTGGCGGTTTGTTTATTATATATTGTCTTTACCATATTTATGAAGTTCTGTCCAAAATCCATTATTTGTAATTGATGAATCAAAAACTGCCATGAAAGATTGTCAAATGCCTTTTGAGCATCTAAAAATATTAATGCCAATTGTTTCCCCGGATGTAATTCATAATATTCCAATACATCTAGTATCATTCTTAAGTTATTTTTAATTTGTCTTTTTGGTAAAAAGCCATTTTGATCCAGGTGGATAAATTCAACTAGATATTTTTTCAGTCTCTCTGCCATTATTGAAGTAAAAATTTTATAATCCACATTAAGTAGTGAAATCGGTCTTAACCTGAGTCAAATCTGAATCATCTTTTGGTATTAAGGTAATGTTTGCTTCAATCCACGTCATCGGCATTTTAGCTTCTAATAAAAGACCATTGCAAACATCTTTCAACAGATCACTTAATATCTCTTGTAGACTTTTGCATAGTTCTGCCGGGAGTCCATCTGGGCCAGGAGCTTTATCATTTTTTTTGTCTCTTTATAGCCTCTGTTATTTCCATCATTGTAACTCCTTCATCTAGCATATTTTTAAATGTCTCTGAAACCTTCTGAAGGTTACTATCTTTCAAATATTTTACAGTTTTCTCTCTTGAAGTCTCCTTTTTATCATACAGATCCTTATAGAATTCTTTAACTATCTTTTTTATTTCTTCATTTTTATATTGTAAATGACCTTTCCCATCCAATAGATTATGTATCATTTTTTTTCTTTCTGTTTTTTAAGTTGGTAAGCTAACCACCTTCTCGGCTTATTGGCATTTTCAAAGAAATTCTGCTTCGCTCTTTTTATCTGTTCTGCCATTTTTTCTGAATCTAACAAATTTAATTTATGTTTTATCATATCCATATCTCTTATTAAAGTCTTTTTTTGCGGATTCTTTTGCAATTCTGATTCTAACTTTCCAAATTCTTTTCTTAATAATACATATTGCTGTTTTCTCTGTTTATTTTTCCTTGCCATATACAATGTAGCTATACCTCTAAAGTATGCTTTAGCTGTGTCCCATAGATTTTGTATCATAGTATTTCTTTCTTATTTTCTTTTTAAAAAGTTCCATTTCTCTTTTTTATTAACTCTATGAATTCTTTTTCCTTTAATATGGAACAGTTTAAAGTCCATCTTAGCCTTTTTTCTATCCCTTTCCAAGTCATTTTCAGAGGGTTGTGATCTGCCCATGTGCCTATTTCTATTTCAATGTCCTGCACATTCATTCTCAAATCAGCAGTCATCCAAATCATATCAATTCTTGACCCGGATTTCTGGCTATTTGAATAAAAAGTATATTGTAATTTTTGTGGATTTATTTCCCTCCAAATATCTTGAATTCCAATTTCCTCCACCATATCAAAAAATGTCTTAGGTAGTCTTCTTCTACCATTTTTCCTTGTTTTGTTACTTTTATAATCAATTTTTCCATCTTTTATTGCATTAAAATCTCCTAGTAAACAAATATTTTGATACTCCATTTCTATTATTTTTCTATGTAGATTTTTATAGAACTTTTCTTGATTGTCATTTGGTGCATAAATTGCCACTAATAATATTTGTTTTTGATGCAGATAAATTTCTACCATTAATATTCTTCCTTCTTCATCTGAATATATCATTTTCGAATTTATTGTCTCTTTAATATATAGAGCTACTCCTCTTTTTTTCTGTTGTGCTGATGCATAGTAAAGTTTTCCAATCTTTGAATATTCCAATAGTTTATAATTTTGTGCTTTTAAGTTATGTTTTGATAACAGTATGAGAAAAAATTAAAATGAAAATATATGTAAAAATTCCAGGGTGGTTATCAACAATTGAAGCTTTTTCACATGTAAACTTGTTAGATTTTGAAAAAACTTGGACATATAGAGACATTTTAAATATCGATGGGACATTAAAATCGAAACAAGAACTGGAACATCAGGGTATCAACATGTCATGGTGGGTACGCTTACAAATACAAAACAGATATGAAAAAGATATGAAAATGTATGGATTTTATAAAGAACAAAATGTGATAAGATATTATTAACTTCTGATGAGAAATTAATTAAATGATTGTATAATTGTTGTTAACTTTAGAGATGGAAAGTGAACAAATTAAAGGGACAATGACAAGGTGGGCGGAAAACTTTGGTTATAACATAGATCTAGAAGAATGGCAAAAATTGTGGGAGAGAAATTATAAATTGACAATGTCAACTGCATACTTTAATTTAATTTAATTTAATAACATTTATATACCGCCCTTCTCCCTGAGGACTCAGGGCGGTTCACAGGGCAGAATAAAATAACCAATACAAACATTAAAAACAGATTAAACAATTGCCCTAGTTAAAAACAATATGATACAACGCTAAAAACCCCCAGAAAAATTAAAAAACAAAAAATAAAACAACCCCAACACTCCCCCTCAGGCTAGGCCGGCTTGTACAAACAAAAATGTCTTGAGATCGCGGCGAAAGGAGCGAAGATCGGGCGCCATCCGGAGCTCTACCGGTAGCTGATTCCACAGCTCCGGAGCGCCCACAGAGAAGGATCTCCCCCTGGGGGCCACCAATCGACATTCTCTGATCGGTGGCACCCTGAGGAGGCCCTCTCTGTGGGAACGCACAGGGCGCAGGGAGCTTGATGCCGGCAGCAGATGTTCCCTGAGGTACTCCGGCCCCATGCCATGGAGTGCTTTGAATACCGTTACCAGTACCTTGAATCTCACCCGGAAGACAACTGGCAACCAATGCAGCTCACGGAGTAGAGGTGTAACGTGGGAGTATCGGGAGACTCCCAACACCACTCTCGCGGCTGCATTCTGTACCAGTTGGAGCTTCCGAGTGGTCCTCAAGGGCAGCCCCATGTAGAGAGCGTTGCAGTAGTCCAGACGAGAGGACACGAGCGCATGAGTGACCGTGCACAGATCATCCCGGCTAAGATAGGGCCGCAACTGACGCACCAGGCGAACCTGTGCAAAGGCCCCCCTAGTCACGGCTCCTATATGATCTTCCAAGGTGAGCCGTGAATCTAGGAGGACCCCCAAGTTGCGAGCCCTATCTACGGGGGGTAATAATTCACCCCCCATAGTTAGAGGTGGAATGTCCGAATAAACCCGGGATGAAGATATGCAAAGCCACTCAGTCTTGTCGGGGTTGAGCTGGAGTCTGTTCCTCCCCATCCAGACCCGAACCGCCTCCAGGCAACGGGACATCACGTCGAGGGCATCACTGGGGTGGTTTGGGGTCGAAAAGAAAAGTTGGGTATCATCAGCGTACTGATGATACCCAACTCCAAAGCCACGAATGATCTCACCCAGCGGCTTCATATAGATGTTGAACAGGAGAGGCGAGAGGACCGACCCCTGAGGAACTCCACAAATGAGAGACCTCGCGGTCGACCTCTGCCCCCCTGCCAACACCGACTGCGAACGTCCCAAGAGATAGGAGGAGAACCACCGTAAAACTGTGCCTCCCACTCCCAATCCCCTGAGACGCCGCAGCAAGATACCATGGTCGATGGTATCGAAAGCCGCCGAGAGGTCTAATAGGACTAGGACAGAGGAATGCCCCCTGTCCCGAGCCCTCCAGAGATCATTCACCAGCGCGACCAATGCCGTCTCCGTGCTGTGCCCGGGCCTGAAACCCGATTGGTACGGGTCTAGATAATCCGCTTCATCCAGGACCAGAGGGAGCTGATGCGCCACCACACTCTCAACAACCTTCGCAAGAAAGCGAAGGTTGGAGACAGGACGAAAGTTATTCAATACAGCAGGGTCCAGGGCAGGCTTCTTGAGGAGAGGCCTCACCACCGCCTCCTTCAAGACGGCGGGGAAGATACCCTCACTCAAAGAAGCCGATATAACTGCCTGGAACCAGCTGCGTGTCCTCTCCCGGGCTGCATAAACCAGCCAGGAAGGGCACGGGTCCAATAAACATGTGGTGGTGCCATCTATAAAACATTTTATACAAAGAACATTTGTATAAAATGTTTTATAGATGGCATTTACCCCCACTAGATTAGCAAAAATGTTTAAAAATGTATCAGGTAAATGTTGGAAATGTAAACATAATTTAGGTACATATTTTCATATTTGGTGGACATGTGACAAAGTAAAGGCTTATTGGAAAAAAATACATACTTGGCTAGAAAAAATGTTAGAAGAACATGTAGCATTTAAACCTGATTTATTTTAATTAGGTATTGTACCAGAAAAGACTAACAAACAAAATTTATATTTGGTTTTACATATTGTAACTGCAGCAAGAATAAGTTATGCACAATGCTGGAAAAATGAACAAATACCATCAGAAGAAGAGGTAATAAAGAAGATATTGGAATGCGCAGAGATGGACAGATTAACAATGAGATTAAAAGAAAAAGAAGAAACAGAATACTATAAAAGCTGGAATCTATTTTACAAATGGTTAGAAGAGAGAACCAAAGAGTAGAATTTGTATATGTATCAGTGTGTTATAAACCCAGCTCACATGCTGTTTGAAAAACTAATATATGTATGTAAAGAATAAAAAATAAAACTAAAAAAAAAACAAAAGAAGCAAGTAACATGTTTAGAATCTACACAAGTTCTATTTGGAATTAACATGCATGAATAGGTGTACATACACATTTTTGGATTTGTGTCAGATTTACAAATAGAATTGCATACACAGCTAATTTCTTATGCTTTCACCACAATGTAATGATCTGTCTCAACAATTGGAGCTGCTACAGTCTATGCATTTCCACCCTTGATACTGACATATTTTGAAGATTAAAGTTTTTCTGCATTTGGTTTTACTAGTTTATGGATATAAGATAAATTTCTATAGCATACAAGTATAGAGTGAAGAAGCATATTATTCCTTCATGCTCTATAAAAAGAAAGGAGAAGTGGCACCATAGAGTTTTGGTGCTATTTCCATCCACAGTAGACATGAGATCACTGACGGTTTTAATTACAAAATCATTTTCTAAACTCAGCCTGTCCAAATTAAACTTTGCTGTTTGAATCTATTTCAAAGAATTGAGCTATATGGTAAATATCTGCCTACATCTTACATTTCAGAATATATAATGATAAAAACTATGCCTTTGATTTTCTAAGACCATCTCACTGATGTATCTCTTATCAGATACTTCTATTTTGTCTAGGAGGGATCATTCAGGCACTCATGATGATGTAAAATTATCCATCCAATAGCAGGAAAAAATAAAAGTATTGATAGAAAATAGTTTTGGGGAGAAAGCTAACCAAGGTTATTATACTTTAAAAAACAACAACACTAAATTACACCAGGAGTGGTGCCTGATACAACAGTGAATAGTTATTATTCCATAGAACAGATGCTACTGTAGGAAAGCACAGTAACTAACTGTTGCAAAGTGGAAAGCAAAGCATAAAAATAAGGCTTAAGGGGATGCATTTGATGTAAACTGAAATGTTATTTAAGAGTTTTAGGGTGCTAAATATAAATGCAATTTGCATATATTATTCTATATGCTGGCAAGCAGTGCTTTTTTTTTGTAAAAAAAAAAAAGTGCTGGAACTCACAAACATTATACAACCTGCCTTGCCAGCCCTACAAGGTTCCATCCAAAAAAGGTGCCGGAACTCTGTTCTGGGCGTTTTATGAGGGGAAAAAAGCCCTTCTGGCAAGTATACCTTTCCTCACACCCCGCCCATTCTCTATTTTTTATTTTTATTATTTATTAAGGGGCTACAGTATTTATAAACATTTAAAAACACTAAAATAATACAATAAGCCACATTGCTGGTAGCAAGTTGTTTTTTAAAAAAACCCTAAGTATTAACTGTTGATACTGATGGCCAAGGGCTTATCTAGAAAAAAATTTCATCCTTGGCTTTTAAGACAGCAAAAGTCATTGGCGGAATGAAGTGGAGGAACAAACCTTTGCACTTGTGTTCTAGTACTCTGAACTGGACTCAGAAACACACCACAAATTAAGCTCCTGTAAGGCAGAAGCCCTCCATTCAAGAGACTTCATTCCTAGTTACCAGATGGATGTGTATTTTGTTAACAGTATAGAAGTAGTGTATCTTTGTGATCTTACACAATTTTTTCAACTTCCTAATCTAACTTAAAATCCTTGAATTTCCTGGTGGTCTTCATCCAAAAACTAGTTAGATATGATACAACTTAACTTTTTGAGATCAGTCAAGATCATCTGCATGAAGCAAAATGCAAATTAAATCAGAGGCGCAGTCAGAATTACTGAACTGTATTACTTACCAATTGGAGACTTTCAAAGTCCATCATGTTTCAGTATTTAATCTGGAATTATCATGGCAAGATTTTACTGTAATTAGTTACATCTTGTCACATAGTTTTGGGAATCAGATTGTATTTGAGAAACCATAGACTTATTGCCCAAAAAGGGAATATGTCCCTCTGTCTCATCCCAACAGAACAAACATGATTATCTATACCTACCTCATTGTCATGGGGTGGTAGCTGATAGAGAAGCTGCTTAATTCGATATTTTTCTCCAGGACTGTTAACATATGGGACCTTTTCCTCTGACAGGCAAGCAAAGTAAAGCTGAACCTGAATTAGAAGCCAAACACATATCTGATTCATGCACTTCCTTGTAAGAAATCTTCATCTGCTATCTTATATACAGGTGAAACTCGAAAAATTAGAATATCGTGCAAAAGTTCATTTATTTCAGTAATGTAACTTAAAAGGGGAAACTAATATATGAGATAGACTCATTACATGCAAAGCAAGATAGTTCAAGCCCTGATTTGTCATAATTGTGATGATTATGGCGTACAGCTCATGAGCCTTGGTGGAGCAGTGGGCTGATGCCTCCTTAAGTAACACCAGCTGCCTGCAATTAGTGCAGGTTCGCATCCCACCAGGCTCAAGGTTGACTCAGCCTTCCAGCCTTCCGAGGTAGGTAAAATGAGGACCCAGATTGTTGGGGGCAATAAGCTGACTTTGTAATAATGCCGCTTGGGGTATGTGTGAAAGCCCTAACAAGCAGGCATATACATAGAATGAAGGCTACTGTTAAGCTTGTAAGCCGCCCTGAGTCTTCGGAGAAGGGCGGGATATAAATGGAATAAAAATAAAATAAAATAAAAACCCCAAATCCACAATCTCAGAAAATTAGAATATTACATGCAATCAATAAAATGAGTGTACATAGAACAATATCGGACCTCTGAAAAGTATAAGCATGCATATGTACTCAGTACTTGGTTTGGGCCCCTTTTGCAGCAATTACTGCCTCAATGCGGCGTGGCATGGAAGCTATCAGCCTGTGGCATTGCTGAGGTATTATGGAAGACCAGGATGCTTCAATAGCGGCCTTCAGCTCTTCTGCATTGTTCGGTCTCATGTCTCTCATCTTTCTCTTGGCAATGCCCCATAGATTCTCTATAGGGTTCAGGTCAGGTGAGTTTGCTGGCCAATCAAGCACAGTAATCCCACAGTCATTGAACCAGGTTTTGGTGCTTTTGGCAGTGTGGGCAGGTGCCAAGTCCTGCTGGAAAATGAAGTCAGAATCCCCATAAAGCTTGTCTGAGATTGTGGATTTGGGGTTTTCATGAGGTGTACGCCATAATCATCACAATTATGACAAATCACGTCTTGAACTATCTTGCTTTGCATGAAATGAGTCTATCTCATATCTTAGTTTCCCCTTTTAAGTTGCATTACTGAAATAAATGAACTTTTGCACGATATTCTAATTTTCCGAGTTTCACCTGTATTTTATTTATAGGGTATGCTAAGTCTATTTTACTTTTTTTTGCATCTTTAGCAGAATTTGCATTCCTTTTTTAGAAAGAAGAACTAAGCTAACTAAGCAAAACTACGTTACCTAAGATTACTAGCACCCAGCTGTTGAATTGCTTCCCTGGAATGCAATTTTCAGTGGCAATTACAGCTGCCATTATGCACATCTCACTTCCACCTTCTTCAGGATATTTGGCAGGTTGGTTAAAATTCCACATACTCTCTCTGCATTTTATTACACAACAGTGTAAAGCTACCCAGAAAAGTGTAGGGTTTGCTCCCTGTTTATATACAATAACTTGTCCTGCCAGTTTTGGTAGTTTGGTTTTCCCCTTGATAAGGATATTGTTTTCTGTTTGATTGATTGCCTGATGTTAATCCCTATTTATTTGACTGTTCGCTGCTGGAAAGGATGTGTTCTGATCTTTTTCTTTCCTTCTCAGTTTATTGTCTCTTGAATGGTATGTAAATATGGCTTGTTTCTATATGTCTACTGATGGCTTATTTGTCTGAAAGTCAAGCTTCCAGGAATTCCTAGGATTCAGCTTGGTCTAGGATGCTCATAGCTTCTCAATTGATATGAAGATAATATATGTAGCTCAGGGTTGAAAGGTTGAGTTCTTGGTGCTGAGCTTGGTTGTTTGCTTGCAGGCTTTCACCACTCAATCAGGAAACATCATCAATGTAAGTGAATGTGTGATTTATTCCCTATTTACAATTCAGTACAATAATTTGCCCAGCCACTTTTAATGGGGGTGTGGTTTCGTCCATGATAGTTCCTTGATTAGGGCATTGTTTTCGGCTTTATTGCTGCATGGTGTTAATCCCTTCTTATCTGGTACTGGCTGATGAGGAAGATGTGTTATGGTCTTTTTGTTTCTTTCTTAGCTTACTTCAAAGTTTACTTATCTTTTTTAATCATGACAATGCTACCATATAAAACCAAAATAATAAAAATATATTTTAAGGGTATCACTTTTTTGTCCATTATTTATATGAAGAAAAATGAAGATCAAGGTAACCTAAGTACAAAATTAGTTTCTGAATATACAGTTGAAACATACGCCAGTTAATATTGGCCCTTACCTGTTCTGGTCTAAGACCTGGAGGAACCCAGGCATATTCTTCTAAGGCACATCCAGAATCATCATCTGATGTTGAACTTCGTTGGAAGCCAGATGTACAATTGCCAACTTTTGGCTCCATTTCCAAAAGACACAGGTCAGTGGAACAGTATCAAGATGTTCAGTTGTAGATCATCAATTAAGAGTTCTAGAAAAACACAGTTCAAAAGTTAAATATTGCAATAAAAAGCATACTGTAGCTATTACTTCAAAACACACAGATTTCATACTATCTGTGGTCCTATACTTGTACTTTATTCTAGGTTATTTTTTCAAAGTGGTAAAATGCTTTTCTAATCATGTGGAGTGTTTTAGAACAAAACAGAAATAAGGTTCTACATGCTAACCATGCTCTAATGGGCAAAGAAAAAATAAAAATATTTTTGGAATTAAGTAACTTTATATGCAGATTATGCTTTAACACATTATAGTATAATTTAGGAAAAATGCTTTTTAATTAATCATGTGAATATATGAACTGGAATTGCATGCTTCCCATTTAATTTTTTTCCCCTTCACTCTCACGTGTTGATTAAAATTTTAATTTAAACCATGGTTTCAGATCCTGGATATCCACTACAGAAACATTTTTTCATACAACAGCAATAATGGGAATAAATTATAGATTAAATTGGTTATATTGAACACTGAACATTGAAAACAGAGATTAAAAGAGTGAACAGGAATGGCATGTTTAGGCATCAACCCTTGGCCCCCAGCCACCCACCTCAGCCAATTTACAGCCAGATTTCCTCCTTCACTGGCCCTCCTCTGGCCATTCTCCATGGCCCTCTGCCCCTGGCCCTTCGTTATTGCCCTTTTGCCCAGACAACATTTGACTCAGGTCTTTGGCTGCACAGGACAAATAGCCCCCAGCCAATCGAGTGGCAGGCCAGAGTCCAGGTGCAGAGTCAATGGCGGGGCGGTGGTGGTGTCAAAATGGGAAGCTGCTGCTCCGTAGGTTTTTTTTTTTTTAAAGCTGGCACCAAGTGCCTGGCGATTCATGCAAAAAAAAAAAGGGACAAACTGCTGGTAAAAGTTAGGAAACCCTAGGAAGCTTTGGAGTTGCTTTCTCCTGCAAGGAGGGGCCCACTCCAGTACCGCTTTAACCTTTTCTGGGTCCATCTCCACCCCTTCATTTGCGATCCAGTACCCGAGGTATTCAATCTTGTCTTTGTGGAACTAGCACTTTGAGAGCTTAGCATACAGCTCAGTTGCCTGCAGTTTCTTTAATACTGCTCACATGAGTTTGACATGTTCATGCTTTGTCTTGGAATAAATCAGAATGTCATTTTCAGGATGGGCCATCCATGGGTGTTGCAGTTGTAGGGCCTGGCCAGGTCGATTTCCACTTCTTCACCTAGCATGTACCACTGGCGGAGGGTGCAGGAGGCACCCCTGAAGAGGTGTTGTACACATAGTCATTGAGCCTATCTTGGATAAATTCTTTTTTATATATATAAATATTTTATTAATTTTCTATTTTTACAACCAAGTATCTAATAGACAAGGTGATGACTGAATCCATTAGTGATTCCGTGGTACATGTAAGCTTCTTCAAACTAAATCCAATATTATACCCTCCAGAACTTCCTTTCTTCTTCTAGTAATAGACATTTTCCCACACTAAACAAATACAATTTTTATTGTTGTAAATATACAATTGCCTATCAACATTTGTTACATTTTTCTAATAGTGTCAATAATATCAGTTTAGAATATCTTTTCTAACCAAAGCATATCTTAATTGCATTTGCACTCAATATCCATTTATTCAGTCCATATCCTATTTTGTTTTTTTTTCAATTTTAATTTCCCATCCATGTTCAAAGTATCCCAATCATTTATAATTTCAGAACAAATTATATTTGGGAAACCAAAAGTTTCCCTTATTCAAAGTTCTTAGCATATTCTTATTTCCCTTTTCATACCAAGATATTATATTCTGATTACAAATCCTATCTTATCTAGTTATAATAATACTTCTATTTCTAGCAATCTATTCTTAACCAATCTATTCTATTCAAACATCTAATTGGTAATATAACATCCCCTCTAATAGGTCAAAGCTGTTAAATGTCTTTTCCATTTCCAATATTATCGTTGTGCCTTCTAAAGTCTTCATTTATCTGAGTCTGGTAGTTAGTTTCTTCCTTTAGATCCTCAATGTTTGTATCAGCATTCTATTTTCTGGGTTACTGGTTCCTTCTCTGTAGTTATTTTCTGAGTTTGTAGATTTAAATTAGAAAATTGTTCTTTTATCTCCTTTGTGTTATGTTTAATCTCATCACAAGCTAAAGCAATTGTTTCTTGTATTAATTTCAACATGCAGAGAATTTCTTTCTGTGGTTCATCAGTATTTTCTTAGTGAATTGGAAAACTGAGGCTTCTGGAGACAGGTGTTAAAGATGATTTTTTACTATTTAGAGCTAGGTATGGAACATCTATTTTATTTTTCTAAGTAGCCTTTATAAATTTATCCAACCAACTAGCCATTCTTAAACCTCCCCTAAGCAGATATAAAAGATAACCAGAATAACAGGCAAGTTTGGCTTTGGAGTACAAAATGAAGCAGGGCACAGACTGATAGAATTTTGTAAAGAGAATACGATGGTCATAGCAAACACTCTTTTCCAACAACCCAAGAGATGGCTCTACACATGGACACCACCAGACGGTCAACACAGAAATCAGATTGACTATGTGCTGTGCAGCCAAAGATGGAGAAGCGCTATACAGTCAGTAAAAACAAGACCAGGAGCTGACTGTGGCTCAGATCATGAGCTTCTCGTTGCAAAATTTAGGCTTAAATTGAAGAAAGTAGGGAAAACACTAGGCCACTCAGGTATGAACTAAATCATATCTCTAATGAATATACAGTAGAGGTGACAAATAGATTTAAGGAATTAGATCTGATAGACAGAGTGCCTGAAGAACTATGGACGGAGGTTCGCAACATTGTACAAGAAGTACCAACTAAAACCATCCCAAAGAAAAAGAAATGCAAGAAAGCAAAATGGCTGTCTGAGGAAGCTTTTCAAATAGTTGAGGAAAGAAGGGAAGTGAAAGGCAAGGGAGAAAGAGAAAGATACACCCAACTGAATGCAGAATTCCAGAGAATAGCTAGAAGAGATAAGAATGCCATCTTAAATGAACAGTGCAAAGAAAAAGAAGAAAACAATAGAATAGGGAGGACCAGAGATCTCTTCAAGAAAATTGAAGAGATGAAGGGAACATTACATGCAAAGATGGGCATGATAAAGGACCAAAATGGCAGGGACCTAACAGAGGCAGAAGAGATTAAGAAGAGGTGGCAAAATTACACAGAAGAACTATACAAGAACAAACTTACTACAGGCAGGATTTGGAAGAGGCAGATTGAATCAGAGATCAAATTGCCAACATATGCTGGATCATGGAGAAAGCTAGGAGTTCCAGAAAAATATCTACTTCTGCTTCATTGACTATGCTAAAGCATTTGATTGTGTGGATCACAACAAACTGTGGCAAGTTCTTAAAGAGATGGGAATACCAGACCATCTTATTTGTCTCTTGAGAAACCTATATGCGGGTCAAGAAGCAACAGTGAGAATTGGACACAGAACCACTGATTGTTTCAAAATTGGGAAAGGAGTCCGGCAAGGCTGTATTCTGTCGCCCTGCCTATTTAACTTATATGCAGAGCACATCATGAGAAAGGCAGGGCTAGATGAATCAAAAGTTGGAATTAAGATTGCCAGGAGAAATATCAACAACCTAAGGTATGCAGATGATACCACTCTAATGGCAGAAAATGAAGAGGAACTAAAGAGCCTCTTGATGCAGGTGAAGAGTAAAGGTAAAGTAAAGGTTCCCTGTTCTGTACCAGCCTGCTACCGGCCCTGCAGAAAAGGCAGGGACAACCCCTCCACAAACGGCAAGAGGCTGGAATTACGCCTGCCAAATTTATTGCAACAAAAACAAACAAGACACGAACCAAGAAACAGAAGCTTAAAGAAACATGAACCATCCGAGCGGTTGCCTTCAGCAAACCAGCCCTCCCACATTCCCCTTATATAGAGTTCAGGGCGTGGCTTCTCTCTGCCTCCTTCCGAGAAGCCCCATTGCCTTCCTCTGTTTACTCCTAATTGACTGCCTCCTCCGTCGGGCATCCTTGAACAGGGCCAGCTGTGGGTCATCTTCATCCACACTGTCAGGCTCACACAGCTGGGTCTCTGTGGTGACCAAGTGGGAGGGGCCTGGCTGAGGGCTATCATCAGCAAGATCTTCAACCCCCTCAGCAAGGTCTTCAACACCCCCCTCCTCCTCTGTGTCGTCCGACCCAACTGCCAAACCCACAGGCTGACCCTGAATCACAACACTATCCCGCACCACAGGGCCCTTCCCCCAGGTCTGCCGATCCGGATGCGGTCGGGATGGAAATTGTTCATGAAAAGCGGTCACCAATGCAGGGGTATGAACGGCAGTCGTGTCTTCCCAGGTGAAGTCCTCTGGTCCGTAACCTTTCCATTCAATCAGGTACTGGAAACGACCTTTCGGCTAATGGGAATCCCTGATGCTGGCGACCTCGTACTCAGGGGTGCTGCCTCCATCATGAGGTCCTGATGGGGGAGGTTCCGCTCGGCGGAGTGGACAGGCCGGTTGCTCGGGGACCAACAGAGACCGCTGAAAGACTGGGTGCATGCACAGGGAACGTGGCAGAGTTAAGCGATTGGCGACTGGATTGATGACAGCCTCGACTGGGAACGGTCCTAAATATCGGTGATATAACTTTGTTGACAGTAGGTTCCTGGTGGACAACCAGACCTGATCTCCCACCGATAGTGGAGGCGTATCCCGTCTTGACCGATCAGCAAACCTTTTGTAATTGGCCTTGGCCTTCTCTAACTGACGTCGCACTAATCAATGGATCGCCTGTAACTCTGCCATGAAGTCGTTCGCTGCCGGCTCCGGTGAGTCCACGGGAGAAAGGGGGGAAAACCGGGGGTGATATCCCACATTGGCCAAGAACGGTGTCATCTGTGTGGAGGTGTGCTGCGAATTGTTAAATGCAAACTCAGCTATGGCCAGATAGTCCACCCAATTGTTTTGCTGCAGATTGACGTAGCAGCGCAGATATTGTTCCAGGATACCAATGACCTTCTCGGTTCCCCCGTCAGTTTGAGGATGATGTGCGGACGAGAGGCAAATCTTGATATCCAACACATGCATCAACTCCTGCCAGAAGCGGGCTGTAAACTGGGGCCCCCTATCGGAGACGACTCTATCAGGGAGGCCGTGCAGCCGAAACACCTGCTGAATGAACATACGACTAGTAGCGCGGACTGACGGTAAGCCGCGATGGGATGAAGTGCGCCATCTTGGTCAGCATGTCCACCACCACATACACTGTCGTAAAACCAGAGGATGGGGGTAAATCCGTCAGAAAGTCCATGGACACAGCCCCCCAGGGTCTTTTGGGTGTCGGCAAAGGCTGCAGTAATCCAGGCGGGGCCCCTGTCGCTGACTTGGCCTGCCTGCAGGGGATGCAGGAGGTAACATAGGACTGGACGTCGTGTCGGACTCGGGGCCACCAGAAGGTACGGGAGACCAGGTTCAGGGTCTTGAACAGGCCAAAATGCCCCGCCGCCGGGTTATCGTGACACTAGCTGAGGATGAGTCCCCTGGGTGGCCCTCCCGGAACGTAGAGCCAGTCACGATAATACAAGAGTCCATCCGTGACCGTCCAAGGAGAATCTGGCCCCACCTCCTCCTTCTGCTGAGCCACCCACACCTCCTGCTGCTGTGCCTCCCAGATCCGAGCCCATATATCAACCGGCTCCCACACCACAGCAAAAGACTCGACGGGGATCACTGTCCTGGGCAGAAGCTTGTCTTCCACTTGGGAATATTCGGGCTTCCTGGACAGAGCATCCGCTCTTTGATTGTGCCCGCTAGGTATGTACCGAACCCGGAGGTCAAACCTCGCAAAGAAAAGAGACCACCGGATCTGGCGTTGGTTCAAATTCCGAGCGGTCTGCAGGCTTTCCAAATTCTTATGGTCCGTCCGGACCTCGATTTGATGCCGCGCTCCGTCCAGATGATGCCTCCAGGCCTCGAACGCCGCTTTGATGGCCAGCAGCTCCTTCTCCCAGATTGTATAATTGCGCTCCAAAGGGTTCAGTTTTCGTGAATGGTACGCGCAAGGGAAGAGGGTACCGCTGGGCGTCGTTGCCTGGAGTAACACCACCCCAATGGCAATGTCGGAGGCGTCCGCCTCCACAACAAACGGCCGTTGCGGGTCAGGATGCTTCAAGATGGGCTCCTTCATGAAGGCTTCCTTCAAAGTCTGGAAAGCCCATTGTTCTGGAGCGTTCCACTGGAACCGAGTCTTCTTCTGCAGGAGCCGGGTGGGGGGGCTGTCAAGGCAGCAAACCCAGGGATGAAATTTCAGTAATAGTTGGTGAACCCAAGAAGTCGCTGAACATCCTTCACACGACGTGGGGGTTGCCAACTCTGCAAAGACTCAACCTTACTCGGCTCCATGGCGATGCCCTCAGGAGAAATGCGGTGACCCAGGAAATCGATGGTCACCCGATAGAACTGGCACTTCTCCAACTTGGCAAACAGCCGATGTTCTCGGAGTCGCTGCAGGAGCTGATGGAGATGCTGATGGTGCACCTCACACGACGGGGAGTAGATCAGGATGTCATCCAAGTAGATCACAACAAACTGATCCAACAAATCCCGGAAAATGTCATTCATGAAATGCTGAAACACAGCGGGGGCGTTGGTCAGGCCAAACGGCATCACCGTGTACTCAAAATGTCCATAGCGAGTACCAAACGCCGTCTTCCACTCATCACCCGGCCGAACCCTGATGAGGTTGTAAGCTCCACACAGGTCCAGTTTCGTGAAGATCTTAGCCTCCCGGAGTCGGTCCAAGAGTTCGGGGATGAGGGGCAGCGGGTAACGATTGCGCACCGTGATGGCGTTGAGTTTCCTATAATCGCAGCAAAGCCGCAATTCACCCGACTTCTTTTTGACGAAGAGAATGGGTGCAGACACTGGCGAGGACGAGGGCCGGATGAAACCGCAAGCCAAATTCTTCTCCAGAAAGTCCCACAATGCAGCCAACTCAGGGTCCGACATGGAATACAAACGCCCCACTGGGAGAGGTGCATCAGGGACTAAATCAATGGGGCAGTCATAGGGCCTGTGCGGGGATAATTGATCCGCCTCTGTCTCGCTGAACACATCAGCAAAGTCGGACAGTTCGGGAGGCAAGGAAACCCCTGGGGAACCCTCCACCTGGCCGGCACAGATATGGCGGGAGTGGTCCACGCACTGCAAGCTTGGGAAGGTGACCAAGTTCTGTGACCAATAGATCTGTGGGTCATGCGCCCGGAGCCACGCCAGTCCCAAGACCACGGGGAAGTGCAGATCTGAGGTGATATAGAACTGGATGGCCTCCACATGGGAACTGATGGCGATACATAATGGTTGCGTGGCAGCCGTAATTGGCCCAGACAGGAGCACTCGACCATCGATAGTCTCCACTAACATGGGCGTATCCACCGGGCACTGGGGAACAGCCCATTTGGCCACAAATGCTGAGTCCATAAAATTTGTGGTGGCCCCAGAGTCAATTAAGGCATGGACTGGAATCCCCTCTGGCTTGCCAGGAAGGATCAGACATGCCTCCAAAATCAGATGCCGTGGAGGTCCACAGGCAGCATCGGAAAGACGTCACTCAGTGTTGTTGTGGGAAGCCCGATCTATCACACTGTCTAGATCGGGCTTGGGGTGTTTCCCGACAGAAAAGTAGGGGACTTTCTCGGGGCAGACTTGGTCACTGATGCCCGCTGTCGCTTCTTTGGGCAAAAAGCAGCCAAATGCCCAGGGTCCCCACAGTAAAAACGCAACCCCCCCGATCGTCATCTGTTCATTTCAGTCACCGATAGACGAGAGCTGGCGGCACCCAGCTCCATTGGCTCCTCCCTTTGAACTGGGGGCTCACGCACAACAGGGGCTGCAGGGGTCTGTGGGGTGGCACGGCGACTCCTTCGCTGCTGCAACCGAGCATCGATCTGCAGGCAGAGATGGATCAGCCCATTCAGGTCTGAGGGAATATCCACACGGGCCAGCTCATCCAACATCTCCTCCGACAATCCATCCTGGAAGGCATCCACGAGCGCAGCCTCATTCCAGGTGGAATCCTGGCTAAGCAGCCAGAAATCGCTGATATGACCCTGCCTCAGAGCTTTCAGGCGTCGAGTAGCAGTCTGCGTCTTAATAGGGTCCTCATACATCAGACGCATATGATCACAAAACCCCACAAAGTTGTCCAACAATGGGCTAGGTTGAGCCAGCAGAGGCGTGCCCCAACGAGCTGCATCAGCCGAAAGAAGGCTTAACACAAACCCCACCTTATCCCAGTCAGTGGGGAAATCAGCTGCTCTCACGCTGATAAAGAGCTGGCATTGTCCCAGGAAAGCAGGAAACAGTTCTGGATTGCCAGTAAATTTATCCGGCATTGCAACTTGGCATTTTCTCCTGGGTGGGGGTGATGGTGGGGGTGCAGCATGAACCTGAGCTTGCAGTTGAGCCACTTGAGCTGCCAGCAAAGTGAGTTCCTGGGTGAGCTGAGCATTCTCAGCACGTAGCTGCTCCATAATAATAGTAAGGGGTGGGAGGCTGAAGGCAAACTGTTCTGTACCAGCCTGCTACCGGCCCTGCAGAAAAGGCAGGGACAACCCCTCCACAAACGGCAAGAGGCTGGAATTACGCCTGCCAAATTTATTGGAACAAAAACAAACAAGACACGAACCAAGAAACAGATCATGGAATCCAGCCCTCTCAATTCCTGGCAAATAGATGGGGAAGAAATGGAGGTAGTGACAGATTTTATTTTCCTGGGCTCCAAGATTACCGCAGATGGAGACTGCAGCCAAGAAATTAAAAGATGCTTGCTCCTGGAGAGGAAAGCTATGGCAAATCTAGACAGCACACTACAAAGCAGAGACATCACCCTGCCAACAAAAGTGCATATAGTCAAGGCTATGTATAATGTAGTGGGTCCGAAGCAAGGAAGAGACGCCAGCCGGAGTACGTGTTCAGCTCTTTATGGGGGGGGGTAGCATACTGCTGGAACAAGGGCTACCTGGCCTCCTTAAATACCCAGCCAGGTAGGCGACCAGCCAATGGGGTTGGCCCTAGGTTTCCCGCCGAAACTAGGTTTCCCACCAAAACCGTCCAGGCCAACGCCGCCTGGTGGCTGTTGCTATGCAGATGGCTTGGATACATAACACCCCTCCCCCCTTAGAGAAGAACCACATTACAACTATAGAACAATCTTATAACTATATACACTGTGTGTTAATACAATGCAACTGTGGGGTGGTCACTTACACACATAGTCCGCTAAATAGGCAGGTGTCCTGTGGGGCCTGGTGGACCATCTGGGTGTGGCTTGGCCCTGGACTTGGACAGCCGGCTCATGAAGCCTCTGTGTTGGGTTGAGCAGAGATGGTTGCAGGAGGCCCTCCTCCTCTGGTTCCAGTTCTGAGTTGTTTCCAGTTGGGCTGACCTCCCCTGGGGCGTGGCCATCCTGTTGGGCATGTGTGGTGCACTCAGGGACCCTTCCTCTGAGCTGGTCGATGTGTCGCCTTATGTGTCTGTCCCCCTCCACCCCCACAATGTAAGAGAGGGGTCCATTTTTCTCAACCACTGTTCCCGGAATCCATGGATGTCCTGCCCCATAATTCCTTGCCCAGACCAGGTCCCCCATGTTGAGAACCCTGTGTGCTGATGAAGATGATGATGGTGGTGGCCTATCCATCTCTGCTGCTACCCGGTCAGGGTGTAAACGGTCCAGCTTGGTGATGAGACGCCGTCCCCATCGAAGTTCTGCTGGGCTCTTTCCGGTAGTAACGCATGGTGTAGTGTGTTGGGCAAGTAGAAATTTCGCCAGTCTGTGATGCCAGTCCCTGCTGATGATGCGCCGGAGTGCGTCGTTGATCGTCCTTACCATCCATTCAGCTTGCCCGTTAGTCGATGGATGAAAGGGCACGGAGGTGGCGTGCCTAATCCAATTCGCCTTCAAGAACACCTGGAAATCAGTAGCGGTAAACTGAGGCCCGTTATCTGATACAATGACATCGGGGAGGCCGTGTGTGGCAAAGAGAGCTGTGAGCACCTGGATTGTCCTAGCCAAGGTCATGTTGGTAACAGGGACTACCTCCAGCCACTTGGAGTGGCTGTCCACTACCACTAAGAACAGTTGGCCCTGAAATGGCCCTGCATAGTCAATGTGGATGCGGGACCAGGGTGTGTGTGTGGCCTCCCACCTGTGTACTGGTGCGTGTGGCATTTCCGGCCTGGATCTCTGGCATGTGTAACAGGCCTTGACCCATTCCTCAATGTCCTTGTCTAGCCCTGGCCACCAGAGGTAGCTTCTGGCCAGCACCTTCATCCTAACCACCCCCGGGTGTCCTTCATGTAATGATTCCAATACCCTGCCCTGGACTGCGGTGGGGATAATGACCCTGCTTCCCCAGAGGAGGCAACCCCTGTGTGTGGAGAGCTCATGACACCTGGTGAAATAGGCCTGGAACTCAGGCCCTGGGGACTTGTCCTGGCACCCTGTGCAAACCCATGCGTGTACCCTGCTCATGATATTGTCAGTGGCTGTGTTGCTGGCAATGTCCTTGGCATGAACTGGGCATTCTGGTAATTCCTGCAGAGCTAGGATCTGCATTGCTGGTGCCGGGTCTGGTTCAGTGGTGTCAAGGGGTAGCCTACTTAAGCCGTCAGCGTGGCCCATCTCCTTCCCTGGCTTGTGCACCAGCTTGCAATTGTAAGCTGCAAGGAAGATGGACCACCGGAGTATTCTGGGGGACAGCATTTGGGGGGTCTGCTTGTCCGTGGTGAATAGGCCTAGCAGGGGCTTGTGATCTGTGTAGACAGTGAACTCCCTGCCATACAGATAATCGTGGAACTTCTTGATTCCGGCCACGATTGCCAGGGCTTCCCTGTCAATTTGGGCATAGTTCCTCTCTGCTCCAGACAGCGTCCTTGAATAGTAGGCTATGGGGATTTGAGCCCCGTTAGGCTCGAGGTGACTGAGTACTGCGCCCACACCATAAGGGGATGCATCACATGCGATGCATATGGGCTTTGTCTCTATGAAGTGTGTTACTGTGGACTTGTCAGACAGCAGTGCTTTTAATGCTTTAAAGCTTTGCTCATGGACGGAAGTCCAGGCCCATGCTGCCTTTTTATCCAGTAACCTGTGAAGTGGCTCTGCAATGGCTGCCTTGTGTGGGAGAAATGTATGATAGAAATTTAGCAAGCCCAGGAATGCCTGTAGCTCTGCCTTGTTCTTGGGTGTGGGTGCCAGTTTGATTGCCCAAACCTTGGACTCTGTGGGGTGGATTCCCTTGGCATCTACCCTGAATCCCAAGAAGTCTGTGGAGGGAACACCTATACTGAATTTCTCCCTCTTTAGTTTGAGGCCAGCTGTGCGCAGCCTGGATAGTACCTCCCTCAGCCTACCTGCCAGCTCTTCTGCTGATGCTCCTGCAATCAGGATGTCATCAAAATAAGGGCAGACTCCTGGGATGCCCCTGAGTGTTTTCTCCATAATTTCCTGGAAAATGCCAGGAGCTACGCTGATCCCGAACTGCAGCTTGTTCACCCGGAACGCTCCCCTGTGTGTTACTATAGTCTGAATGTCAGCTGTTGCCCTAGTAACCGTGAGTTACTGGTACGCCTGCACAAGATTGAGCCTTGCAAAAATGGCGCCGCCTTGGAGGGAAGCGAGAACGTGGCTGACCGTGGGGACCGGGTAAGCGTGCGGGTTTAGGGCGCGGTTCACCGAGCACTTGTAATCGGCACAGATCCTTATCTCCCCATTGGATTTGAGCAGGGTGATGATTGGGGTTTCCCACTCCCCCCCATCTACGGGCTCTAAGATTCCCTGGGCCACCAGCTTATCCAGCTCGCACTCAATTTTGTGTTTGAGCGTGAAGGGGACTTGCCGCGGCCGGACCCTAACGGGGGGGACGTTCGGGCTTAGCTTGAACGAGATGGGGGGCCCTGTGTACCTGCCCAGCATCCCATCGAAGATGTCTGCGAACTCCTTGCAGATGGCCTCGATGGAGTCTCCCTGGATCCGGTTGATCCTGGAGACTGTGATTCCCAGGGCCTCAAACCAGTCTAAACCGACTAGGCTGGCTCTCTGGCCCTCTACCACTACAACCTCCAGGTGCTCTTTGCGACCCTTAAACCCCACCGAAACGGTGGCCTCCCCCCTTACCTTCACCGGCGAATTCTGGAAATCGGTCAGGGTTAATTTGGTAGGCCGTAATTTAATCTGCTGCTTGCTCGGGCTGTTAATGTAGTTAAGGGTCTCGTCCGAAATAATGGAGACCGTGGATCCGGAGTCAAGCTCCATGCTGCAAGGAACACCTTGCAAGCGGATTGTTAATCTAATTTTGGGTTTGAGCAGCCGGCAGCTACCCGTGTGGTGGATGGCCAGCCGGCTCTCAACATAGCCAATTTGCGTTTTGGTCGGGGCCCCAGTACCTTCAAACAGCGATTCCTCCGGTTGCAGCTCATGGATCTTCTCTCAGGGGCAGCGGCTATGACAGACCACGGCTATGTGGCCTGTTTTCTTGCAGGCCCGACACGTGGCCGACCAGAACTTGCAGTTGCTGCGCACGTGGTTTCCCCCACACCCTGCGCACTTCTGTGGGTTGGTAGCATTGCTAGAGGGCTTGGGCTTGTCTGGGTGTCCGCCTCGATGGTCGGGGGTCGACTTCCGCTGGAGGAGGTCGATGCTTTGTCCGCCCTTATCTGAGGCGACCTGCTGGTGGACGCTGGCTGCCAGGCCACTGGGTTTGGCTTCCTGAACGGCCTGGATGGCCCTGCAGGCTGCCTCATGGGCCAGGATGGCGTCCTGGGCTTCCTGGAGCGAAACCTCCTCCCTCTCGAACAGGCGCTCCTGCAGCCTTGTGTCCCGTAGGCCGCAAACCAACCTGTCTCGTAGCCGCTCCTCCAAATTTGAGAACTTGCAGGCAACAGAGGCTTCTCATAAGGCAGTGATGAAATCGGCCCCGGACTCGTCAGGCCGCTGGTTCCTCCTCTCGAACTGGGCTTGGGCAGCCAGCTTGGATCTGTGGGGCCAGAAATTGGCATTTAGCTTAGCTACGAGGTCCCGGTACGAGACTGTATCGATGGCTTCTGGAGCGAACAGGTTTGCGGTGACCTTGAGGAGTGCTGGTCTGCCCAGGCAGAGCAGGGCTGCCGCGTTCGAGCCGTCTTCCAAGATTTAGTTAAATCTCATGTACAGCTCGACGTGCGACAGGTACCGGGCCCATTTCTCTGGGTGGCAGGTGTCGAACTCGCGGGGTTGCCCAGCTCGTGCCATTGTCCCATCGGTTGTTGCGGCATGTGGTTCCGTTGCTAGCGTGGTGGCCTGAGCTGGTGTCTTGCGGTGGCCGGTGGCGGTGGCTAGTGGTCGCGTTGGGAGGAAGGGAAGATTCCTCCTTCCTTCAGCGTGCGGTGCACTCCCCAAGTGACTTCAGCTCCTTGTCGGCAGCAAATCCCACCTTCATCGCCACTGTAATGTAGTGGGTCTGACGCAAAGAAGAGACGCCAGCCGGAGTACGTGTTCAGCTCTTTATTGGGGGGGTAGCGTACTGCTGGAACAACGGCTACCTGGCCTCCTTAAACACCCAGCCAGGTAGGCGACCAGCCAATCGGGTTGGTCCTAGGTTTCCTGCCAAAACTAGGTTTCCCGCCAAAACCGTCCAGGCCAACGCCACCTGGTGGCTGTTGCTATGCAGATGGCTTGGATACATAACACTATGGTCTTCCCAGTTGCAATGTATGGCTGTGAAAGTTGGACCATAAGAAAGGCTGAACGCCAAAGAATTGAGGCCTTTGAACTATGGTGCTAGAGAAGACTCCTGCAAGTCTCCTGGACTGCAAGGTGATCAAACCGGTCAGTCCTAGAGGAGATAAACCCTGACTGCTCTTTAGAAAGCCAGATCCTGAAGTTGAAACTCAAATACTTTGGCCACCTAATGAGAAGGAAGGACTCAATGAAGAAGAGCCTAATGCTGGGAAATATTGAGGGCAATAGAAGAAGGGGACAACAGAGAATGGTGTCACTGAAGCAGTAGGCATGAGCTTAAATGGACTTAAATAGCTTAAATAGACAGGAAGGCCTGGAGGGACGTTGTCCATGGGGCCGTGATGGGTCGGACACGACTTTGCAACTAACAACAACAAAGTAGATATAAGTAAAATTTAAATTTTTCTGTCCAATGAGAAATATATCCTTTCTGTCCAGGGAGAAAAAAGAACCATTAAAGTTTGTTTAACAATCAATATTTATAATCCAAAGTATTCCATCATATCAGGCAATTGTGTATGTTTCTTCTACAGGAAAATAGTTCCACAATACAGTTCTGAAAGTCAGTATTTATGTTCATAGTTCAAACAGGCCAATTTTAGAGTAATATTATCGTCTCTGCCACATAGATAAGCAGCCCCCGAATCTGTTCCTTTTTCTCAGCTGCAATTCTCAAAAGTAAAAGCTTCCAAGGCCAGCCAAAGTCTTATCTAACTCTGGGCTTCAAGCCAGGTTACTTTTAGGCATCAATAAGTTGTAGTTCTGTAATTCACCACTAGATGTCATCAATGCCGTGTTTCAGATTTTAAATCCAAAACTTATATTGTAAACTTTTCAAGCCTTTAGTTTTAAAAAAAGGTCTTAAAAACACTTTCAGCCCCCAAATTTCCAAGTCGTGTGTGTGTATGTAGAGCAGGACTTTTCAACTGGTGGTACATGTACCACTAGCACCTGGCTGATGGTATGCATAGGACTGGTTGAACAGCACTGTAAAAAAAAGTAAAAAGCGTTTTTTTACTAACCTGCTTTCAGCTGCATTCTGTTTCTCCATTCGCTTCTCAGCCGCATGTTTTTGGGACAAAAAAGTTCCATGAGACATTCTAATCTTGCGAGAAGTTAGAAAGTCTCATGGAACGTTTTTTTCTTTTTTACCGTTAGTCCCATAAACATGTGGCGAAGGCAGAGAAGCAGAGAAACAGAATGCAGTGAAAGGTTATTTAAAAAGCGCTTGGGGTAGTGAGGGCATCTGGGCGGGGGTGGGAGCTGGCACAACCTGGCTAGGCTTGTTCTGTCCAGATGTCTTTTGTGCCTGCCGAAAGAAGGGAGGGAGCCCTGCCTTTCCTCCTGAATGCTTGAGCAGGGTTTCTGCGGGGTCTCCACTGCAGGGAGGGGGAGGGGGCAGCAGTCAGATGCAGAAGTGAGAAGTGACAACAGCCAACAGCTCTGCTCCTTCCTCCCTTCCTTCCTCAGTCCCCAACCCGCAAACGTGCGGGGGTGGGGAGGAATTGAGAGGAGGAGCTGAATGCTGTGGGATTTCCACAGGAAATACTGAAGCTGGCTCTCCCTTGCAGCAGCAGTTTTGCCTGAAGGAGGAAGCCAAACAGAGCATTTTGCCACTGAGCAAGTCGTGGAGATGAGCAGCAACTTTGGTGCACGTGCCCAAAGAGAGGAGGGGAGGGAGGACGGGAAGGAGGCAGTATTGCAACATCTGGCAGACCCTCACCTTGCTGGATTCTTCCCCCCCCCCCGTCACCTTGAATGTCATTGACTTCTATCTAGGGAAAGCCCCGCTGGTCCCGCACAGAGGGTTTTTGGGGAGGGGGCTTCTGCTGGCTGGAGATGCTGTGAACTGAAATGCAAAGGGTGGTGGGCGGGCGGGGAGGGAGTAGCCACCGCCTGGCAAGGGGCAGGCGGGTGGGCAGGCAGGGCAGGCACCGCTCCCTCTTGGCCAGGTAGGGGAGGCACTGAGCTCTGTCGGGGGAGGCCCAGCTCCACTTCCCTGTGCTCGCCTGGTTGGTGGAGGTGGGAGTGCTGGGCGGCCTGCGGACACCGCTCACCCTCTGCCAGCTGAGCCCGGAAGCCAGAGTCTGCCGCCCCCAATGGGGCCTCATGGTGGCGTGGCCTGGCCAGATGCCCTCGGGGGAGCCCTCCAGCTCTTTGCCCCCAGAGTGCTCCCAGGCACCCTTTCCTTGAACCCCCCTGGCCAAAGCTGCACTTTCGCTCCTGGCCCTCTTGGCTTCTGCAAACGGTCCCAAGGCAGCATGGCAGGTGGCCTTCCTCTCCTGTGAATAAGGGCAGGAGGAACATGCTGGGGAAAGCAGGGCTCTCCAGACTGGGGAGATGCATCCTGTGCCCGAATCCCATGTGTCTCTGTCTCTGTCTCCCCCCCCCCCTCTCTCTCTCTCACACACACACACACACACACACACCTTTTCCAGCCAGGATCAAAAAGAGGAGCAGCCTCGAGTCTCTACCTGTCAGATAGTAAAGGATCTGTCAGACAATTTTATGGGCTGACCAAATGGGGAGGGAGGGAAAGGGAAAGCACGTGGATGGGGAAGGGAAGGAAAAGAAATAAATAGATGAAAAAGGGAAGGAAAGAAAAGGAAAGGGAAGAGAGAAATGTGAGAGAAAACAAGGAAGAAGAGCAAGTAGGGAAAAGAGAGGGAGAAAGGTGAGGAAAGAAGGAAAGAGAAAGGAAAGGGTGAAAGGTGAGAGGAAGGAAGGTAGGAAGGAAGGAAGGAAGGAAGGAAGGAAGGGATAATGGGAGAGAGGGAGGGAGGGAAGGAAAACACCCACCCCAGTCCCACCCCCCTCTACCAGAGACCCACGGATTCCCCCCCCCCACACACACAGGCATCCTGCAATCTGAGTGATGAGCTGGCCACGGCCCCCCTGCCATTGACTCCACTTGTCAAAAAATAGCAAAAGGTGATCACATGACCCTGGGACACTGAACGTCATAAGTATGAATCAGTTGCCAAGCATTCGAATGTAAATCACATGACCCTGGGGATGCTGCAACAGTCATAAGTCATAAAAACATGATCACCGAGACTAAAAACTTTATTAAAAACTTAGCTTTCATCAGCGACTGCTGATGTTGTCAAAGTATAAGCCAGGATCTGGGAACACTCGCCTTTATAGTCTTTGAGAAGCTAACAATTTGGACAATGAGCATGTCATAGGTCTGTCCGTCCCCTGCCCACCCACAATTGGCTGCATCGATCCTGTTTCTATTGTGCTGGCCAACATCCATTTGAATTTTACTGCTCTGCCTCTCCCCACCTGCCCATCCTGCCAAGAACGTTCGTCTTGTGGCGCACAATCATCTAACGCCACCGCCTGACTGTTCTCCCCACTGCCATGCCTGGGTATGTCCCCCGCATGCAGTGCCATTATTACAGCTTGCAATCTATCCACTGTGCCAGCATCATTGGTCATGTTAATTCGATGTCCTCTCCTGGAGTTTGTAAGTCCAGTCTGTTCTTCCGTCTGTCCAATCAACGTAGCCCCCTTCCGCGCCAATATGTCAGTTGATGTGCAATCGTGGCCTTTCACTCTCCTGTTTACACAGGAGAGAAGTGATAGTTGATTCACCCATTCTGGCCCCCTGCGTGATGATTCATGTTGCCGTAATGCCTGGTAAGCTGGCAACATCTCAATGTGTCAGTTGATAGAGTGTTGACCAGCTTCCTTCAGCAGGCGGTCGCCTTTCATCGAATCATGGACAATGACTTTGGCCCCTGCAAAGTTGAATGTATGGTTATGCTCGATTATATGTGCCCACACCTGGGATCATTGTTCGTTGTGCTTGACAGCCAGTTTGTGCTCATGGACCCTTGTCTGGAGGCGTTTTGTGGTTTGTCCAATGTAATTGCATGAGCAGTCATTACAATTGATTTGGTAGACCAAAGATGATATATCGCCTTTGGGTAGGGGTTCCTTGGGGTGCATTATTCTTGTGCACAGGGTCTGGCTAGGTTTATGTGCTACTTTGATCTTGTGAGTCGAGAGTATTCGTGCGGCTGCCTCTGAAACTCCATCGACATAGGGAAGTGTCACCCAGGTGGTAGTCGTTGTTCTGTCATCGACAAGTTATGGTGCTCGTTGCCAGAAGCAGTGTCAGATAAAGTCTGCTGAATATCCTTTTTGTATGCTTACCTGGTAAAGGTGTGTCCATTCTTTGGACTTTTCTGCTATTGTGCTACAATGGGTGTTAATTCTATTAAACAGTGTCTGGATACAACTGATTTTGTGCATGGTAGGGTGATTGCTGTCATTGTGAAGAATTTGGTCAGTGTTTGTAGTTTTGCGGTAGACACTGGTGGAAAAAGCACCATTATGCTCATGACTGATCAGTGTCTAGGAAGGCCAGAGTGTTATTGGCTTCTTCCTCTGCTGTAAACTGGATGTCAGGATAGATGGAATTAAGTTTCTTCATGAATCCAGTTTTATCTTGGTGTTTAATAATGACAAAAGTATCATCGATGTACCTAGCCCAAATTAATCTTGTAGGTTTCTCCTTTTCTCCAAGTAATTAATTGACCACTTTCCTGAGGGAATGGGGTGGAAATTCCCTTTCACTCCTCCTCAAGGGGAGTGCTTTGGGCAGATTTTCAGGAAGAAGTCTTAAAGTCATAAAGAGAGGCTTAGGTCTCACCCAGTTTCATCCAAATTGCTGTAAGATTGCTTGATAGTGCTTGTTTTCTTCCTTTGACAGCAGCTTCTGACTGGCTACATGAATGTAGTCAGTCTTTCCCCTGCTGGTTTGGAGGGCTTCCTTGGATCAAACGGGAGGGCTGATGCCCCCCATGATCAATGAGGGTCCCCTCCTTGCTTGCCGCATCTATGGGATGACTTTCCACCATTTCCAGGGTCATTGAGCGGGGTGAAATCAAACGTGAAAGATGGAGCCCTGTCTTCCTGCGTCTGCATTGCTGCAACATTAAAACTGGAAGCCTATCTTGGAAGCATTCTATTAGGATGTCTTGGCAAGTTGGCAGGCCTATTTGTGGAACTCCTAGTTGTAGGCAGCTATCCCTCTGCTGCCTTGATTGATAGTCTTGATGCAAGTTCACACTTTGCATTGAACGAGTGGATCCTTGAATCATTTGCACAGGACCATCATGAATCAATCGAAGCTTTGGAGTTCTGGTGCATTGTCGTTTTGAAAAGAGACCATCCACTTCACTACGGTGCCTTCCAGGGCCATGGTCACACATTTGACCCTAGCTGCTTCAGTGGCAAGACATGCTCCATATTCCTACATATAGTTCCACACCTGGGCGAGGAATATGGACTCCTTCATATTTCAAACCCAGGGCAGAATGTCTTTCTTGGCATCCCCTGCCTCAAGAGGATGGGGCCCCTGGTGGGACAGGCAGCCTGGCTTGAGCTGCTGGTGGCGGGGCAGTCTGGGCCAGCATGGGTCCAAGTGGGATTGCTGTCTCTCCGGTTGTAGCTACTTGCACTGTGGCTCCATCTCCCGCTGGCCCTGCAGTAGGTCAGTTGGGTGAGGAGTTCCTTGGTTTGCCAGGTTCCAAAGGTGTCTCTCAGCACTCTTCAGACTTGTTCCATAGGTTTTCCTGCTTGTCTAACTCCCCCCAAAGCTCTTCTTCACCCTGGCCCCCATGCCACTCTCATCTCTTGATGTCATGGCCCCCTCAGAGGCCAGAGAAGGAGGAGAAAGAGTTGGAGTTGGTCATCCAACAGGGAAGGCACACCAGGGGCTAAGGATGATGCTGTCCTGGGCCCCTCAGGCATTGGGGGAGGTGGTTGACCAGACAGAGAGCTGCCTGCCTGCCCAAACACTTGTCTGATGAGGAGCAGCTGCCTACTCCACTCAATTCAAGGGAAAGGAGAGTGGAGCATAAGCAAGCCCAGAGAAGGGTTGCAAGGCTACTTGGGAGATCGCCCCACCCCTCCGCACAAGGATTATCTGGAGGGGAGTAACTTCAGGAGAAGCTGTGGGAAGTCAGTCTTTGCCAGGAAAAATTGCTTTGGCTTACACTTCCCCAGCTTTTACTCATGCCTGTTGTCTTTTTCTTTGCCTCATTTGGAAGATTGCTGTTCACATTTTCTTTTGGACCATGCCCTTCTCTTATGGCCTATGTTTGGCCTTTGCTTCACTGAGGCTTTGAAACTGCTTGTTTTCTGGGAACTGTTTCTTGGCCTGAGGACTGCCTTTGTATGTGCCTGAACCCTGCCTGATGGATTGGACTTGGAACCCTGGAGTTTGCCCTTTGAGTGTGCTCCTACTCTGTGTGCTTTCTTGGTATGATAGGAGCTGTTGCTTGGGGGACTGAGGGTGGCTGCCTTCAGGGTAGCTTGAGGGTGGAGCCTTACCAGTTGTTGGAGGGCCATTGGCTGGAACATTTGTTAAGAGAAATAATTCTTGACTTGCCTTAACCACCTGGTTCATATCACCTGGCTCCACGGCTCCCTTGAGTGTAGGTCATACCGAGGGCTTTCTCCTCCATCTCCTCATCCTTCATTCTGACGGTGAGCAACCACTGGGGTTTCGGGGCCTCCTATAAGGATTTGCCTCAACTAGATTTCTCAAGAAAGCAGAACTCTTGAAACATGTTTTGGCTTGTTTTCTCCCTTCGTTTTCAATAGATTTGTAATGGGGAGTGCAATTTGCACAAATGAGGGGATAAACTGCCTATAGAAATTGGCAAACCTCAGAAAGCTTTGTAGCTGCTTTCTAGTGTGGGGAGGTGCCCACTCCAGGACACCCCACACCTTTTCTGGATCCATCTCCAGCCCCTCATGTGAAATGCGATAACCCAAATAATTTTATCTCAGTGGAATTCACACTTTGAACATGTAGCATATAATTTGGCAGAGCGGACTACCCTAACCAGTTTCACATGCTCTGCTTTGGTCTCGGTGTAGATTAGGATATTGCCCAAATACACCAAAATGCCTTTATATAGGTTCTCATGGAGGACTTTGTTGATCAGCTGCATGAACACTGCTGGAGCTCCCTGTAATCCAAAAGGGAGCACCCTGAATTAGAAACACTCCAGGGGGCAGTTGAAAGCTGTTTTTGATTTGTTTCCCTCCTTGATCCTGATACAATAGTACACATCCCACAGTTCTAGCTTCAAAAAAAAATCCCCTTTGACAAATGAGCTAGCATGTCCCTCATCAGGGACAGGAGGTACACATTCTCCATGGACACTGCGTTCAAGGACCTATAATCCACACAGAGACAAAGAGACCCATCCTTTTTTTCTTGGAAAAGAACAGGGGCTGCCACCTGGGACCTGGCTGGTTGAATGAACCCCCAGGCTGAATTTTTATCAATAAACTTTTGTAATTCATCTAGCTTCCTTGGGATCATAGAGTATAGCTTTGGCTTTGGTAGCTTAGCCCCCAGAATGATCTCAATCACACAGTCCATAGGTCAGTGAGGGGGGAGCTCATCTGATCTCTTCTCACTGAAAATCTTGACCAGATCACGGTATTTTCTTGGGATGCTCTGCAGCTCTTGCTCACTCAGCACAGAAGCCATTTCCCACTTTGAGCTCTTTACTTTACAATCATGCACACCCTGGGAAAGGGTTCTCTTCTTTGGGAACTTTAATCGCCCCTGATCAATTAGGGGATTCCGCTTTTTTAGCAATGTCAGCCCCAGAACGAGAGGCCACTCCATGCCAGGAGCCACGATGAAAGCTAAAGTCTCTGAGTGGCTTCCCATGGTTAGTCCCAGGGGTTCGGTGACAAAGAATGCTGGGATGCCCCCTGCCACAGACTCATTGAGCTGATAAAAAGCAATTGGGTCTTTGAGTCTTTTTAAGGGAACCCCCAGTTTTCCAACTAGGTGTGGGATGATGATGATTATTATTATTATAAAACTTTTATTCATAAAACATGAAACTCAGTCAACTGAACACTCAAATTGACTGGCACTAATGGTTGACACAGGTTGCTGCCAGAATCCTAGATATCAACCAGGTATCTCCTTAAAATGTAAGATGTTCTGAATAGCACAGTTTTTTGTAGCTTTGCTGGAGTTATTGCAGGAAGCTGCAATTTCTTGATGTATTTTGCAAAGTGTTTGGACATAGTTCCCAGTGCCCTGATGACAATGGGTATCACCATTACACGTTTCATCCATAATCATGCAGTTTTGATGGCCAGGTCGCGGTATTTCATAATTTTTTTCAGTTGTTTTTCTTCGACTCTGGCATCTCCTGGTACAGCGATATCAATCAGCTGTATGCTTCGGTTCTCTACAACTGCGATATCTGGTGTGTTGTGTTCCAAATGGCAATCTGGCTGTATTCGGAAGTCCCACAAGATCTTCACCCTCTCATTCTCGACAACTTTTTCCACCCTATGTTCCCACAACTTTTCTGACACAGGCAAGTCGTATTTTTTACACAATGCCCAGTGGGTTAGTTTAGCAACTCAGTCATCTCTAGCTTTGTAATCAGTTTGCACGATTTTGCTGCACTCACATATTAAATGTGAAACAGTTTCAACTTTGTTGTTGCAAAGTCGGTAATTTGGATTGTCAGATTTTTGTATCTTCGCTTTCATGGCATTAGTTTGTAGTGCTTGTTCTTGAGCAGCCAGTATTAAGCCTTCCGTTTCTTTCTTGATGGTTCCCATCTTAAGCCATGCCCATGCCAAGTTGTTATCACATTTTCCTTCAATGTTTTTCAAATGTTGTCCATGCACACCTTTGGTTTTCCATCTATTTAATCTGTCATCCAGCCATTTTTCCTTATTTTCTGCCTTTGTTTCTGTTATTTTGATAATGCTCTCTGTTTTCACAGCCTGCAGCAATTTTTCTGTACTTTGATTCACATAGTCATTCAAACTTCATTTTTCTTCTTCTACAGTTTGGTGGATTTGCAGTAGCCCTCTGCCCCCTATTCTTCTTGGCGGTTACAATCTGTCGATGTCACTTCGTGGATGTAGAGCATGGTGCATTTTCAAAAGTTTACACGTTTTCCGGTCTAGGTGTTCCAATTCAGCCAATGTCCAGTTGATAATTCCAGCTGGGTAGCATATCACTGGGACTGCCCATGTATTAATGGCTTTAATTATATTTCCTGCATTCAGCTTTGAGTTTAGTATTTTGCGGACTCTTCTGATGTATTCCTTTTGTGTTGACTCTTTGACTTTTCCATTCAAGATGTTATCTGCTTCCAATATGCCTATGTATTTGTAACCGTCATCCTTTGCTAGTGCTTTCATAATACTTCCATTTCCCAGTTCTATTCCTTCTATTTTCCCCATTTTTCCTCATTGCATGGATAATATAGCACATTTTCCAAGTCCAAAGTCCATTCTGATGTCGCTACTAAACAGTTGAACTGCGTTGAGTATTGATTCAAGTTCAGTGTGGCTTTTCACATACAGTTTTAAGTCATCCATGTATAGTAGATGGTTTATCTTGCCATGCTGGCTTGAGATGTAGTATCCCAGTTTTGTGTTTCGTAATATTGTCAATGGAATTAATGCGATGTTGAATAGTAGTGGTGAAAGTGAGTCCCCTGGAAGATTCCTTGTCTGATGTTGTTGTTGTTGATGATGATGATGATCCACCAAGAAAGCAGAACTCTTGAAACAGGCATTGTTTCAAAAGAAACTTAAATTATTGAGAGTTAGTGATAGCAGTAGAGCAAAGCAAGGTCTGAAGAATACACACATGAAAGGTAACATCATAATGCCCAGGCAGAACTCCTGCCCCCAATGGCCAACCATTGGGGGGTGAGGTGTTACTCCCCGTCGATAGGGCTCGCAATTTGGGTGTCCTCCTGGATTCGTGGCTCAGTTTTGAAGACCATATAGGAGCCGTGGCCAGGGGGGCCTTTGCCCAGGTTCGCCTGGTACACCAGTTGCAGCCCTACCTTCGCCATCCTCATTGCAGCAAGATAAAACCTTATAAAGGTTCTTAACTGCAATCGGTCAGATTTGGAACGGCTGGACCTCCAACCGCTCTCTAGACACCATCTCCAACGCTTCATCTCCCAGAGCTCCACAGAAAACCATGGAGCCCAACGGGGTCGCAAGGGTACAACACAGTTGAGTGCCTCAATGGCCGCCCTTTCCCAGGCATCAACCAAAGCATCAACTGGGCTGTGAGTGAGGGCGATGGATATAGACCCAAGCGCCATCTGGAACCGTTCAGGGTCCATTAGGTGCCTGGGGCGGAACCATCTAGTTGGTTCCGCCGCCCAGCAGCAGGGGGTGGCATAACGGAAGACCAGCCGCAGGAGATGATAATCGGACCATGACAGGGGAGTAACAACCGGTAAACCCCCTCCCAAATCATCCAACCACTGCCCAGACAGGAACACCAGGTCGAGAGTGTGACCACCCACATGGGTCGGGCCTTGAATTACCTGGGTCAGGTCCATGGCCGTCATGGAGGCCATGAACTCCTGGGCTAGCTCCGATGACCCTCCCAGGGAAGGCAGGTTGAAGTCTCCCAGCACTATAAGCCTGGGGAACTCCACCACCAACCCTGAGAGGGTGTCGAGCAGCTCGGGCAGAGCTGTTGCCACACAGCTGGGCGCCAGGTATGTAAGCAACAAGCTCATCTTGAGGTTCTTAACTGCAATCGGTCAGATTTGGAACGGCTGGACCTCCAACCGCTCTCTAGACACCATCTCCAACGCTTCATCTCCCAGAGCTCCACAGAAAACCATGGAGCCCAACGGGGTCGCAAGGGTACAACACAGTTGAGTGCCTCAATGGCCGCCCTTTCCCAGGCATCAACCAAAGCATCAACTGGGCTGTGAGTGAGGGCGATGGATATAGACCCAAGTGCCATCTGGAACCGTTCTGGGTCCATTAGGCGCCTGGGGTGGAACCATCTGGTCGGTTCTGCAGCCCAGTGGCAGGGGGTGCTATAACAGAAGACCAGCCGCAGGAGATAATGGTCGGACCATGACAGGGGAACAATGACTGGTGAACCCCCTCCCAAATCATCCAATCACTGTCCGGACAGGAACACCAGGTCAAGAGTGTGACCCCCCACATGAGCCGGGCCTTGAATTACCTGGGTCAGGTCCATGGCCATTATGGAAGCCATGAACTCCTGGGCTAACTCTGACGACCCTCCCAGGGAAGGCAGGTTGAAGTCACCCAGCACTATAAGCCTGGGGAACTCCACCGCCAACCCTGAGAGGGTGTCGAGCAGCTCAGGCAGGGCTGTTGTCACACAGCTGGGTGCCAGGTATGTGAGTAACAAGTCCATCTGAACCCGGGGGCCACATCTCAGGAGGAGGGTCTCACTCCCGCCAATCTGGCCAATGGTGGTCTCCCGTGCACATAGAGTCCCCCTAATAACCACCGCCACCCCTCCACCCCTACCCTGAGCCTGTGGCCGGTGTAGCACATGGAAACCTGGGTGGCATAACTCGGTCAGAGGGACTCCTCCCTCTGAGCCCAACCAAGTTTCCGTAATGCATGCCAGATCCGTGCATTCCTCCTCGATCAAGTCACGAATGAGGGGGGCTTATTAACAACAGATTTGGCATTAAGATAAACCAGCCTAAGCTCAGGGACCTGATCACCCTCATCCCCGGGCGAGAGGGTGCTAACCAGAGGGTCGGAGTGTGCCACCGCGTGAAGACAGCAGGGGCGTGATCCCAGGTGTTGATGCGGCCCTCCGTGCAACCACCTGCTGCCATTCCCTATCGTCATGGGGATTTGAAACCCTACCCCAGCACACACAGAACCAGCAGTCTCCACCCCCAACCCTATCCCGCCGGGACCCCTCACAGGCCCAGACTGAGTACCGATTAAAAATTCCCTCCCCACCCTACTATCCCTCCCCTTCCCTAACCCTTTAAAATACCCAGCTAAAAATGTATCAGGGGCCTCTTAATGCTTCTCCACCAGAGTCCCCTAGTTAAGCCCAGCCACCTCTCGGGGTCCCAACAATTGGGCCCGTCATCAAGGGAAATAATAGAAAGGGAGGCTGGTTGTATCCAGGAGGGAAAAAACCCCTGAGGGCGTACAAGTCCGAACTAGAATATTGCAACCAAGCCATGAAATAACAATGTCCGTATAAGCCATTGTTCACAAATGGGGTCAGATGTTATTAAGATGTTAAAATGTTAATTAAGATGTTAAAACGTTAAATCCGGAAACATGTCTTCATCCAGCAATCCGCCAATCCAGCTCTGCTCTCACCTGAGCTGGTCCAGACAACAGCCCATAACTGTCCTCTCACCTAGCCATGAGATCCAGCCTGGGATGGATAAGGGCAACATTGCTGGATAAACAGAAATCTCCCCTGCTAGTCTCTCACACCAGCAGGGGGTTGGTAGCCAGTCCAGGGCCGCCCTCTCAACACGGTTCTGTCCCAGACTCATTCCAGAATATCACAGGGAGGTCACAGGAACAGGAAAATGTCGAAACATCCCAAATCCTGTTCCAGCCTCCAACCAGTATCAAGTACAATCCCATCTTGAGCAGTAGCGCAGCAGAGAGAAACCAAACATGCTGAACCCATCTCTAGGGCAACAGGGAACTCATTGAGTGCAGCATGAGCAAGGCAAGCTCTAAAGAAAAAATGCATGAAAATCATATATTGAAAGCAATCCCTGATACCCAAAACCTTCCCCACTGGGAGAGAAGTCCAATCAGGTCTTGTTTCAATGTTTTGGGAATATGGTGCCTCCAGCGACACATCAAATTCATTCTCCAGGACCAGTGTCTTTGAAGGCAGGATGATGACTCAGTTTAGCACCTCTGGTGCCTGTCAGTGTCCATACTCCCCAATTTCCCACAAGATTCTTTCATACCTCCAGCACTGTTCCCCTCCGAAGTGCCCTAGTTATGGCAGTTGCTAGCGAGCTTCAAAGAAGACAAAGATAGGCAGCTGATAGCTGATATATACAGTTCATTCAGAAAGTATTCAGACCCCCTTCACTTTTGTCAATTTATTATGCTGCAGCCTGATTCTACAGTTGTTGAAATTCATTTCTTTCTCATTAATCTACACTCAATACCCTATAATGACAAAGTGAAAACAGGAAGTTAAGAAATGTCTGTACATTTATTAAAAAAGAAAAAACTGAACTATCACATTGGCATTAGGATTCTGACCCCTTGCAACAATGCTTGAAATTTAGCTCAGGTGCCTCCCATTTCTCTTGATCATTACTGACATGTTTCTACACCTTGATTGGAATCCACTTGTGGTAAATTAAATTAATTGGACATGATTTGGAAAGGCACACATCTCTCTATAGAAGGCCTCACAGTTGACAATGCATACTGTAACAGAGCAAAAGCCATGGGGTCAAAGGAACTCCATGTAGAGCTCAGAGGACAGGATTATTGCAAGGCACAGATCTGGGGATGGCTACAATAAAATTTCTGCTCCACTGAAGGTTTCTAAGAGCAGAGTGGCCTTCATAATTCTCAAATGAAAGATGTTTGGCACAACCAGGACTCTTCCAAGAGCTGGTCACTCAGTCAAACAGTTAATCAGGTGAGAAGGCTCCTAGTAAGTAAGGTGACCAAGAACCCAATGGTCACTCTGACTGAGCTCCCGAGAGCCTGTGTGGAGATGGGACAGAGATTTCCAGAAGGACAATCATCACTGCAGCTCTCCACCAATCTGGGCTTTATGACAGAGTGTCTAGATGGATACCTCTCCTCAGTGCAAAACACATGAAAGCCTGCTTGGAGTTTGCAAAAAAAAACCCCAACCAAAAACACCTAAAGGACTCTCAGACTGTGAGGAACAAGATTCTCTGGTCTAATGAAACCAAGATTGAACTGTTTGGCCTCAATTCTAAACATTATGCCTGAAGGAAACCAGGCATAGCTGCCCAAGATCATCCCATGGTGGTGAATCATGGTGGTGGCAGCATCATGCTGTGGGAGTGTTTTTCAGCAGCAGGGACTGGGAGACTGATCAGGGTTGCCGGAAAGCTGAATACAGCAAAGTATAGGGATATCCTCAATGAAAACCTGTCCCACAGCGCTCAGGACCCCAAACTGGGCTGAAGGTTCACTTTCCAACATAACAACAATCCTAAACAGACAGAAAAGACAACACAGGAGTGGCTTAGGGACAACTCAGTGAATGTCCTAGAGTGGCCCAGCCAAAGCCCTATTGATCTCTGGAGGGACCCTGAAATGTTTGTCCACCGATGGTTGCCATCCAATCCAGGTGTGCACAGCTTGTTGCATCATACCCAAAAGACTCAAGGCTGCAATTGCTGCCAAAGGTTCTTCAACTAAGTAGTGAGGGAAGGCTCTGAATACTTATACCAATATGATATTTCAGTTTTTTCTTTTTAATAAATTTGCAGATATTTCTAAAATTTTGTTTTCACTGTCAAGTTTCCAACAGATGAGCTCTTCAAAAGACTCTGAGACATTGTTTAAAAGTCTTTTATTAGAGCCCTATAACATCGGCAATGCTTGCTGGAAGCTGGAATCTGAATTCCCCTCCCCTTAGCACAATAATATTAAACACAATTCTCCTCCTTTCATTGCTGTCATTAATCACATTCTCCAATTAGTTTGAAGGGTCAGTTTTCCCTTCTGTTAGACAACCCACCAAATTCTTATCTTCTCTTATTTCAAAACAGCCTTGAGAGACATTCTTCCTCCTCCTGCCAGCATCAACTGATTCTAGCTCTAAAAGTAACACACAAGTTTTAAATATGAAATAGCTGCTTCTTCATCTTTTGCCAAAGCAAGAACATCCGATGTTAGCAGCGTTGACATATGCCCTCCCCCTTACAAAAAGGACAGATTTTGTAATGTAAACAAAAACACAAATTAGGAGCTGGCTTTTGGTTTGTTGAGGTGTTTCTCATAAAACTTTTTGATAAGTCTGTCAGCTTTCACATCGCTAGATTTCACCCAATGGCTTCAGACAATGGGTATCCATTCCATTGTACAAGGTACTGCAATTTTCCCTTAAAAATTCTAGAGTCAAGAATATGTTTCATTTCATAATGGGTCTGACCTGCTACTATGAGGGGTCCGGGTGCCTTCTTAGGGGGAGGTCTTAAAGTGGAGGCCTGTAAAGGTTTCAGTAAGCTACATTGGAAAACCGGGTGAATTTTCCCCCAAAGTCTGGGGAATTTCAATTCTACTGTGACCAGGTTGATGATTCTCACAATGGGGAAAGGCCCCAATAATTTTGGTCCTAATTTCTTGTTGGGTAGTTTAAGGCGTAAGTATTTGGTCGACAAATAAACCTTTTCCCCAACTTGGAATGTCCTTTGGGGAACTCTCTTTTTATCAGCCTGCTTTTTCTAGGTCTCAAAGTTCTTTTTTAAGGCCATCTTTGTGTTTTTCCAAACTTCTTCCCAACCCCTCACCCCTTGATCAAGTGTCTGGGAAGCGGAGGGCAACTGAGGGTATTCAGGTATTGGGCTGAATTCTTTTCCTGTGGCTATTCTGAAAGGCATTTTGCTAGTGTTGTCTCTTTGTCAAATGTCTCTTTGTTGTCGCTCCTCCTCCTCTGCCTTTGAAGCCCTTGGGGATGGCAAGGCTGCTTCAGCGCATCTGGAGTATCCACTGGGCTTAATCCACTCTGATGACCAGACCAATTCTCCTGGTTGTTTGGGTCTAGCTCCCAGCTGGGAGGATTGCTGAAACTCTTTTCCTACTGGCTTCTTCACTGGCCCTTCCCCACCTGGGGTGGCTGCTGGTGCTGGGGACTGGCTTCAGGCAATTTTCCCTTCTCCATGATGGGATCTTCCCCAGAGTACTGAGCATAAATTAATGTGGAAAAAACGAATGTCAACAACTGTAAAATCTGGTTGCAGCATAACAAAATTGACAAAAGTGAAGGGGATCCGAATACTTTCTTAATGCACTGTATAAAAAGTATATAAATAAATGAAACAGGGAAGAAGTACATTCTATCCACAGAAATTGAGACAAATAGAAGACATTTCTACACTTCCTAAAATATTAAATTGCCATTGCCTCTAACAAACATGTTTCATGATATAGGCTAAACTTGTTCTTTACAAAAGTTTTTTATGAAAAAAAGCAGTGCTTTTTTTCTAAAAAAAAAAAAAGGTGACGGAACTCTCATCTTGGTGGGCGCAGGAGGCGGGGTGGGGGGACAGTGCTGCTGCAGTCACAGGTACGAAGGGTGTTGGCAGCGGGCTCCCCTCCCTGGGGCTGGAGCCGGTGCGGCTGGTGCTGTGGGAGCAGCAGAGCCCACTCTATATGGTGGGGCTGTGCAATGCGGGCAGCGGAGGCAGTGTGGGCTAGGCGATGTTTTAATCTTATGATTTTAAATATATATTTTTTCTATTGTAAGTTTCCCCAAACCTCGCCATGTGGATTGCATACAAATATTATATAATTGGTAAATAAAGGTAGAACATATGTTAAATATACATCAAATGATAATATGCTTCCCTACACAGTCAATTCTTGCTCAATGACAGACCAAGGAGTTAACTCGGAAAGGCAAGAAGAAAATCTAGAAGAGGTCTGTGCAGCTTTTCAACATCTTCATCAATGATTTGGATGAGGGGATAGATGGGGAACTCATCAAATTTGCAGACAACACCAAGCTGGCAGGAATAGCCAATACTCCAGAAGATAGGCTTAAGATACAGGAGGATCTGGACAGACTCGAACACTGGGCACTATCTAACAAAATGAAATTCAATGGTGAAAAAAGTAAGGTTCTACATTTAGGCAGGAAAAATCAAATGCACAGGTACAGTATAGGTGGTACCTTGCTCAATAGTAGTAACTGTGAGAGAGATCTTGGAGTGCTAGTGGACAATCACTTCAATATGAGCCAGCAGTGTGCTGCAGCTGCCAAAAAAGCCAACACAGTGCTAGGCTGCATTAACAGAGGGATAGAATCAAGATCACATGAAGTACTAATACCACTTTACAATGCCTTGGTAAGGCCACACCTGGAATACTGCATCCAGTTTTGGTCACCACGATGTAAAAAAGATGTCGAGACTGTAGAAAGAGTACAGAGAAGAGCAACAATGATGATTGGGGAACTGGAGGCTAAGACATATAAGGAACGGTTGCTGGAATTGGGTATGTGTAGTTTAATGAAGAGAAGGGTGAGGGGTGACATGATAGCAGTGTTCCAATATTTCAGGGGCTGCCACAAAGAAGAGGGAGTCAAGCTATTCTCCAAAGCACCTGAAAGCAGGACAAGAAGCAACGGATCGAAACTAGTCAAGGAGAGAAGCATCCTAGAACTAAGGAGAAATTTCCTGACAGTTAGAACAACTAACCAGTGGAACAACCTGCCTCCAGAAGTGGTGCATGCTCCAACACTGGAAGTTTTTAAGAAGAGACTGGCCAGCCATTTGTCTGAAATGGTATAGGGTTTCCTGCCTGAGCAGGGGGTTGGACTAGATGACCTCCAAGGTCCCTTCCAACTACTACTACTACTACTACTTCTTCTTCTTCTTCTTCTTCTTCTTCTTCTTCTTCTTCTTCTTCTTCTTCTTCTTATTATTATTATTATTATTATTATTATTATTATTATTATTATTATTATTATTATTATTATTATTATTATTATTATTATTATCTTGTAGAAAGGAAAGGCCCACAGTGATAAATTAAAAATCTTTGTGGTCTGCAAAGGAATGTTGGTGGGCTAATCAATGATTTGGTGACTAGAGGAGCATCTACAGTGTTGGAGCTTGTAGTCATCGTAAGCCATGGAGGCACTAGGCAACATGACTTTCAGGGCAGTGGTGGTGATTTTATTACTTTAAAAAAAAGTTTGTGCTCTGTCCAAGGGTGCTTGGTAGGCTGCATGTACAGGCCTGGTCTAGAATTTATTTTGGAGCATTCAACTATCTAGAGCAGGCATGCCAAACTCAGTTTGTTTGAGGCAACTTTTTATAAAAGAATTGCCATTAATTTGTTTTAATAAAATAATTTTAATCAATTTTTCAAATTAAATGAATGAGATTTTTTTAGTACAATTGCCAAATGCAATAAACTGGTTTTAGGTATATGTTACTGGAAGGAAAAAGTAATCCCTGTTGCATTACTGATCCCAGAGAAACATTTGCATGTATGCAGGTATCCTTAGGGTGCCATAGTTATGGATGAAAAATATTGGTTGCAAAGTTGGCATTTCTGGATGTAATACAGATATTTTGGACTTATTTTTGTTTCTTTGCATGTTTGATATTTTTAAAAAGGCATATGCTACTGACCATGCTTATGCACATAGTAACATGATCACTGCTTGTCCAAAATTTTACTATACAGATAATACCCAGAGAAATTATTTTAGCCTTTTTAATAAATGTTGTTATTGATGTTAAGCTCACCAGGGAAAACATCATATATTGTTATGTATATACTAGGTTAATTATTTAAAGACTGAAGTGCAACGTAACTAGATTCTAAATAATCTATTTTTCAAAACACACAACAGTCCAAACAGTAAAAGTAAAGTCCAAATTAAGAATATTTCATTCTTAAGAATTGTTTAGATTCAAAATAGTTTTCAAGAGTGTACAAAAGATACTGTTTTTTCTAGAATCAGCTAAATTAGACATATTACATTGAGAAAAATGTTTCTCATTTCTTTCCTGTTACCTTTGATTTCATTGCAGAGATGTTAACATAAGAAATAGATTATTTTGTTATCTAATTTTACCTTCCAAAAGACAGAAGCAGATGAAAAATGTGAGGTTCTTTCCTGTTGGCTTTTCTGAATTAGCTGTTTTAGATTCTAAAAGTTTAGTTCCTAAAGAAGTAATCCTGTAAATAATTTTAATGTCCTCCTCTAGTGCAGGCTCTTTTATGACTCATGGACTTCAACTCCCAGAATTCCTGAGCCAGCATGGCTCAGCTTGGAAACCTCTCGCTTTCCCCTCAGCATGGCTGGCTCAGGATTTCTGGGAGTTGAAGTCCACAAGTCATAAAAAAGAGCCAAGATTGCTAGCCCTGCAATAGGCTTAGGAAAACCAATAAGGGAGCTGGGTTGTTTGTTTTGTTGTGTTTTGTTTTGCAAAAAAAAAAAGGTTCCGGAACGCCGTTCTGAGCATTCTATGAGAAAAAAAGCCCTGAGAAAAAATATTGATGAACAAAGAAATTGTGTTCTAGAAACACAATTTTTATAAAAGCTGTAATAATTATGTGATAATAGGCATAATAATATGCCTTCTCTGGCATTCCCTCACTCTGTGGAATATCCTCTGCCCCACCCAAGTGAGATAGCCCCCACTCTCCTGGCCTTCCACAAAGGAGTTAAAACATAGAGGAGCATGCAGCTAAGCATGAAGCACGCACAACCTTGGGTGGTTAGTGACCTGACAGCCCTCCTTCACTTTTTAAACTAATTTCTAACATTTCTAAAACTTCTAAATTTAAACAATTCTTGCCTCATTTTAAATTCTAAATTTTCAGTTTCTATATGCTGTTTTTATATTTTAACATTTCATTTATACCTCCCAGAGTCCTGAAGGAGATGGGTAGTTCAAAAATGTGAATATACATGTGAATTACATGTCTGAATCCTCTGTATAAAGTTATGATAGACCTTTTTTGCTTGACATGTGAAAAACTAATGCACAAGTAATTAAAAATATAGTATTTAAATGTATTACAGGCTTCTATTTATATTATATTCCAACTTGCAAATTCTCTGCTGTTGTATCAGGTGACATATTATATAGTAGGCCTCCTATGCAGACATTCATAGTATGATCTCAAAGCATCTCATCATAGTGTCTTGGGATTTTTAGCAACATGCCATATTGATGCTTCTATGAGAAACCTACTAGTATATAGTTTCCTAGGCATCATGCAATTTTTTTAGAGATTAATATCTTGGACAGCATATCTAGGCAAAAATTCATACCATGTTCATTCTACTTATGGACGAGGAAAAAATGTACTTGTATTTCTAAAAATAGCTGAATTATTTTCTTATCTTCTACCACTGTTTTTGTCCTTTGTTTTCTTAAGGACACCCTGAGAGATGGCTGGGCAGGAACAGGGGCCTGATTACTTTTTTAGCCAAATTTTTTGTAGGGTTAGGGAGGGGGAGGGTTGTGGTTGGTTGGAGACGGGGGGTAATCCACCAACTGTTGTTCAGGCCAGGCCCAGGATAGATCGCGTAGAGAGGGAGCCGGGGTCGGCCATCTCTGGAGCTCCGGAGCGGGTGGTGGGATTGCCTATTCCCACAACGATAGGGAATGGCAGCAGGTGTAAGATCAGAGGGCCGTACCGACCTCCGGGAGGGCTGCTCTGCTATTTACAAGCGGTGAGGCGCTCCGACCCTCTGTCTTCGACCCAAGGTTCTGGGAGCGGGGATGTGCAGCCACCTGAGCTCCGGCTGGTGTACCTGAATGCCAGGTCCGTTGCTAACAAGGCTCCTCTCATCCGGGATCTGGTCGAGGGTGAGCATGCGGACCTGGCCTGCATCACGGAGACCTGGTTGGGCCCAGAGGGCGGTATCCCCCTAGTTGATCTTTGCCCACCAGGCCTCCGGGTGCTACACCGGCCTCGGACTCAGGGTAGGGGTGGGGGAGTGGCTGTGGTTATGAGGGAGACCTTATGTCCGCAGGAGGCCACCGTTCTTCAGATAGTCGGGTGCGAATCTCTCTTATTGAGGTTTGGTCCTAGGGTGCAGTTGGGCTTGCTGCTGGTGTACCTTTCACCTAGTCGCGCAGCAGCAGCCCTGCCTGAGCTTCTCGATATCCTCTCAGGGCTGGTGATTTGAGTTTCCCAAACTTATGGTTTTGGGAGACTTCAATCTACCATCCCTGGGAGGAGCATCTGAGTTAGCTCGGGAGTTCATGGATTCCATGACGGCCATGGACCTGACGCAAGTAATTCATGGACCGACTAATAAGGGAGGCCACACCCTTGACTTGGTTTTCTTATCTGGTCAGTGGTTAGATGATCTTGGTGGGGGCTCCCCAATTGTTATGCCCCTGTCATGGACCGATCATCATCTCCTGCGGCTGGTCTTCCGTTTTGCCACTCCCCACTGTGGGGCTGTTGAGCCAACCAGATGTTTCCGCCCCAGGCGCTTAATGGACCCTGAGAGGTTCCAGGCAGCACTGGGGTCCCCACCTGCCTCCTCAGCTCACAGCTCGGCAGATGCCTTAGTGGAAGCCTGGGAAAGGACGGCCACGGAGGCACTTGACCGAGTTGTACCCTTGCGGCCCCTGACCCAGCGCAGATCCCAATGGGCTCCATGGTTCTCCGCGGAGCTCCGGGAGATGAAGCATCGGAGACGGGGCCTAGAGAGCGTTTGGAGGTCCAGCCGATCTGAATCCGACCGATTGCGACTAAGAACCCATATTAGGTCTTATCTCGCAGCGATGAGGGTGGCGAGGTCTAACTACTTCGCTGCCCTCATCGCGTCCGCAGATAATCGCCCGGCCACCCTGTTTAGGGTGACCCGCTCCCTCCTTAATCAGGAGGTGAGTGAGGAACCCTTGCTGGGGCGTGCCGAGGAGTTTAGTCAACATCTGTCGGACAAAATCGCTCAGATTCGGACCGGTCTGGACTCTGACTGGGCAGCATCGGACGATCAGGACACAAGCGGTCTTGTCAATGTTACCTGGGAGGAGTTCGATCCTGTAACTCCGGAGGAAGTGGACAGGATTATGGGGAGGCTGAGCTCCACCACATGTTTATTGGACCCGTGCCCTTCCTGGCTGGTTTATGCAGCCCGGGAGGGGACACGAGGCTGGTTCCAGGCGGTTATATCTGCCTCTTTGAGTGAGGGTAGTTTTCCAGCCGCCTTCAAAGAGGCGGTGGTAAGACCTCTCCTCAAGAAGCCTGCCTTGGACCCGGCTGTGTTGAATAACTTTCATCCGGTCTCCAACCTTCGCTTTCTTGCGAAGGTTGTCGAGAGTGTGGTGGCGCATCAGCTCCCTCTGGTCCTGGATGAAGCGGATTATCTAGACCCGTACCAATCGGGCTTCAGGCCCGGGTACAGCACGGAGATGGCATTGGTCGCGCTGGTGAATGATCTCTGGAGGGCTCGGGACAGGGGATATTCCTCTGTCCTAGTCCTATTAGACCTCTCAGCGGCTTTCGATACCATCGACCATAGTATCCTGCTGCGGCGTCTCAGGGGATTGGGAGTGGGAGGCACGGTTCTTCAGTGGTTCTCCTCCTATCTCCTGGGACGCTCGCAGTCGGTGTTGGCAGGGGGGCAGAGCATCTACATGAAACCGCTGGGTGAGATCATTTGTGGTTTTGGAGTTGGGTATCATCAGTATGCTGATGATACCCAACTTTTCATTTCGACCCCAAACCACCCCAGTGATGCCCTCGATGTGATGTCCCAATGCCTGGAGGCGGTCCGGGTCTGGATGGGGAGGAACAGGCTTTGACTCAACCCTGACAAGACTGAGTGGCTTTGCGTACCGGCATCTTGGGATATTCAGGATATCCCACCCCTCACTATGGGGGGTGAGTTATTACCTCCTGTAGATAGGGCTCGCAACTTGGGAGTCCTCCTAGATTCACAGCTCTCCCTAGAAGACCATATAGTAGCTGTGACTAGGGGGGCCTTTGCCCAGGTTCGCCTGGTGCGCCAGTTGCGGCCCTATCTAGACCGAGATGCCTTACGTACGGTCACTCATGCGCTCGTGACCTCTCGTCTTGACTACTGCAACGCTCTCTACATGGGGCTACCCTTGAAGACCACTCGGAGGCTCCAACTGGTACAGAATGCAGCCGCGAGAGTTGTATTGGGAGTTTCCCGATACTCCCATATCACACCTTTGCTCCGCGAGCTGCATTGGCTTCCAGTTGTCTTCTGAGTGAGGTTCAAGGTGTTAGTAATGACCTACAAAGCCCTACATGGCATGGGTCCGGAATACCTTGGGGAGCACCTGCAGCCGGCGTCAACTTCCCTCCACCCAGTACGCTCCCACAGAGAGGGCCTCCTCAGGGTGCCACCGTTCAAAGAATGCCGACTGGTGGCCCCAGGGGGAGGGCGTTCTCTGTGGGTGCACCGGATTTATGGAACCATCTTCCGGTCGAGCTCCGGATGGCGCCCGATCTCCGCTCCTTCCGGCGCAAACTTAAAACCCATCTCTTTAAACAAGCTGGCCTGGCCTGATGGGATGGGGTGGGATTTTTATAAATGGACTTTAATTTTAATCTGTACTGTAATTGTACTATGTGATCAATAGATTTTTTTTGCATTTAATGTTAATAATCTCCAATTTTATGGGATATTTTGTAGTTTTACACAAAACAAAAATGTTTCCATATCTATAATCTCATTTAAAAACATTTTGAATAATATTTACTGCTCTACAAAGCTTACAATACTGATTTATACTGTATTGCTTGATTATTTTCTGAATGCAATAGGACGTTTTTCCATAGTTTTTTCAACTAAAAAGTGAAAACTTGCCAAGCATATAATAGTTGTATCCAAATAACTCTGTTAAAGTAAGCTTTATTTTAAAATTAAAATTTTCAAACCAAACTTTAGGTCAATAAAGCTATTCAATATGTTCCCATGTGGACTAGCCCGTACATTACAGAAAGCATAATGAGGTTTAGATTTTTCTAAATATTTAGCTCCTGCCCATCTAATCAATTTTTGAGACTCCCCTAATATGCTTTTGGTCACATATTCAAGGAGCAAAACACCTGGGAAATGTCACAATATTGTCTCACAATGCTTTGCTTTAAGGTTCCAATCAATAAGACAAAATAAATCAGAACTTTGAGGCAAGAAAGTTCCTCAAAGAACATGTTTATTGGATATATAATATCAGCATGTTCAAACGTGAAACCAGATCTAAACCTTCCCCCCAAGAATCAAAGTAATACTATGTAACAATTCTCACCCCCACTGATCATGCTGCCCAGTAGAACTCCTTGGTGGGCTTTTCTAACTCAACGATCCTCCTCCATTCCTCTGACATAGGAATGACCTTGGTTCCCACAAGAGTTACTCATGTTTAGGCTACCAGAAATACATTCTCCCCCCTCCCCTTCTTGTGGCCACCCAAAAAATAATAATGGCTGCAGCCAGGTTTGTTGCAGAGTTGACATCTGCATTGTTCAGTGGGAACATTGCTGCTTGATGCAGATACATGTTGGTTTCTGTCATTTAATATGGAAAGCACAGGGTTGATCTGCATTTAAAAAGAACTGGGCATCAAATTGCTGTGGTAGCAGCACCACAACCACATGGTTGGCTTTCAAAACTCATGATCTGAGCACTGCTCTTGGAAGTTTATATTACATGTCTTGGAAAGACATCAACTTAGAATATTTTACAATAAATAACAGAAGCAGCAATGTAATGTGTTTTTTTTTCAGTGCAAGCTTAGCACAGAAAAATGAGAATGTGTGACATACTTTTCAGAAGAACTGATTAATAAAATACTTTTTCATTGGTTTCAAAGCCATCCTCTTTTGGCTCCATACATCTTTTCATTGTTAGACACACCATCTTTTAATAGTACAAATATAGTTCAGAATATTAAATGCTGTTAGTTATCCCAAACAGTTTAACGAATCTTGCTAGTCATATTTGAAACTCTTCTTTGGAGCCACCACTTAAATAGAATAAATGTTAATTATATACTCTGTTTTCCTTTGAAATGCAGAACCCAAAAAGTTCAAGCAAAGAATCTTATTTTCTCCAGCCTTTTAAAAATGTTACATTAATGACTTCCGGTGGCGGCGCGGCGCCGAAGACAGCCTTCCCGGGCTGCCCGCGGCTCAGCTGTTGTTTTTTCGCCTGAAACAGCGCCGATCAGCTGTTCGGGCAAATTTGAAGCCCCCTCCTCGGGAGAAGAGGAGGGGGTGAGGCCCCAGGTAGGGGTAGAGTTCTCCGGGGCCGCCTGAGCTTGGAGCTTGGGCGGCTGAAGGATTGAACTCCCCCGAAGCCTGGGTTGCTCCCAGCTAGCTGGCGTCTCTGCTCCGGACTTCTTGGAGCAGAGCCAGGCGTCTGCGAACCATCCCTGCCTGAAGAAAGGACTATGGTTTAAAGGAGCAGGCAGAGCGGTACAAGAGGAAAAGGTGAAGAGGATTATTTTACTATACTCTCCAGCTTGTTGGACTTTTTAAACTTTAAGTGAAAGTGCGTCATAATTGAGGAGTAAAAGATGGCGGCTAAACCTCCCCCTAAAACTCTTCGGAGTGGTGGATCCTCGCCGGTGCAACAATCATCACTACAGGCATTGCACCCTCCTGAAGTGCTGACACCGAAGGATTTGCGAGATGCTTTGGATAAACATGCCCAGGTACTTTTGGAATCAATTAATCAATCAATGGGTGATAAATTTGCACAGATGGAGGAGAAATTGGAGAAACTGGAGGAGAGAATGGAAGAGAGGATGGAACAGAAGTTCAGCGTGATGAAGGTAGACATTTTGTCTTCAGTGCATAAAGTGGCGGAATGTGTGGAAGATTTAGATGAAAAAATGGATGATCTGGCTCAAAGGAATGCAATATTAGAAGTAAAAGCACGGGAGAATGAAAATGCAAGAGACAAAATGGAAAGGGAGTTAAGCCTTGCCCAATATTACCAGATGCAGTTTGCTGTCAGAATCAGAGGTTTAAAAGAGAATATTAAAGAAGATTTAAAGCAGCTGATCTCTGAGGCTCTCGAAGTGGTATTAAACCAGCCAGCATCTGAAATAAGAGCAGCTATGGATAAAGTGTTTCGGGTGAATTCATGGATTGCCAGACAGAGAAAGTTGCCTAGAGATGTGGTGGTTTATTTTGCAAAAAGAGAAATTAGAGATCAAGTTATACAAGCTGCCTATGATGCTAAAGTTGTGATTGCTGAACAAGAAGTCTTGGTTTTAAAAGAAATCCCTCCAAGGATTTTAAGGGGAAGGAAGGACTATACTTTTCTCGTGCATGAGCTCAAGCAAAGAGATATAAGGTTCAGATGGGAGGTTCCAGATGGGCTGATGGTGATGCATGAAGGTAAAAGGTATCGGCTGATTACTGTGAAGCAAGCGCGTGATTTTTACAATAATGTCTTAAAAGCAACCCCATTAACACTTCTGGAAGCTGCAAAGGGACCTGGAGAAGGAGAACATCAAGAGGATGAAACAGAGGAAAATGGTGCTGGAGGAGATCAAGCTACAATTTCTTTGGATGATCCTAGAGAGCAAAGAGTAACGCGTGCTGCTTTAAAACGAGCAAAGAAAATAAAAGAACAAGATCAGCAAGAATCTTCACAATGTACTCATAGCCAAGCAGTGGGAGGAGCACGGCCTAAAGAAGTTAGTCCTATCAAAGCTGTGGTCCAAGAGCTTTTGGAGGATATGCATGGCAACTAAATTTTTAACCTGGAATGTTAATGGACTAAATTCACCGCAGAAGAGGAAGAAAGTTTTTCAATATTTAAAACAATTTAAGATAGATGTTATATGTCTGCAAGAAACGCATATTAGAGTTTTGGATCAAAAGTACTTATCGAACTCGAGGCTGGGTACGCAATTTGTTGCTTCTGCTGAGAACAAGAAAAATGGAGTGGTTGTTTATGTTAAAAGTGCCTTAACAGCAGACTTAATTGAAGCAGATAAGCATGGAAGATATGTTATGATTGAGCTGTTGTTAGAAGGTAAAAAGACGCTTTTAGTTGGATTATATGCACCTAACCAACAACAAGCTGACTTTTTTAGCTTACTTCACACAAAGCTTACCCAGTTGGATTATAAATCTTTTATTTTTATGGGGGACTGGAATGGTGTTTTGGATGTACAGTTGGATAAGGCTGGAGCTTTTAAGCGCATTCCAAGTCATGCTAGACTGCCTAAATCTTTTTTTGAAATGAAGGATGACCTGGAACTGCGAGATATTTGGCGTGAGAGACACTTGCAGGAGAAGGATTATACTTTTTATTCTGACAGACACCAATCTTTTTCGAGGATTGATTTTATTTTGTTGACTAATGATTTTTTTTTGAGAACTAAAAAGGTGAAGATTTGTGCAAGAACTATCTCTGACCACAGTCCAGTTTGGTTGGAGATTGATAAGGAGAAAGGAGATAGGCGCTCGTGGCGTGTAAATGAGAATTTGTTTAGAAATCAGAGAAATGTGGAAGAATGTAAACAGCGGATGAAGGATTTTTTTGAGATTAATATGAATAAGGGTACCTCTATGGATATGGTTTGGGATGCTAGCAAGGCCTATATGAGAGGGGTGTTGATATATATGAATAATAGACATAGACGTGCAGTGGAAACTAGAAGGAAAGAACTGGAGAATGAAATAAAGGAAAAAGAAAAGGCTTTGATTTTGAACCCAGAGGATGTGAAGATCAAGGAGGCTATTAGACTGCTAAGAGGACAATTTGATAAATTAATGGCTGATCAAGTGGCGACCAATCTGCGGTTTGCTAGGCATAATACTTTTTGTAACGCTAATAAACCAGGCAGATGGTTAGCTTATAGACTGAGGAAAAAACAAAGGGCCTCTAATATAGATAAGATTGAGTATAAAGGAAGGGTTGTGTTTCAACAGAATCTTATTAAGGATGCTTTTGTGGATTTTTATTCGAAATTATATACCAAAGAGGAAATTAATGCAAAAGATATTGATATATACTTGGAGAATGCTAGCATCCCGGTTCTTACGCAAGTACAAAAAGAGGGGATTAATCAACTGATTACAGAAGAAGAAATTTTTACAGCAATTAAGGAATTGAAGGTGGATAAAGCACCAGGCACGCATGGCTTGACTGCGGCCTATTATAAAAATTTACAATTAGAGATGATAAAACCGTTAAAGGAACTGTTCCAGACAATCCAGAGGGGGGGAAAGGTGCCACCGTCTTGGAGAACAGCTTTTATCTCTTTGATTCCGAAGGAAGACCAGGATGCTACTCAAGTTAAAAATTACAGACCGATATCGCTTTTAAATACAGATTATAAGATATTTGCTAAGGTTTTGGCTAATAGACTGATGAGGGTTCTGCAACAGGTGATTCATGGGGATCAAATGGGGTTTATTAGTGGTAGGCAAATGAAAAATAATGTGAGACATATAGTTGATGTGTTAGAGTTTTTGGAAAGGCACAACCAGATCTCTGCAGCGCTAATTTTTTTAGATGCTGAAAAGGCTTTTGATCAATTGAATTGGCAATTTTTGTTGAAAGTTTTAGACAAAATGGATTTTGGGGAAAATTTTTTACAACTGATTAGGGCATTATATCAAAAACAAACTGCCCGAATTATAGTTAATAATAGCCTGACAGCAGCATGTAATATTGAGAAGGGCACAAGGCAAGGGTGTCCGTTATCGCCCTTGTTATTTGTGTTAACATTAGAGATATTATTGGTTAAAATTCGGGATTCGGAAAAAATTAAGGGGATACAAGTTGGAGATCAGGACTATAGATTGAGAGCATTTGCAGATGATCTGGTTGTTACAGTGACCCAGCCAGAGAACTCTGTTGTGGACCTGATGGAGATAATAACACAATATGGGAAGGTTTCTGGATTTAAAGTAAATATACAGAAAACCAAAATTTTGGCTAGAAATATGACAGTTTCACAGAAGGTTCTTTTAGAAGGATTAACTGGATTTGAGATTGTTAAAAGGGTTAAATATTTGGGGGTGATTTTATCACCCTCTAATACAAAGTTATATAAAAATAATTATGAAAAATTATGGGGGAAAATTCGAAAAGAATTGGAGAGTTGTGAAAAATTGCAATTGTCTTTGTTGGGACGGATTGCAGCAGTGAAAATGAATGTCCTGCCCAAATTTTTATTTTTATTTCAAATGATACCGATTCTTAAGAAAGATTCTAACTTGGAGGAATGGCAGCGTGGTATCAATAAATTTGTGTGGGCAGGGAAAAAGCCACGAGTTAAACTTAAGATTATGCAGGATACTCGTGAGAGAGGTGGCCTTAAATTGCCTAATTTTAAATTATATTATGAAGCTGCTGCATTAGTAGGAATAAGTGACTGGATTAATTTGACGCAACCGAGGTTATTAAATCTTGAGGGTCATGATTTGTTGTTTGGCTGGCATGCATATTTGTTGTATGATAAGAAGGTAGATACTGTGTTTAGGATGCATATTTTAAGACAGGCATTGCTGAGAGTTTGGAAGAAGTATAGACATAAGTTGAGCTGCAAGATACCATTGTGGGCAATTCCAAAACACGCAATAGAAAATATACATGCTGGTTTCAAACATGATGTGACTACGTACAAGGAAATCTTAAGGTTGGAAAGGAATGTTTGGTGTTTCAAATCATATAGTCTCTTGCGAGAAGAGAAGGTTGTTCAAACTTGGTTTCAATATATTCAGTTACGGGCCAGGTGGAAAGAAGACCAGAAAAATGGATTTGCAATGACTGATGAAAACTTGACAAAGCAAATTAGGAATCAGGGACCAGCACATATCAAACGGATATATCTTGCATTGATAGAGATTGATTCAGAAACAGAGCTTGTTAAGGATTGTATGATAAAATGGGCCCAAAACATTCAGGAAGTTATTACAATGGACACGTGGGAAAAGATTTGGGTGAGGAACGTAAAATTTACTCAAGCTCAAAATCTAAGAGAGAACTTTTACAAAATGTTTTATAGATGGCATTTAGATCCTAAAAAGCTTGCAAGTATGTATCCGAATTACCAGCCTAAATGTTGGAGGTGCGGTGATGAAGATGCAACATATTTTCACATATGGTGGACATGTAAGAAGGTTAAGGTTTTTTGGATAAAAGTTTGGTGGAATATGCAGAAGATTTTTAAACGGAGGATAAAGTTTTGTCCGCAATTTTTTTTGTTGGGAATAATTGTTGACGCTACAGTTGTGGACTCCAAGTTGATGTTGAACTTAGTTACGGCAGCAAGACTTTTGATAGGTCAATATTGGAAGAAAGAGGAACTGCCGACCATAGAAGAGTGGACTTTAAAGGTTTCCGACCTGGCAGAGATGGCGAAGATTTCGGCCTATTTGAAAGATCATTCGCAAGAACGTTACATTATGGAATGGAGAAAATGGATTGAGTTTATCCAGAACAAGTATAGAGTTAAGAAGTTTTATGTAGCATTCGAATAAGTCTTCTTTCGTTTTCTTTTTTCTTTTTCTATTTTAGTTTTTTATATATATTTAATATTGCTAAGGTTTGTTTTATCCTATATAAGCTAGAGAGTGATGGATTTTAGAATTTATAGTTGTTAGTATATGGTTGTTTATGATTGTTTTTTTTATATATATACCTTGTATTTAGCTCTGGGAAGTCGGGGGGGAGGGGGGAAGGGGGGGAGGTAGGGGGGGAGGAGGGAGGGGGGGAGGGGGGGAGGTAGGGGGGGAGGAGGGAGGGGGAAGGGGGTTTTTTGTAAAGGAAAACTGTATTTTAAAACTTTTCAATAAAAAAAATGTTACATTAATTTAAGCTTTAATGCAATTGCATTATTTTAATGTTCTGTTTCTGACCAAACACTTTTTGAATTATGTATTTCAGGGCTTTTCAACCTTTTCAACCATTGTACCACTTTTAGGATATGGCAACATCTGAGTACCACCAGTTGCGTAGCAAGGTGTCAAAAACTTGATGACCCAAAAAAAGAGGAAAAAAGTGATGAAGTACAGGTAGTCCTCGACTTACAACAGTTTGCTTAGTGACTGTTCGAAGTTACAATGTCACTGAAAAAAGTGCCCCCCAAGCCATAGCCGAGCAAGACACCTGCCTGCCCACCAGGTGGTGCGCTTCCTCCTGTCCGAGGTTTTCACTGTTGTGAGCATTTCTGTTGAGCATTGGCAGTGGGGGTGGAGTGGGGGGGTGTTTGGTTTTTATTCCCCCTGTCTGCTGGGTGGTTACAGCAGTTTTTGGTCACTTCACTGGGACACTGTGACCGTCATAAACATGAATCAGTTGCCAAGCATCTGAATGTAAATCACAAGACCCTGGAGATGCTGCAACATTCCAGCTGATTGGCACTTCTTCTGGGCTCAGCAGAAGCGCCAGGATCAGCACCAAGCTCCACCTGGAGCCTGGTGCTGATCCTGGCACTTCCACTGAGCCCTGACAGCCCCTGCAGCTCCAGCAATCTCTTGCTCAGGCTTCAGCGGTGCTGCTACTGAATTCGGCTCATTCCCCTCCCCTGCTATCACTTTTCTAGTTTGGTCACGTACCACCTGCCAGGTGCCAATGTACCACAGGTGGTACCACTACCACTGGTTGAAAAGCCCTGATCTATTTACATGACTATTAGCTTCCTTTAAAATGGCTTTTTTTTAAAAAAAAAAGTTTATTTGATCCTTGAATTGGAAACAGTAAACTGATACTACATAGTTGCAAGTCAATATTTCTTAAAGTAAAAAGTGAGGTCATTTTTTGGGCTGAGCTTCACTTAACTGAATATGTTTATGTATATGTTTTGAAAACAATATATATTGTCATAGTTCCAACAAATGAAACTCTTCCAAGTTCTTCAAGGCATTGTTTACCTTAAAGAAACTTTATTTGAGTAGCATAGCTTCAGCACATACATAGTCAAAGCCGAAATCTGAATTCCCCTCCCCTAAACACATAGTATCAAAGCACAATTCACTCCCCTAATTTACAGTCATAACTCACATTCTCCAATTAGTTTGAAATGCAAGCTTTCTCTCCCGTTCTCCATCCCGCGATTTCTTTATCATCTCTTATTTCAAAACAGCCTTGAAAAATGCTCTACTGCTATGTTATTATGTCTAACTAATCCCCATACACATCTTCCCCCCAGCATCATCTAATTCTAACTCTAAAAGTAACACACAGGTTAAAGAGAAAACGGCTGCATCTTCATATATTGTCAAAGAACATCCAATGTTATAGCAGCATTGACATCCAGCCCCCATTACAAAAAGGATGGATCATGTAATGTAAACAAAAGCATATGTTAGGGACTATCTCTCGGTTTGTTGGCATCTTTCTTATAGAAGCTTTTGATGAGTCTGTCAGCTTTCACATCGCTAGATTTCACACAAGTGGCTTCAGACAATGAGTATGTCTTCCATTGTACTAAATACTGCAATTTCCCCTTAAAAATTCTAGAGTCAAGAATACATTTCACTTCATAGTGAGTCTGACCCACCACTACAAGGGGCCTGGGTGCCTTCTTAGGGGGAGGTTTTAAAGTGGAGCCCTGAAAAGGTTTCAGCAGGCTGCAATGGAAAACAGGGTGAACTCTTCCTAAAAGCCTAGGGAGTTTCAATTCTACTGTGACCAGGTTGATGATCCTTACGATGGGGAAAGGCCCCAAGAATTCCGATCCTAATTTCTTACTGGGTAATTTGAGGCGTAAATATTTAGTCAACAGATAAACCTTTTCCCCAACTTGGAATGTTCTTTGGGAAGTCATCTTTTTATCAGCCTGCTTTTTATAGGTCTCAGAAGTTTTTGTGTTTCTCCAAACTTCTTCCCACCCCCCCTCCCATTGGATCAAGTGTCTGGGAAGCAGAGGGCAACTGAGGGTATTCAGGTATTGGGCTGAATTCTTTTCCTGTGGCTATACTGAAAGGTGTGTAGCCAGTGTCGTCTCTCCACCTTCTCTGCCTTTGAAGTCTATTACAGTCCAGATGACAATATTTCCTCTACTTTCAGGTAGGTCTACTATAAAGTCCATAGCTCTGTGGTGGCGAACCTATGGCATGGGTGCCACAGGTGGCACGCAGAGCCCTCTCTGTGGGCACGTGTGCTGTCGCCCCAGTCCTAGGCCTTCAGCTGGGTTTTATAAAACTTTTTCGCTTAGGCCTCCACCACCATGTGCAAAAAAAAAGGTTCAATCAGTCAATTACAACTTCTTGCAGGGAAAAAAGTTCTCGCAAAGTAGGAATTGATTGATTGAACTTTTTAGTCCCACCCAGTCTGCCATTACCACTGCAGCCATGCCCACCCAATGGGCCACGTCGACCAATTGGCCAAACCCACCCAAAGGGCCATGCCCACCCGGCACCTGACGATATATAAGTGGGTTTTGGGTTGCAGTTTGGGCACTTGGTCTCTAAAAGGTTCGCTATCACTGTCTCTTGACATAGTTTCCCTGTTTTAGCCCTGGCCACCAAAATTGCCAGTGGATGAGATATAGAGTTTTTAGATATCCAAAGTGTCCAGCCTGTTTTACGTCATGGCTGTGTTTGAGAACATTAAGATGGAGGGCTTCAGGCAAATACAGTTTCCTCCCCTTGTAAGCTCCCCAATTAAAAGAATCATAAACTCAGTAACAGTAGAATTAGAACTACCCAAAAACCTTAGGCAAATACACCCAATCTTTCACTGCAGTTTGCTAAAAAGGGAAACACAGTCACTCTAATGGCCAAAAACCCACCACTACCACCTCCTATCATGGTTGTAGGAGAACAACACTTCGAAGTAAAATAAATCCTAGATTCTAGAAAGTATCATGGGGGAATTCAATATCTAGTATCTTGGAAACACATTCCCTCCTCAGAAAACGAGTGGGTCAATAAACACCACATCAGAGCACCGAAGCTGCTAAGGAAGTTTCATACAGAATATTCCAACAAGCCAGACTAACATTTATAATTTTGTTTCCTCTACAGGTGGATCTCTCCCATCTTTAAGGGGGGCAGGATGTCAGAATCCATTTATATTTCATTTCTAACTATCTCTTCTGTGCAAAACCCAAATCTCATCCCCCCCCTCCCCAGGATTCTGCCATTCCCAAGGAGGAGAGGGAACAAGCATGGGTTTTTATTGCTTTCACTTCCTTCCTCAAATGTAACCTTTTGTTTATTCTGCCTGCCTGCTATCCATCACAGTATAACCAATTACTCTCTCACTAGGCATTTCCCTCTCATCTTATAGGCAACTAAGAAAGGGGGTGGGAAAGGGAGGAATGAAACCCACTGGAATCTGGTTTCTTTCTCCGGATGGAATGTGAGGGGGTGGAAATGATCCTGCTATGAATGGAGTGATGTCTCTCCTCTTCCCACGAGGGCCATACCACCTGGAACTTGGCTGATCCGGAACTGACTGAATGAACTGTGGGGTGGGGCTTGCTTCGGGACATTTAAAAATATCGATCTGTGAAGGAATTTCTCAGATCCTGTCTATTATGCCTGCTAGCTCCTATTTCTTAGTAAAAGTTCCTACTTGGAAAATCTTGTCTTCAAGAGTCCTTCTTTCTTAAGATGTGGGTTGAAGTGGGTTCTAACACATACTGTCAATGCTGCTAACAACAGATATCCTTGCTTTGAAAACAGATGGAAATACAACCATTTTCTCTATGCTTTTATAATGAGTCAGTGCTGGGAGGGGGAATAGGGATGAGAGTCCAGCTAGTCATAACAATAATAACTCAGCCATGGGAACCCAAGGACATTGGGCCCAGAGTTGATAGTGTTTTGGCAGGCTGGAGAGCTGGGGAGAAAGCCCACACTTCAAGCTAATAGGGGAATGTGATTTATGACTGTTTATTGGAGGAAGGAATTGTGCTTTGTTACTTTGTATCCAGGGGAGGGGAATTTAGTTTTTGGTTTCAAATATGTAGTGCCGATACTTTGTTTCTCAAATAAAAGATTCTTTAAGGTAAACAATGCCTTGAAGTTTCATTTGAAGGGTTTCATTTGTCAGAACAATGACATTAAACCAAAAACTACAATTTTTACCTATCTATCTTGAGGTCCTGAGCCCCTGTCCCTGTCCCTAGAGTTGAAGGATAGACTGACAAAGATTCGGGGAAGATCTGAACATGGAAAAGGAAAGGGCACCTGAAACCAGCACTCTGGCAGTGGCTGCTATCTCAGAGGAGGGAGCGCAGGCCAGCATGCCAGTGGAGAAGGAACCTTTTCAGGTCTTCCAGATGGGGGCAAGACCCAAGCCACAAAGACAACTTATCTAGTCATCGGAATGGACCTTACCCAGTGGAGACTCCAGACACCTCGCGACAGCCTTGCCACAATCAAGTGCTTCAAAGGCGGAAGAGGTCGAGCTGTAAAAAGGGCTTGCTGCAAGCACATTCCCTGGACTGGTGGAGAGACACGAAATCGAATATTACTGAGGATTCTGGTGAGTGGAAGTACCTGTCCACAGTCTGCAGTCAATCAGTGGAGACGTTGGTGGAAAGATTTGAGGAGCTAGAGATGAAAAGTGGGGAACAACCCTCCCGTTCTCCATATATGAGTGATCATGATGATCAGCAAGGCAACCACCAACTCATGATGAGGAAAAGCCCCAGCCCCACCTGTGCAGGTCAAGCAGCTTCCGCATCCATGAAGCCACCTACCATGGCTTTCAGCCCTGCGGAGATGGACAGCTTCAATCGTCATCCCACCAAAAGCCCGAATCGCCACCGGCGAGACAAGAGCCCAAGCCATCACCAGGACAGCTAAAGCCCGGACCTACATACTTACTGGCCACCCAGACTGAGGCCTATACAGAGATGGGGGAATGCTACAGCCCCCACAGCTGGGAGACCAACAGTCACTGACAGTGCAACAACCACATTGGAGGTGGCCGCAGCCCCTGAATGGTCAGCAGCAGCAGATGGGGGGCTTGCAGCAACCGGGGATGATACAGCTGCCAGGGGGTCTGCAACTGCTGGGAGTGCAACAGCAGTAGTGGGGCTGGCCGCCATCTCCAAATTTGCAGCAACTGCTGATGGGCCCACAACCACTGGGGATCTTGCAACTACCACTGCCAGGGCTGCAGGAGGCCTATAACCAGGGATGCCACAACCACCCATAGGTCAGCAGTAGTGGGGGTGGAAATAGGCCCCAAATGTGCAGCAACCACTGGGAGGCCTGCTGCAACTGGGGATGCAGCAGCCACCATGGGGAGGCCAGCAACCACCGGGAATGCAAGCCACTGGGGAGCGCAGCAACCGCTCATGGCGCAACCCCCTTAGAGCAACTTTTGATGGAGACCCAGAGAAGCTGATCTTCTTCCTCAGCCAGGTGTGTTCCCACAAGAACCACTGTGCCTATTTCTACCTGAACCGAGCCACCATGGTCGACGGGGTTGCATCCAACATGGAAGGGGAAGCATCCAAGTGGCTGAACAATTTATACAATGAGCAAGCACCCAAGTTGGGGGACCTCCATCTCCTCCTCCTAGGACTGAGAGTAAGGTTCGAGGACCCATCCATTGCCCTCAAAGCAGAGGAACAAGTCCATAAGATAAGACAAGCTGGCAGGCCTGCACTTGGATACATGCAAGAGTTTTGCAAGATAGCTGGCCAAATAGAGATGTGGCCCGAGCAATCCCTAGTTCATCACTTCAAGGAGGGACTGGATGACCACCTCTCCCAAGCTTGTGTCTATCGAGCAGTCCCTAATTAATTGCAAGAATTGTACCAGGCAGCAGTAAGACTGGATGTCCAGCTTGCCCACTACAAGAAGCCACCACCACAAGAAGTTGGGCAGAGATCAGATCAATCCAAACGGCCACCCCCCCCAAAAGCCTCCAACCACCGTGGCTACTGAAAATCCCAAGCAACCTGCAGGCCCACCGATCAAATGCTTCAGATGTGGACAATAGGGATATTGAACAGCGAGTTGCCCAGTCCCTTACCCTTAACAATAGAATAGACTGGAACCACCAGTGAGGAAGAAACCAGCCCAGTAGCCGACGAAAGAGAAATCCAACTGGATCGTGCAGGAACCCATTGCCCAAGGCATGTCCTCCACACAGGAGAGTGCTGAGGCTCAAGCCGGACCTGCCGCCGCTCTACCCTCCTATGACAGCGATGACGAAGGAGAGAACAACCTGATGGTGAGTCGACCCATTCCACCTTTTTCACTACCTGCCAAACTCATAATCCCTAAGATGCAGGCACAGGTAGATCTGAAAGTACTAGAGGACTCAGGATGCTCCCGATGCATTATTAGCTTGCCACTTGCCCTGAAAATGGGCATACAAGCTAGGCTGCTCTCCAAACCCATGAGGTTTGAGCAAGCCAATGGCTCCCTAATAGGAGGAACTTTAGTCACACAATTAACTGAATCCCTACGCTTAGAAATAGGTGAGCACTGGGAAATGAACATTCATTTCATGGTGTCTCCAAAAATGACTGAGGCCGTGATTCTAGGGCTAGCCTGGTTAGACAAATGGAAGCCATTTATCTGGTGGGAGAAGGGAATGAGGACTGTGAGATTACCTCTAAGACCCAAGCCCCCACTTAACTCAACGGATGTTACAGGAGAGCTTAGCCCACCTAACAAGCTAGTGCAAGTAGCTGCCCTGTGTTGTGATTCAGTGTCAGCCTGTGCTCCCAGCAGCTGTGTCTGATGAATCTGAGGAGGAAGAGGAGTTTGGATAGCCTTTGGTGTCAGAAGGAGGCTCTGATGCACTGCAGGACTCTCAGCCTGGCCCCTTCAGTCATGTTCCTCATGAGGCTCAGCTGTGAGTATGAGGTGTTGGACTTAGATGAGTCACAGCTGAATCTGTTCAGAGATGCTAGAAGCAGAAGGCAATCCAGCAAAGCAGAGCAGAGAAAATCAATGAGGCAACTTAGTGAGAGGAGGAGAAGGCAGTGAGAAGCCACACCTTGGGAGAAGGTGTGGGCGGGGCTGGTTGCTGAAGGCAACCGTTTGGAGACATTCTAAGAGAATTCCTGGTCTCTTCTTGATACTTCTGTTTAACTCTTGTTTCTTGACTCTTGTTTGATATTTTGATTTATTTATTGAAGGATTTATTTATTGCTTTTTTGTTTGAACTGTAAATAAATTTGGGTTGGGTTTTTTCCAGCCTATTGACTGTAAAAAGGAAAAAGGGGTTGTCCCTGACACACAAACATTGCTAGTCGTAGGCTGGAACAGAACACCCTGTCTCAACCAGTCAAGCCACTCATCCCCAGCAAGTACCGGGACCTAGTGGAAGCATTTAGTGAGAAAGAATGTGACACCCTGCCTCCCCACCAACCTAATGATTGCTCTATTAAAGTGTTACTGGGAGCCAAACTCCCACGACAGAGAATGTACACTATGTCTCACCTTGAGATGGTGGAGATGCAGCAGTATGTGGACAAGAACCTAGTGAGAGGATTTATTGAATGGGCCAGGTCTTCTGTGGGAACCCCAGTGTTATTTAAAGAAAAATAAGACAGGTCGCTTCCTCTCTGCATGGACTATAAAGGATTAAATGTGGTAAGCGTGGAAAACAAATACAGGGGAAGGGGAGTGTCTTCACTAAGTTGGACTTGAGAGAGGCATATTACATAGTAAGGATAAAGGAGGGAGATGATGTTCTGTTTCAGCCTACATGAGTCCTGTTAACTCACAAGGACCAACCCCTCTTTCAACAAGTAGGCTGGAAATGCAGGAAAAACAACCCCCTTTTTAATAGTATTTGCAGACCTGCAAAATGTCCCAAAGCAAAAGGCAAACAAAACACGATTCAAACAGAGAATTGTTCACAGGCAAGGCAATCAGAACATGATCCCATGAAACTTGAGTCCTTTGCAAATGGTTGCCTTCAGCAACCAGCACTGTTCACACCTTCCCTTTTTATTATGTAGCCCCAAGTTGTGGCTTCTCAATGCCTTTTCCTCCTCCCTTGGAGCTGCCCCCATTGCCTCCCTCTGTTCTGCTCTTGGTGCCTTTCAGTGTTTGCAAGCATCTATGATGTCTTCCAGCTGTGAGTCCTCAGAGTGTTACTCAGCTTCCCAGCACAGCTGGGTCTCAGCCTGAGCACGAATGGAAGGGCCAGACTCTTCACTAGATTGTAAGTCCTGGAGCTCACCAGAGCCTTCCTCCAACTCTGATGGCTCTCCAGGCCCCTCCTCCTCTGATTCCCTGGACTCAGCTGCCGGGTCCACTGGCTGGCATGGAATCACAACAGATGAGTAGAAGACTGCTTTTAACTGTCCCATGGGGAGCTACCAATTTAAAGTCATGCCATTTGGACTACAGGGGGCTCCAGCTATCTTCATGCAGCTGATCAATCAGGTACTACATGACCATTTATACAAAGGGGTTTTGGTGTATCTTGATGACATCCTGATATACAGCACGAATATGGCTGACCACGTAAAACTAATAAGAGGCATACTAAAGAAACTATTGAATGCCAAACTTTATGTTAAACTATCAAAGTGTGAGTTTCTCCAGACCAAACTAGATTATCTTGGCTACAGAATTTCCAGTGAGGGCATTGAAATGGACCCAACCAAAGTGAAAACCGTAATTGAATGGCAGCCCCCAAAGACTTGCAAACAGCTCCAAAGCTTTCTGGGATTCACCAACTTCTACCACCATCCCCTTAGTTGCCGAAATTGCCTTACCCCTAATGGAATTACTGAAAATAGGCAAAGAGGGAGGAAAGCCACATCCGGGCCAATCACTAGCATGGACTATGAACTGTCAAACCACTTTTGAGAATTTAAAAAGGATATTTGTGGTCGAACCGGTCTTAAAGCATCCTTGCCAGGGAAGCCCTTTGTGATTCACGCTGATGCCAGCAATGTGGTGCTATTGGAAAAGAACCAGCTCTGGCATGGCCATGATGTAAAACAGGCTGGGCACTTTGGATATTTAAAAACACTACACCTCAGCAATTTTGGTGTCCAGGATTGAAACATGATGTAGAAAACTATGTCTGGACTTGTGATGTATGTGCCACCATGAAAAGAATTCTGGGAAAACCCCTGGGCTATTACAACCGGTGGCGGATCCTATGGATTTTATAGTAGATCTACCTGAAAGTAGGGGAAATACAGTCATCTGGACTGTGATAGATCTGTTTTCAAAGCAAGCTCACTTTATTGCCTGCAAAGGGCTCCCATCCACCCAGAGATTAACCAAGATGTTTCTAAAACACATCTACAGACTGCATGGTGCACCAAAATGAATAAACGAATAAACGAATAAACTCTGACCAGGGAGTGCAGTTTACAGCTAGGTTTTGGAGGAGTTTTCTTAAACTAATTGGCTCATCTCAAGGACTATCATCAGCCTTTCACCCATCTACCAATGGCGTGGCTGAATCTGCGAACTCAATGGTAGAACAGTATCTTCGATGCTATCAACAAATGAACTGGACTGACCTCCCTTTCACAGAGGTGGCTTACAATAACTCTGTTCACAGCAGCACAAGCTTAATGCCTTTTAAAGTGGCCCCAGGAAAAGAGTTCAGCCCAATACCTGAATATCCTCAGGGACCCTCGGTTTCCCAAACTCCCCCTAATAGGGGAATGTGATTTATGACTGTTTATTGGAGGAGGGAATTGTGCTTTGTTACTTTGTATCCAGGAGAGGGGAATTTAGTTTTTGGTTTCAAATATGTAGTGCTGATACTTTGTTTCTTGAATAAAAGATTCTTTAAGGTAAACAATGCCTCAAAGTTCTTTTGAAGGGTTTCAACTGTCAGAACAATAACACATACATTCTAATGTATTTTTTTAAAAAAAAATATTTAGTATTTAAACATCACGGAGACCTGGTTGGGCCAAGAGGGGGGTGTCCCTCTCTCGGAATTATGCCCACCAGGTTTCCGGGTGCTTCACCAGCCGTGGGCCCAGGGCAGGGGCAGGGGTGGTGGTGGCAGTTATTATTAGGGAGAGTCTTTGTCCGCGAGTGGCCACTGTCCCTCAGATAGGCGCGTGTGAGTCTCTCCTTTTGAAGTGGGGTCCTGGAGTTCAGTTGGGCCTATTGATTACGTACCTGTCTCCCAGCTGCGTGTCATTGGTCCTGCCTAAGCTTCTCGATGTCTTGTCCGGGTTGGCGATTGAGTTCCCCAGGCTTATAGTTCTGGGGGATTTCAATCTGCCTTCCTTGGGTGAGGCGTCTGAGTTGGCCTGGTAGTTCATGGCTTCCATGATGGCCATGGACCTGACTTAAATAATTCAGGACCCAACCCATAATGGAGGGCACACACTCGACCTGGTTTTTATCTCTGGGGAGTGGATTACTGATCTGGTTAGGGGGGATTTAATCATCCAACCCCTGTCATGGTCTGATCATTTTCTTCTCTGGCTAGACTTTCAGTACGCCACCCCCCGCCGCTGGGAGGCGGAACCGACCAGGTGATTCCGCCCCAGGCACCCGATGGACCCTGAAAGGTTCCAGACAGAGCTTGGGACATTTCCTGCTTCCCTTGCCCATGACTCTGCTGAGGCCCTAGTAGAAGCCTGGGAGAGGGCGGCTGCTGGGGCCTTGGATTGTGCCTTTGTGGCCTCTGACCCAGCAAAGACCCCAGGTGGCCCCCTGGTTTACCGAGGAGCTCCGGGAGATGAAGCACCGGAAAACATGCCTAGAGAGCTGTTGGAGGTCCAGCGGATCCGAATCTGATCGAACACAGCTAAGAACTTATCTTAAGTCTTACCTAGTGGCAATGGAAGTGGCAAAATGTGCCTACTTTTCCGCTCTCATTGCGTCCGCAGATAACCGCCCAGCCGCCCTGTTTAGAGTGATCCGCTCCCTGTTTAATCAGGGACCGAGGGATGATCCCTTGCAGGGTAGGGCTGAGGAATTTGTACAGTATCTGCAGGACAAAATCGCTCAGATCTGGACTGGCTTGGACTCCGACTGGGCAGAATCCGGCGGAGTAGAGAGGGCAGATCTTGATCATACCATTTGGGGTGAGTTTGACCCTGTGACTCTGGATTATGTGGACGGGATCATGCGTAGACTGAGCACTACAACTTGTTTACTGGACCCATGTCCCTCCTGGCTGGTTTCGGCCACCTGGGAGGTGACAGGGGGCTGGCTCCAGGCAGTTGTCAATGCTTCTTTGATGGAGGGTGTCTTCCCCTCAGCCTTAAAAGTGGTGGTGGTGGCTCCTCAAGAAGCCTGCTCTGGACCCAGCCTCATTGAATAAGTACCGTCCTGTCTCCAACCTTCGCTTTGTAGCGAAGGTTGTTGACAGTGTTGTGGTGTCTCTGCTCCCGCAATTCCTGGATGAAGCAGACTATCTGGACCCATATCAGTCTGGTTTCAGACCCGGCTACAGCACGGAAACAGCATTGGTCGCACTGGTGGATGATCTCTGGTGGGCCTGGGACAGGGGCTGTTCCTCTGTCCTGGTCCTACTTGACCTTTCAGCAGCTTTTGATACCATCGACCATGGTATCCTGCTGCGACGGCTCAAGGGGTTGGGAGGGGGAGGCACTGTTTTATGGTGGTTTTCCTCCTACCTCTCGGGCTGCTCACAGTTTGTATTGGCAGGGGGACAGAGATCTACCCCGAGGCCTGTCGCTTGTGGGGTGCCTCAGGGGTCAGTTCTCTCCCCCCTCCTGTTTAACACCTATATGAAGCCGCTGGGTGAGATCATCCATGGCTTTTGGGTGAGGTATCACCAATATGCAGATGATACCCAGTTGTTCATCTCCACCCCGAGCCAACCCAGTGATGCCCTTGACCTGATGTCCCGGTGCCTGGAGGCAGTGTGGGTCTGGATGGGAAGGAACAGGCTCAGGCTGAACCCCTCCAAGACCGAGTGGCTGTGGATACTGGCATCTTGTATTGTCCAACAAGTTCCATCTCTTTTGATGGGGGGGAGGTATTGCCCCCCTCAGAAAGGGCTCACAACTTGGGTGTCCTCCTGGATTCACGGCTTAATTTGGAAGATCATCTAATGGCTGTGACCAGGGGGGCCTTTGCACAGGTTTGCCTAGTGAGCCAGTTGCACCCCTTTTTGGACCGAGATGCCCTATGCACGGTTACCCATGCCCTTGTCACTTCTTGTTTGGATTACTGCAATGCTCTTTACATGGGGCTGCCCTTGAAGAGCACCCAGGGGCTTCAACTGGTGCAAAATGCAGCTGCGTGGGTGCTTATGGGAGTATCTCGGTACTCCCATGTTACACCACTCCTGCGCAAGCTGCATTGGCTTCTGGTTACCCTCCGAGTGCAATTCAAGGTGCTGGTAATTACCTTTAAAGCCCTACATGGCTTAGGCCCGGGGTACTTGCGAGACCACCTGCTGCCATTGTCAACCTCTGGAATGAACTGCCCCTGGAGCTGCAGATGGCCCCTGACCTTCAGTCCTTCTGCCATGACCTGAAGACCTGGTTGTTCCAACAGGTGGGCCTGGACTGACTATGGTTTTTAATTAAGCTTTTTACTGGTTTAAATTGTCTCATAATTTTGCATTTATTGTTTAATTCTTTTTTAGAAATTTTTATTCTATGTTTTTTAATTTTTATTGTTGTGAGCCGCCCTGAGTCCTCAGGGAGAAGGGCAGCATATAAATTTAATAAAATCAAAATCAAAATCAAATCAAATCAAATCAATGTTATGGAATATATCAAAATTATAAAAAAAAAACCTTTTCTTTTGTTATTTGGCTGGAGATCCCTTTTGTGTATCTAGGATGTGTGTTCTAATGTTGTTCTCTTCTATAGAATATATTTTTGAAACATATACCCCATCTACCCCACCCCTCTCCCCACCCCTCCCTTCCCAACACCCCCCCGACTTCCCAGAGCCGAATACAGGGTATTACATCATACAATCTTACTCTAAAATATTCTAATTACTATAATTACTTTAAACCCTATCACGCTTTAACTCTCCTTAACCATAGAAAAAAAATAATATAGCCTCTAATTACAATAACTAATAACTATTCAAATGCTAAATGATACTTTGTAGTCCCATATTTGTTCTGAATAAAATCTATCCATCTTCTCCATTCCACTATATATCTCTGTTGCGAGTGATCTTTCACATATGCTGAAATTTTAGCCATTTCTGCCAAGTTTGAAACTTTCAAAGTCCAATCTTCAATTGTAGGCAGGTCTTCCTTCTTCCAGTATTGCACTACCAAAAGTCTTGCAGCTGTTATTAAATTCAACATCAATTTAGTTTCTATAGCAGTACAATCAGTGATAATACCCAACAAAAACAATTGTGGTAAAAATCTTATCTTTTTCTTAAAAATCTTCTGGATGTTCCACCAAATTTTAATCCAAAAAGCTTTAACTTTTTTACAGGTCCACCATACATGATAATACGTTGCATCATCACAACCACATCTCCAACATTTTGGCTGACAATTTGGATACATACATGCTAATTTTTTAGGATCTAAATGCCATCTATAAAACATTTTGTAAAAATTCTCCCTTAGATTTTGTGCCTGTGTGAATTTAACATTCCTAACCCAAATTTTCTCCCAAGTATCCATTATTATTGGTTCTTGAAAGTTCTGGGCCCATGTTATCATGCAGTCCTTAACCAGTTCCACTTCTGAGTCAATTTTTATCAATGCATTATATATCCTTCTTATAAAAAAAAGTGAGAGAGGGGAAAGAAAAAAGAAAAACCCCTTCACCTCTTATAAAAAAGGGGAAAAAAGTTCTTCCCCTCTCTCTTCCCTATTCACTCAGACGCCATTTCCCTTTTCTTTTCCAAATAGTAAGCAAGACGAAAAAAGAATTGTTTTTCGAGGGTTAAAGCCTTGTACTTGCTGTTTATAGGCTCCTGTCTCCGCTCTGCTGCAACAATGTTTCTAGATGTCAATCAAATCTGGCAGGAGTGGATTCATCTTCTTATTCTGCAAAGAGCAGAAGAGTCCTTCACTCCGGAGATTCCCAGGCTTTGGAGGAACCCTCACCCTTCAAGCCCCAGAACAAATGCTCTGGGGCTCTAAGGGGGCTCTACCCCTACCTGGGAACTCCCCCTCCCCTCTTCACCCGAGGAGTGGGGTTTTCACACCGTGGAGCAGCTGATTGTCAGCTGCTCCACAGTTTAAACAGAAACGAAGGGCCGGCGGTCGATTCCGACCGTCCGCGACACTGAAGAGCCACCCGGAAGTCCTATCTCTTTATGAATGTTGATTCTGGATAGAATTGCAGATAAAGGTTCAGCCTGATTATTTATGGACAGACACTTATAGCAAAGTTAATAAGAAAGAGACGTGGTGAATGTTGGATGGGGAGAAAAGAATGTTAGTAGAGGCTGTGGGGGAGGCTTTCCCTCCCTGTAGTTCTGGGTTCTGAGCCAGGCTAAGAAGGAGAAGAGACTTATGGATAGTTTTGAAAGTTGGAAAGATTAATAGTAAAAGGGAAAAAGTTACTTACATAAAGTTGAGAGAAGAGAACACACATGGGAGGCTGAAGGCAGGTACACGAAGGAAACGAATGTTGAGAGGGGGAGGAGTTATGTGTTTTGTTTTGGGCTGATGTTGTGGATGGTACACAATGGCTGGACAGGTTGTGACATCTAGTGGTGAGGCCATTTCAATAAAGGCCTCAACTCTGGAAAATTTACCTTGTCCTGTTTGAAATGATGGATGGGAGAGTTGCGCAAAGGTTCAAGAATGTCAATAAAGAAGAGAAGAATGTTATTCAGTATTTGCACAATCTGGGACAGGTTTTGTCTTCTATTCCAGTACAGGCCCAGGCTGCCCTACCACCTGTCTCTGATCATTGTTCCTGGAGTGTGGGTTCAGGTGAAAAGAACTGTCACCTATAAGTAACAGTCCCAAGTGGTCCCAACCATGCCAAGTCTTCTTGAACTCAACTGCAGTCAGAGTTAAGGAATGAAGCATTATATTTATATTTATATTTATATTTATATTTATATTTATATTTATACCGCCCTTCTCAGGGCGGTGTACAGGGCAATAAATATAAAAACGAAATACAAAAGTTAAAAAACAATTAAATATTATGCCCAAATTTAAAACAGTAATTAAAAGACATATTAAAACCCCAACCCTAAACCATCAAACCAGGTCAGATTGCTCGAATAAATAAGTTTTTAGATTGCGCCGGAAGGAGCGGAGGTCGGGGGCCATCCGGAGCTCAACCGGCAAGCGGTTCCACAGGTCTGGCGCGCCCACAGAGAACGCCCTCCCCCTGGGGGCCACCAATCGACATACTTTGATCGGAGGCACCCTGAGGAGGCCCTCTCTGTGGGAGCGCACTGGACACAGGGAAGTTGACGCCGGCCGCAGGTGTTGCCGTAGGTAATCCAGACCCATGCCATGTAGGGCTTTGTAAGTCATTACCAACACCTTGAATCTCACCCGGAGGGCAACCGGCAGCCAATGCAGCTCGCGGAGCAAAGGTGTAACATGGGAGTATCGGAAGACTCCCAGCACAACTCGCGCGGCTGCATTCTGCACCAGTTGGAGCCTTCGAGTGGTCTTCAAGGGCAGCCCCATGTAGAGAGCATTACAGTAGTCCAGATGAGAGGTCACGAGCACAAGAGTGACTGTACGCAAGGCATCCTGGTCCAGATAGGGTCGCAACTGGCGCACCAGGTGAACCTGGGCAAAGGCCCCCCTAGTCACAGCTCCAATATGCTCTTCTAAAGAGAGCTGTGAGTCTAGAAGGACCCCCAAGTTGTGCGCCCTATCTACGGGGGATAATAGCTCACCCCCATGGCAAGAGATGGAATAATCAGAATTTCCCGGGATGCCGGCACGAACAGCCAGTCAGTCTTGTCAGGGTTGAGCTGAAGCCTGTTCCTCCCCATCCAGACCTGGACCGCCTCCAGGCAACGGGACATCACGTCGAGGGCATCACTGGGGTGGTTTGGGGTCGAAATAAAAAGCTGGGTATCATCAGCATACTGATGATACCCAACTCCAAAACCACGAATGATCTCACCCAGCGGCTTCATATAGATGTTGAATAGGAGAGGCGAGAGGACCGATCCCTGAGGGATTCAGGGATCCACAAATGAGAGGCCTCAAGGTTGACCTCTGCCCCCCTGCCAACACCGACTGCAAACGTCCCAGAAGGTAGGAGGAGAACCACTGAAAAACTGTGCCTCCCACTCCAAACCCCCTGAGATGTCGCAGCAAGATACCATGGTCGATGGTATCAAAAGCCGCTGAGAGGTCTAAAAGGACTAGGACAGAGGAGCAACCCCTGTCCCGAGCCCGCCAGAGATCATTCACTAGCGCGACCAATGCCGTCTCTGTGCTGTATCCGGGCCTGAAGCCCAATTGGTACGGGTCTAGATAATCAGCTTCATCCAAGAACAAAGGGAGCTGCTGCGCCACCACACTCTCAACAACCTTCGCCAGGAAGCGAAGGCTGGAGACCGGACGAAAGTTGTTTAATATTGCTGGGTCCAAGGCAGGCTTCTTGAGGAGGGGTCTCACCACCGCCTCCTTCAAGGCGGTGGGAAAGCTACCCTCACTCAAAAAGGCAGTAATCACTGCCTGGAGCCAGCCTCGTGTCCCATCCCGGGCCGCATCAGCCAGGAGGGACACGGGCCCAACAAACACGTGGTGGAGCTCAGCTTCCCCATGATCCTGTCCACTTCTTCAGGAGTCACAGGATTGAACTCCTCCCAGATAACATCGACAAGACTGCCCGTATCCTCATAGTCAAACTCTGCCCAGTCGGAGTCCAGACCGGTCCGGATCCGAGCGATTTTGTCCGACAGAAATCGACTAAACTCCTTGGCACGACCCTGCAAGGGCTCCTCCCTCACCTCCTGATTAAGGAGGGAGCGAGTTACTCTAAACAGGGCAGCCGGGCGATTATCTGCGGACGCGATGAGGGTGGCAAAGTGGTTAGACCTTGCCACCCTCATCACCACGAGATACATTCTCGTGAACGACCTTAGTCGTAACCGGTCGGATTTGGATTGGCTGGATCTCCAACAGCTCTCTAGGCCCCGTCTCCGATGCTTCATCTCCCGGAGCTCCATGGAGAACCATGGAGCCCATTGGGATCTGTGCCGGGTCAAGGGCCACATGGGTACAACTTGGTCGAGTACCTCTGTGGCCGCCCTTTCGCAGGCTTCCACTAGGGCATCGACCGAGCTGTGGGCAAAGGAGGCAGGTGGGGGCCCAAGCGCCGCCTGAAACCGCTCAGGGTCCATCAGGCGCCTAGAGCGGAACCATCTCATTGGCTCAGCAACCCCATGACGGGGAGTGGCAAAATGGAAGACCAGCCACAGGAGATGATGTTCGGTCCATGACAGGGGTATAATAATTGGGGAACCCCCCCCAAGATCATCTATCCACCGTCCGGATAGAAAAAAACAAATCGAGCATGTGACACCCCCCCATGAGTTGGGCCCTGAATAACCTGCATCAGGTCCATGGCCGTCATGGAAGCCATGGACTTTCTATTAGTCCATAGAAAGTCCCATCATTCCCTCTCCAGTGACAAGCTCTGCAGCTGGACAGCCTGAAAGTGAAATTTCAATCTGCCTCGCCTATTGAACTGTTTCCATCTAACTAGGTCAGGAGAAAAGCTTCAATGGACTGGATTACCCAGGAACTTGGGTTCGTAATATCTAGACTCTGTATTGCTACATTTTTGTTGCTGCTGTTTCCCTCACACCTTTCTTCAGACCATGGGTCCGATACTTAAAGGAAGAAAAGGGAGTTGTATTCATAACAAGACTACGTATTCCACTTGCAAAGTGGGGGATAGGGTCATTTGTTGTGCTCCTGTCAATACAGTAAAGCCCTACCAACAATTTCAAATCTAGATATATGGAAGGACGCAAAGACTATACCTCTTGAGAAGAATAACACGAGACTTATGGATAGTGCCAGAGTCTCCTTTGATGCATGTTAAACCTATTGACTATAATCAAGATAAGTGGACTAAGTATGGAGACAGGCTTACTCATTTAACACAAACTACATCCTACCCAACCTGACACAATCGAAGGAAAATTCAATATGATTAAAGAAGTCAGCACTTCTCAGTACAACTCTGATTCCTGCAACCTGGTGTGCTTCGAGATAACTAGAGCAGCAGACTTCTTAGCATCATTTGGACCAGCTATCGATTAAACCAGACACAATTATGGGTTCAGTTTGACACTATTATACCACCGTCCCAAAAACATTTTTGAGTTTTTCATTCTTTTTATGATGAACTGGAAACCACAATTGAAATTCCATCAGTATCAAAGAATCTTTTTATTGATCTGGTCCAAAAGAATTGCTTCATCTCTGAATGTGACTAACTGCTATATGTGTGTGGGTACTAGCATGGGTGAACAATGGCGAAGCACATGAAATAAATTTTACTGTCCTGACTAGTCAAAATCTTACTGGGAAAAGCCACCAATAGACCCAACATTTGGACTCTGACCACTTTCATAGTGAGACTTTCAGAGTCTCAACATAGTGGGACTCTATTTTAAAAAGAGAAGGCTCTAGTAAAAACCTTGGGGACACTTAGGTGTGAACATCTCTTGTAGGTGAGCACTCAGTATCCTTTTGGTGGATTACCACTGGTTCGGCCTAACCCCAAACTCCCATGGCAAACATTCCACAACTGTCTACCTGATGGACCAATCTAACAAATGCCACCTTCAACTGAACTGCCATTGATGGACCTAATACGTGGCAAGAAGATGGAATGTATAAGTTATAGGACTCTTGTTTATATGCTTAATAGAACTGTTAGACTGCAAGCTGTATTAGAAATAATTACAAATCAAGGGCATTGAGAATAACATAATGCTGTTTTGCTTCTCTATACTATGCTTGTGCAGGAACCTCCATTAGTCCGAGGTGAGAAGTACACATACAGAAAGATAAAGAACATTAATTGGTTAAAATAACAGTACAAAATTAAAGGGGCATATGTTTTTCCTTTTTACATGTTGCTGCCTACATGTGTGGAGGAAGTACTCCCAGCTTCTTTGGAAATCTGGACAGCTGCCATGGTCACAAGCTGGTTTGGAGAGATCTTTAGTGATTGGTGAAGGAAAATTTTCTGGTTATGTTAGCATTTAGAGGTCTTTTGGTTTTTTCATCTTTGATTCTTGATATCAAAAAAACAGTTACTTCTACTATCTCAGGGATGGAGGTCATAGAATCCTCTGTAAGTAGTGATAAACCCCATAAGCCAGTCAAGCTCCTGATTATCACTACAATCACCAAGTAACAGAAAGCATTCTATTTCAAAAATAAAGGCGGGGGGGGGGATGAAGGGAAATTGTTTAGTCTAACTGTTGCTTTCTTGCTTTTTGTAATCAGCTTTGGCACCAGAGAAATTCCATGCAAGTGTGGGAAACATGTACATGGATGCGATATACTGAAGGAGGGAATAAGGGAGTGTACAGGAATGATTGATGTCTTTCTTATGATGTAATGGCTCTGTTGTCTGATTTTCATTGGCTAATAAAATTTATAAAGCAATGCTAAAAATTTTCTGAAGGGTGGCACTTCTGGATGTAACTGCCAGCGTTCCAGATTGTTGGCCACCCAGCTGCTTAATTTGATCAAATAAAGTGCTGCTTGATCAAGAAGTCTCCGCTTGGGTTATCTGATTAGACTGATATGATATCTCAAGTTTAAGAAAAGGACTGGGACCTTACATTTCATTTTAAAAGAAAAAGGATGGAGGGACTTCCGGGTGGCAAGGCGCCGCCAAAGACAGCCATTTTCAGGCTGTCTGCTCCGTGGCTTTGTAGAACCGCCGAAAACAGCGCCTATCAGCTGTTTTGGCAGTTCGGAAGCCCCCTCCTCGGGAGAAGAGGAGGGGGTGAGTACCCAGGTAGGGGTTGAGCTCTCTGGGGCCGCCAGAGCTTAAAGTTCTGGCAGCTGAAGGATTGAGCCCCCCCGAAGCCTGGGTTTGCTCCAGGCTGCGCAGCATTTCTGCTCCGTGCTTTTAGGAGCAGAACAAGGCGTTCGCAACCATCCCTGCCAGCAGGAAAGAATTTTGGAGAACGAGGATGCAGGCAGAGCGATACAGGAGATTAAGGTGAAAGTGGACTTTTGATCTTTAGCTCAACGGACTTTGCAGACTTTGAAAGTGAAAGTGAGTAGTAAGTAATAGTGGGGGGAAATGGCGGCTAAATCTTCCAAAGTTATTAGAAGTGCGGGGGCTTCCCCAGTGCAGCAGTCTTCGTTGCAAGCTTTATTGCCTCCTGCACCTCCACCTTCGCCTGCTCTGACAGTTAAAGTTTTGCAAGATGCTTTGGAAAAGCACTCACAGCAAATAGCTGAGATTATAGATGAAAAGTTGGATGAGAAGTTAACAGAAAAACTAGCTGAAGTTATGGATGAAAAGCTGGATGAGAAGTTAACAGAAATAAGGGCGGACATCTTGCTTGCATTTCAAGGCAAGGCAATATGTATCGAGCGCTTGGATGAAAGAGTGGAAGATCTCAGCCAAAATAATATTAAATTAGATGCAAAAATGTTAGAGACTGAGAATGTGGTGGATAAAATTGACAGTGACTTGACCTTGGTGCAGTACCACGAGATGGAGTTTGCTGTTAGAATCAGAGGCTTGAAAGAGAATCCTAAAGAAGATCTGAAGGAAATAGTCTCTGAGGCTCTGGAAGGGGTGCTGGGACGGCCAGCAGATGGAATTGTGGGAGACATAGATAAAATCTTTCGTGTCAATTCGTGGATTGCAAGACAAAGGAAATTACCTAGAGACGTGGTTGTTTATTTTACAAAGAGAGCAATCAGGAATGAAGTTATCCAAGCTTCTTACAATACTAAGCTTGTAATTGCTGAGCAAGAAGTTCTGGTTTTAAAAGAGATCCCTCCAAAAATTTTAAGGAGAAGAAAGGAGTTTGCTTTTCTAGCACAAGAGCTCAGGCGATGTGATATCAAGTTTAGATGAGAGATACCAGTGGGTATGGTGGTGATGTATGAAGTCACGAGACATCGTTTTATTACAGTGATGCAAGCACGTGATTTTTATAGTAATGTTTTAAAAGCAACCCCCATACCACTTTTGGAATCTACAAAGAAGAATGGCGAGGGAAAGCCTCAAGGTGCTGAAGGAACAACCCAGACAGATGGGAAAGCTACAGGAGTGGATCAAGTTTCAGTATCATCGGAAGAAGCAAGAGACCAGAGGAAGACGCGTGCTGCTTCGAGACGAATGAGACGAGATCAAGAACAAGACCAGCAGAAAGTTATGGAACCTCCAAAGCATACCTATAGCGAAGCTGTGGGAGGGGCACGGCCTAAGAATGTCAAGGGGATCCTGGAAGATGTGCTCCAAAAGCTTCGGGTCGCTAAGGATGGCAACTAAGCTTCTAACTTGGAATGTCAATGGTTTAAATTCACCACAGAAGAGAAAGAAAATCTTTCAATATTTAAAACAATTTAAGACTGATGTTATTTGCTTACAAGAAACACATATTAGAGTTATGGACCAAAAGTACTTATTAAATTCAAGATTGGGCACACAATTTATTGCTTCTGCAATGAATAAGAAAAATGGAGTGGTTATTTATGTCAAGAATACTATTACAGCGGAGTTAATTGAAGCAGATAAACAAGGAAGATATGTTATAGTAGATTTGTTAATAGAAGGCAAAAACCCCGCTTTTGGTTGGATTATATGCTCCTAATCAACAACAAGCAGACTTTTATAGTTTATTACACAGCAAGATCACTCAATTGGATTACAAATCTTTTATTTTTATGGGAGACTGGAATGGTGTCTTGAATGTACAAATGGACAAGAGTGGCTCTTTTAGAAGTACTCCAAGTCATGCTAAATTGCCTAAGTCCTTTTTTGAGATGATGGATGATTTGGAGCTGCGAGATATCTGGAGAGAAAGAAAACTACAAGAAAAGGATTATACTTTTTTTCTGATAGACATCAATCTTTTTCTAGGATTGATTTTATATTAATCACTAATGATTTCTTTTCTAGGATTAAGAAGATAAAGATTTGTCCAAGAACTATGTCTGATCATAGTCCAGTCTGGTTAGAGATTGATAAGGACAACAGAGATAGGCGCTCCTGGCGTCTAAATGAGAACCTATTTAGAAATCAGGAAAATGTGGAAGAATGTAAAAAACAGATGAAGGTTTTTTTTGAAACTAATATGTATAAGGGTACTTCTATGGAAATGGTTTGGGACGCTAGTAAGGCTTACATGCGAGGTGTGTTAATATATTTGAATAATAAATATAGACGTAATTTGGAATTTAGGAGGAAAGAATTAGAGAATGAAATTAGGGAAAAAGAAAAGGCCTTAATTTTGAATCCATCGGATGTGAAGATTAAAGAGGTTATTAATTTATTAAGGGGACAATTTGATAAGTTGATGGCTGATCAGGTGGCAACTAATTTACGGTTTGCTAGACATAATATTTTTTGTAATGCCAATAAACCAGGTAGATGGTTAGCTTATATGCTAAGGAAGAAGCAAAGGGCTTCTAATATAGACAAAATAGAACATAAGGGTAAAGTTGTGTATCAACAGAATCTTATTAAGGAAACCTTTGTTGATTTTTATTCTAAATTATATGCTAGAGATAAGATTAATGAAGCAGATATTGAGGTATATTTGAGAAATGCTAGTATTCCAGTTCTTACGCAAGAACAAAAGGAAGAGATGAATCAATTGATAACTGAGGAAGAAATTCTTTTAGCAATTAAACAATTGAAAGTGGGTAAAGCGCCAGGCACGGATGGACTGACTGCTGTGTATTATAAAAATTTACAGTCTGAGATGATAAAGCCATTAAGGGAATTGTTTCAGACAATTCAAAGGGGAGGAGGGGTGCCTCCGTCCTGGAAAACTGCTTTCATTTCTTTGATCCCGAAGGAAGATCAGGATGTTACTCAAGCAAGAAACTATAGACCAATATCACTTTTGAATACGGACTACAAGATATTTGCTAAGGTCTTAGCTAACAGACTAATGAGGGTACTGCAACAGGTAATTCATGGTGACCAAACTGGGTTTATAAGTGGTGGACAAATGAAAAATAACGTGAGGCATATAGTTAACTTGTTGGAATTTCTGGAAAGAAACAACCAGATCCCTGCTGCGCTGATTTTTTTGGACGCTGAGAAAGCCTTTGATCAATTGGATTGGCAATTCTTGATGAAAGTATTAGATAAAATGAATTTTGGGGATACATTTTTACAACCAATTAGGGCATTATGTCAAAAGCAAACAGCCCATATAATAGTAAATAACAGTTTGACCGAAGTATGTAATATTGAAAAGGGCACAAGGCAGGGGTGTCCGTTATCACCTTTATTATTTGTTTTAACATTGGAGATATTATTGATTAAAATACGAAATTCGGAAAAAATTAAGGGAATTCAAATAAGAGATCAGGATTATAGATTGAGGGCGTTTGCAGACGATCTGGTTGTTACGGTGACCCAGCCAGAAAATTCCGTTGTAGAATTGATGGAGATAATAATGCAATATGGGAAAGTTTCTGGACTTAAGGTTAATATACAAAAAACTAAAATGCTGTCTAAAAACATGACAGTATTACAAAAGGCTGTTTTAGAAGGGTTAACTGGATTTGAAATTGTCAAAGGGTTAAATATTTGGGGGTATATTTATCACCCTCAAATGCAAAGTTATATAAAAATAATTATGAAAAGCTATGGGGTAAAGTTCAAAAAGAATTGGACAGCTGGAGAAAACTACAATTGTCCTTATTGGGAAGAATTGCAGCAGTGAAAATAAATATTTTGCCGAAATTTCTATTTTTATTTCAAATGATACCTATTCTTAAAAAGGACTCAAATTTGGAGGAATGGCAAAAGGGTATTAATAAATTTGTTTGGGCAGGGAAAAGGCCACGAGTTAAATTTAAGATTATGCAGGATACGCGTGAAAGAGGCGGTCTTAAAATGCCCAACCTTAAATTATACTATGAAGCTGCTGCATTGTCAGCGATAAGTGATTGGATTAACTTAACACAAGGGAGATTATTAAATCTTGAAGGTCATGACTTGTTATTTGGTTGGCATGCATATTTATTGTATGATAAGAAGGTAGATAATGTGTTTAAGGTGCATATTTTAAGACATGCTTTGTTGCGAGTTTGGAAAAAGTATAGATATAAGTTAAATTACAAGATACCTTTATGGGCAATACCGAAACACGCAATAGAAAACATAAATGTTGGGTTTAAACATGATGTGACTACATATAAGGAAATTTTAAGTTTGGAGAGGAATGTATGGCGTTTGAAGCCATATAACTTTTTGCGAGGAGAAAAGATTGTTCAAACCTGGTTTCAGTATGGGTAACTACAGGCCAGGTGGAAAGAAGACCAGAAAATTGGTTTTTCAATGACTGATGAAAATTTGGTAAAGCAAATTAGAAATCAGGGTCAAGCACATATTAAACGGATATATCTTGCATTGATAGAAATTGATTCAGAAACAGAACTTGTTAAAGATTGCATGATAAAGTGGGCTCAGAATATTCAAGAAGTTATTACAATGGATACGTGGGAAAAGATCTGGGTGAGAAATGTAAAATTTACGCAAGCCCAAAATCTAAGAGAGAATTTTTATAAAATGTTTTATAGGTGGCATTTAGATCCCAAAAAGCTAGCAAGTATGTATCCGAACTACCAGCCTAAATGTTGGAGGTGTGGTGGTGAAGACGCAACGTATTTTCACATATGGTGGACCTGTAAAAAGGTTAAAGTATTTTGGATTAAAATCTGGTGGAATATGCAGAAGATATTTAAAAAAAGGATAAAGTTTTGTCCGCAATTGTTTTTACTGGGTATTATTACTGATACTACTGTTGTGGACATTAAGTTGATGTTGAACTTAATTACGGCAGCAAGACTTTTAGTAGGGCAATATTGGAAGAAGGAAGAACTGCCGACTATAGAGGAATGGACTTTAAAAGTTTCTAACCTGGCGGAAATGGCAAAGATCTCGGCGTATTTGAAAGACCATTCGCAACAATGATATATCGTGGAGTGGAAAAAATGGATTGATTACATCCAGAATAAATATGGGACTAAAAAGTTTCATTTAGCATTTGAATAAGTATCGATGTGACATTTATATTGCTTGTAGTCATTTTATAAGAGCTAAAGTGCGATAGACCTAATAGTTTATTGTTGTTAGTATATGGTAGTTTATGATTGTTTTTTACTTTTATACCTTGTATTTAGCTCTGGGAAGTTGGGGAGGGGGGAAGGAGAGGGGGGAGGGTTGGGAAGGGGGGGTGGGGGTGGGGAGGGGTTGTTTTGTTAAAGATAAAATGTATTGAAAAACTTTTCAATAAAAAAAAGAAAAAGGATGGACAGAAATATTTTCGTTATACAAACTACTGAAAAGTATAGCAACAGATATGCTGAGAACTGGAAACTAATATATTTTTCTCTCCAATGTTGCAATCTTGGATAAGCTGAAGAAGGCTAGAAACTATTAAGTGCTTCCTATAAGATTAAATTGGAGTGAGACAAACATATCCACAGGCTCAATCATGTCTGAAAGCCATTGTTATGTAGCAGGTAAATCCATTTTGGAAGGGAAAGAACTGACCTACATGTCATGGAGAAGGAAGATTAAATGGCTCCCAAGAGTGATTACTTACCTAAGCAGAAGTTTTTTTTTTATCAAGCTCCATCTATTTCCTTTTGGCTGTAGTAGTTAAGAATTATATGCCTGCCTGTGTTTGTGTATGACATTTAGTGAAATACTTCAATAAGATGTTACACTTGTATACCATGTATAATAAATATACTTGGAACTCATTTGTATGTAGAAGCCCTTCTCCCAAATACCAATTACATATTAAGTTCATACCAACAATTAACAAAAACCCTGGTGGGAGTATGCACCCTCTATAAATATGATATATATTTATAAAGATCCCTCTAAATGTATGCATTTTATTTGCCATCTATCAATACTTTTTGATATCTAGATCAACTGAGGTTTATATCATAGTGCTACATAGTAGTTTAACATTAAAGCATACATAAGATACTGAGTTCCAATAAGGATTGGGAAATCCATGCTCAGAAGTCCTCTCAGTATCCTTCATCATTGGCTGTGAAGTTCAGGAACATCCATTGGGCCACTGTAGGGGTCAGCAACCTGAAACAGTGAAAGAGCCACTCGGAACCGGTTCCCTCACAAAAGGAAAAACTGGGAGTCACAAAAAATGTGTGCGCATGCATGCATGCGCAAAACACAGTTTGACTGAAGAGTGGAGCCAAGGCGAGATATGCAAATACCCTGTCCCCTCCTCTCTCATTCACTCACGTTTTGTTTGGAAAAGCTTCTCTCTCGCTCTCATTCACTCGAAAGGCCAGCTGCGGCGCCTCCATTGACTTCCATGGGGACACTTGGCAATGAAGGGGCCGATTGAAACCACTCCCGGTAGTGCTGCTACTGCTAAATTTTCCACTTGCTGCTTGGTTCCGATGAAACCGGAGAACCCCCGGATGCCACTGCTGGGGGTGGAGGAGGCTGCCCAGGTTTGGCCATAGTGGAAGCTGACATTAGCGGTGGAGGTGGCGGCAAGAGAGACGCTGGAGGTCTGCCGCATCTCCATCAGCCTCCGCCTCCCCTGCAGAAATAAATTCCCGGGCTGGCCCCCATGGCAGCAGCGGGCCCCAAGGGCTGAGCAATCGCTCCAGCGGTGGCTGCTGCTGTTAGGGCAGCCTAGTGCACTTGCTGAGAGACGCTGGAGGTGCTCCAGGCTGGTGTGGTAGCTGCTGTGCTCTCCGTCTTTGGCCCAAAGGAAGAGGAGGAGAAGGCAGCAGTTCCACCAGCCTCCACCTCCCTCTTCTCTCCATTGCCTGGCCTGAAGGAAGAGGAGGTGAAGGCAGAATCTCTGCCAGCCTCTGCTGCCACCTTCCCTCCACTGCCTGGACCGAACAAAGTGGAAGGGGGTGCCAGAGGCTGGCGGAGCTGCCGCCTTTGGCTCCCCTCCTCCAAACACACCGCTGCCATCTCACCCGACTCTCTTTCCACCCCACTCTTTTGCAGCAGCACCGTCCAGCCCTTTTTCTACCTGCTGCAAGTTCCTAGGGCTCCCCTCCTCCAAACACACCGCTGCTGTCTCACCCGACTCTCTTTCCACCCGGCTATTTTGCAGCAGCTCCGTCCAGCCCTTTTTCTACCTGCTGCAAGTTCCTAGGGCTCCCCTCCTCCAAACACACCGCTGCTGTCTCACCCGACTCTCTTTCCACCCGGCTATTTTGCAGCAGCTCCGTCCAGCCCTTTTTCTACCTGCTGCAAGTTCCTAGGGCTCCCCTCCTCCAAACACACCGCTGCTGTCTCGCCCGACTCTCTTTCCACCTGGCTATTTTGCAGCAGGGCCATCCGGCCCTTTTCCTACCTGCTTCAAGTTCCTAGGGCTCCCCTCCTCCAAACACACCGCTGTTGTCTCACCCGACTCTCTTTCCACCCGGCTATTTTGCAGCAGCGCCGTCCAGCCCTTTTTCTACCTGCTGCAAGTTCCTAGGGCTCCCCTCCTCCAAACACACCGCTGCTGTCTCGCCCGACTCTCTTTCCACCTGGCTATTTTGCAGCAGGGCCGTCCGGCCCTTTTCCCACCTGCTTCAAGTTCCTAGGGCTCCCCTCCTCCAAACACACCGCTTTTGTCTCACCCGACTCTCTTTCCACCCCGCTCTTTCGCAGCAGGGCCATCCGGCCCTTTCCCCACCTGCTGCAAGTTCCACAGGCTCCCCTCCTCCAAACACACCACTGCTGTCTTGCTCGACTCTCTTTCCACCTGGTTTTTTTGCAGCAGGGCCGTCCGGCCCCTTTTCCACCTGCTGCAAGTTCCTTGGGCTCCCCTCCTCCAAACACACTGCTGCTATCTCACCCAACTCTCTTTCCACCCCGCTGTTTCACAGCAGGGCCGTTCGGCCATTTTTCCATCAGCTGCAAGTTCCTCGGGCTCCCCTCCTCCAAACACACCGCTGCTGTCTCACCTGACTCTCTTTCCACCCCACTTTTTTGCAGCAGGGCCATCTGGCCCTTTTTCCGTCTGCTGCAACTTCCTTGGCTCCTCTCCTCCGCACACAATGCTGCTGCCTTGCCAGGGGAAGTTGCAGCCCCTGCGTGGCTTTGGCAGAGGGGTAGCGATGCCTGTCTGCCAGGCAAAAGAAACAGGAAGGTTGGCGGTGGCAGTGGCTGCTGCTGTTGAAGCAGCTTAGTGCCCTTGCACAGATACTGGAGGTGCTCCAGGCCCAGTATCTGTGCAAGGGCAGTAAGCTGCATCAAAAGCAGCCACTGCTGCCACCACCAACCTTCCTGTTTCTTCCACCTGGCAGGCAGGCGTTGCTACTGCTCCTCCAAAGCCGCACAGCGTGGAGGCTCCACCGGGCCTGGAGCACCTCCAGTATCTGTGCAAGGGCAGTAAGCTGCCTCAACAGCAGCCGCCGCTGCCGCTGCCAACCTTCCTGTTTCTTCCGCCCGGCAGGCAGGCGTTGCTACTCCTGCCGCCAAAGATGCTCCAGCATCTCAGTGAGTGCACTAGGCTGCCCCAACAGCAGCTGCCGGCGGCGGAACAATTGCCCGGTCCTTGTAGCTCGCTGCTGCCTTGGGGGCCGGCACAGGGATTTGTTTCTGCGGGGGAGGCAGAGGCTAATGGAGATGCGGCAGACCTCCAGCGTCTCTCTCACCACCTCCTCCACCGCTACTGTTGTTGGCTTCCGCTATGGCCGAACCCGGGCATCCAGGGATTCTCCAGTTTCACTGGAACCAAGCAGCAAGTGAAAAAGTTAGCAGTAGCAGCACTAGCGAGAACAGTTTTAATTGGCCCCTTCATTGCCAAACGTCCTCATGGAAGTCAATGGAGGCGCTGTGGCTGACCTTTTGAGTTGGTGAGTGAATGAGAGCGAGAGAGAAGCATTTTCGAGCAAAGTGTGAGTCAATGAGAGCACGAGAAGTTTTTGCGAGGAACATGTGAGTGAATGAGAGAGCGAAATAAAAGCTTTCCTTTTATCCCTTTCTTCGGACACCGCCTTCTCCCCGGCCATTTCTCCTGAGTCACCAACCTTCACAGCTCCCTGCCGCTAGCAAGAACCAACTTTTTGAGTTTTTTACTCTTCTTTTTCCAGGCTAAGGAAGTGCCAGCCCTGCTGATGTAGGAAAAGCGAAGCAGGGGCCCTGCTGGCTCTCCAGAATAGAGGGGCCGCTTCCTAATAAATGTGGCTGATCAGTCTTAGTTTCTTCTGCAAGGAATGGTTGGGAAGGGTGCATTTGCTTCACCCTTTCCTCCCCCAAAAGGTTCCCTGCTTGGAAGGAGGAACGTGAAATGGGTGGCTTTTGGTTTCTTTCCTTCTAACAGACAGAGTGGTGCCCAATGGGTATTAGGGAGGGTACAGATCGGGAAAGGGGATTGTGTCTTTCCTCATCCAGTAAAACTGGTAAGAGGAAGCTTGTGGGCTGACCAACTAAGCTGCTAAATCCCCTCTTTCTAGCAGACACTCCTCACTGGGAAGAAACCTTGGCAATGAACGGTTTTGGAGGCGCGCGTACGCGCACACACACAGAGAACTCCCCTTCCCCGGCACACCCCATCTGACCAAACCACTCACCTTTCCAGCAGTCCTCCTGTCTCTTCCTCTGCTGTCGCCATGTGCAGTCCGAGGAAGAAAAGAGGTTTGTGGGCAGTCCCACAAACAGCTTGTGGGAAGTCCCACAAACAGCTTGTGGGAAGTCCCACAAGCCAAAGAACTTCAACCAATCAATTCAAGCTTCACAAGGTTTTTTTTTCCATGAGAAGTTTGAATTGATTGGTTGAACTTTTTTAGTCCCACTTTTTTATTTTTGGACTGCACATGGCAGAGAACTGGGAGCTGCAGGAGACGGCTGAAAGAGCCACATGTGGCTCTGGGGCTGCGGGTTGCAGACCCATGGGTCACTGGTTCCTTACTATTGGGATAAACAATAATGAATTAGATGGCCTTAGTATAAGGCACTTATGTCTAGTTGTATACTACAGTACACCTCATATTAGTCTAGTTTTAAATTAACAGAGTTTTTTCATCAATTTAATGTAAATAACTGGTAGACTTTTAAAGACCTGATAATCTGCTAATAGAATCTGATCAACTTTGGTTAAACAAAAATAAATCAGCATCAGGCAGCATATTCTTCCTGATTCCAAGTTATTTAGCAACAATTCCATCCTTTCCTAAATCAAAATCCCATTAGTGAGTAGTAGCTCAGTTTGGTTATTAAAAACAAATATGTGAGCACAAATAAGCATTCTGTTCCAGTTATGTATTTGCTTATGTTTCTGAGTCAGTATCTATAAATGGTAGATATCTTGGAGATTAGGATTGGGGCTAAATTGTGTACCCAAATTCATAGTAATGCATTATGACCAAGTGGTTGAGGACAGAGCAACTACAATTTCACTCATAGAATAAAGAACAAATTCATAATATCAATACTATTTGGCTCTGAGAATATTGCTATGCATTACAAGGGGGAATGTGATTAATGTATCCTTTCGATATATTTGGTGATGTACAAAGGTTTTCACAGACAAATAATAACCTCAGTTGTCTTGAAGACTCATTGTCTAACATGAAAATATCTGAATGTGGGAATAAGCATTGTCTTTGAGATAATATTTCTAATATGTCTTTCCTTTACATTTATATTAATATTTTCTCCTACTTTTTAAGAAAATCCTTTTTAACTTTGTATGTTGCAATGTAAGCTGAATAGTATTACATAGAATCAAAATATACATTATCACTGACAATCAACAAACACCCATTAAGAAATTCTAGCCTTTCTCAATTGTATGTGGCAGGCTAAGTAAATATTTTTAAGGTTCTTTATTCTATATTCTTTTCTGTCAGGAATAGTTCTATTTTTAATCCCTCTTATGTGTTTTAACACACACATATAGAAAAATTATCTTAATGTTCTCCCCCCACCCCACTGAAGTATATCTAATTCATAAGAGCCTCTTTAATAGCTCAAGGCTGACAGGTTGTGTCAGAACCTTGAAATACACCTTGTTAAGGTATCTTTATCTAGACAAATCACTTCACTATCAGACATGAACCTCCAGGTTAAATGGATAAACTTCAACTCTTTCTAGATACTAATCAACTTACATCTTTGTTGACTCATTTAATCTGCACACACACACAACCCAAGGTATTTATAACAAGATATTTCATAAGAGAATAACAGAATAACAGAGTTGGAAGGGAGCTTGGAGGTCTTCTAGTCCAACCCCCTGCTCAGAAAGAAAACCCTATACCCATGGTGGTGAACCTATGGCACACGTTCCATAGGTGGCACGCAGAGCCCTCTCTGTGGGCACAGGCATCGTCGCCCCAGTCCTAGTCCTTCAGCTGGGTTTTATAAAACTTTTTCGCTTTAGGCCTCCACCGCCAAGTGCAAAAAAAAAGGTTCAATCAATCAATTTCAACTTCTCACGGGGAAAAAAAGATCTCGCAAAGTTGGAATTGATTGATTGAACTTTTTAAACCCACCCAGGCTGCCATTACCACTGCAGCTACACCCACCAAAATGGTCACACCCACCCAATGGGTGACGCCAACCCGGCACCCGATGATACATAAGTGGGTTTTGGGTTGCAGTTTTGGCACTCGGTCTCTAAAAGGTTCTCCATCACTGCCCTATACCATTTCAGAGAAATGGTTGTCCAATTTCTTCTTAAAAACTTCCAGTGTTGGAGCATCCACAGCTTCTGGAGGCAAGTTGTTCTACAGATTAAATGTTCTAACTGTCAGGAAGTTTCTTCTTCGTTCTAGGTTGTTTCTATCCTTGATTAGTTTCCATCCATTGCTTTTTGTTCTGCTTTCAGGTGCTTTGGAGAATAGGTTGACTCCCTCTTTTTTGTGGCAACCCCTATTGGAACACTGCTACATGTCACTCCAGTCCTTCTTTTCATTAAACTTTATCATTTACAGCAACCGTTCTTTATATGTTTTAGCCTTCAGTCCCCTAATCATCTTTGTTGCTCTTCTCTGTACTCTTTCTAGAGCCTCAACATCTTTTTTACATTGTGGCGACCAAAACTGGATGCAGTATTCCAAGTGCAGTCTTACCAAGGCATTATAGAGTGGTATTAACACTTCACATGATCTTGATTCTATCCCTCTGTTAATGCAGCCTAGGACTGCACTGATTTTTTTGACAGCTGCAGCACACTGCTGGCTCATATTTAAGTGATGGTCCACCAGGACTCCAAGTTAATGTCCTAGAAATATTATCACTGTGGGATCCAAAAAAGTTATCCCTACTTGTAATCAGAGGTCAGCTATATTAATGTTTTCAGTAGTATCTTAAATGCTTTGAGTAGGAGAAATACCATTATGTTATTCGGAAAGGATGGTGAAAATGTGGCCAGCAAGAAACCCAAAATAAACCAAAACAAAATTCACACAAATGGTAATAGTGGAAACTGTATTTCAGATTGACATCTCAAAATGCTGTACTGTAGAACAAAACTTTATAAGCAGGAAATATGACAAGTTTCCTAACCTAGTGCACTAGAACTTCACAACTCAAAGGATTAACTGAGATGACATATGGAGAGCATCAGATTGATGAAGGGACGTGGTGGCTCAGTGGGTTAGGACGCTGAGCTTGTCGATCAGAAGGTCGGCAGTTTGGCAGGTCGAATCCCGAGTGCTGCGTAACAGAGTGAGCGCCTGTTACTCGTCCCAGCTTCTGCCAACCTAGCAGTTCGAAAACACGTAAAAATGCAAGTAGAAAAATAGGGACCACTACGGTGGGAAGGTAACAGTGTTCCGTGCGCCTTTGGCGTCTAGTCATGCCGGCCACATGACCACGGAGACGTCCTCGGACAAGCGCTGGCTCTTTGGCTTTGAAACGGAGATGAGCACTGGCCCCTAGAGTCGGAAACGACTAGCACGCATCTGTGGGGGAAACTTTACCTTTACCTTTAGAGTATATATACAAAGTTATTTTATTAAGCATGTCTTAATAGACATGTCCCCCTTCATGGATTACTGCCTTGTCGTGGCGAAGGGGCTTGCGTAATTCAATGAAGCTATGAGCTATGCCGTGCAGGGCCACCCAAGACGGACAGGTCATAGCAGAGAGTTCTGACAAAACGTGATCCACTGGAGAAGGAAATGGCAACCCACTCCAGTATCTTTGCCATGAAAACCCTATGGACAGTACCAATAGGCAAAACGATATGACGCTGGAAGATGAGCCCCTCAGGTCGGAAGGCGTCCAATATGCTACTGGGGAAGAGCAGAGGGCTAGTACTAGTAGCGCCAGAAAGAATGAAGCGACTGGGCCAAAGCCGAAAGGACGCTCAGCTGTGGATGTGTCTGGTGGTGAAAGGAAAGTCCGATGCTGTAAAGATTTTTTCTCCATAGGAACCTGGAATGTAAGATCCATGAATCAAGGAAAACTGGACGTGGTCAAACAAGAGATGACAAGACTGAACATTGACATCTTAGGTATCAGCGAACTAAAATGGACAGGAATGGGTGAATTTAATTCAGATGACCATCAGGTATACTACTGTGGGCAAGAATCCTTCAGAAGAAATGGAGTAGCCTTCATAGTCAATAAAAGAGTAGGAAAAGCAATACTGGGATACAATCCTCAAAATGACAGAATGATCTCAGTTCGAATCCAAGGCAAACCATTCAATATCACAGTAGTCCAAGTCTATGCCCCAACCACCAGTGCTGAAGAGGATGAAATTGACCAGTTCTATGAAGCACTACAGCACCTTATAGAACTAACACCAAAAAATGATGTTCTTATCATCATGGGGGATTGGAATGCTAAAGTAGGAAGCCAAAAGATAACTGGAATAACAGGCAAGTTTGGCCTTGGAGTGCAAAATGAAGCAGGGCACAGGCTGATAGAATTCTGTCAAGAGAATACGATGATCATAGCAAACACTCTTTTCCAACAACCCAAGAGACGGCTCTACACATGGACATCACCAGATGGTCAACACAGAAATCAGATTGACTATATGCTCTGCAGCCAAAGATGGAGAAGCTCTATACAGTCAGTAAAAACAAGACCAGGAGCTGACTGTGGCTCAGACCATGAGCTTCTCCTTGCAAAGTTTAGGCTTAAACTGAAGAAAGTAGGGAAAAGCACTAGGCCAGTCAGGTATGAATTAAATCATATCCCTGTTGAATATACAGTAGAGGTGACAAATAGATTTAAGGAATTAGATCTGATAGACAGAGTGCCTGAAGAACTATGGACAGAGGTTCGTGACATTGTACAACAGGTAGCAACCAAAACCATCCCAAAGAAAAAGAAATGCAAGAAAGCAAAATGGCTGTCTGAGGAAGCTTTGCAAATAGCTGAGGAAAGGAGGGAAGCGAAAGGCAAGGGAGAAAAAGAAAGATACACCCAATTGAATGCAGAATTCCAGAGAATAGCTAGAAGAGATAAGAATGCCTTCTTAAATGAACAGTGCAAAGAAATAGAAGAAAACAATAGAATAGGGAGGAACAGAGATCTTTTCAAGAAAATTGGAGAAATGAAGGGAACGTTTAATGCAAAAATGGGCATGATAAAGGACCAAAATGGCAGGGACCTAACAGAGGCAGAAGAGATTAAGAAGAGGTGGCAAAATTACACAGAAGAACTATACAAGAATGAGCTTAACGTCCCTGATAATCACAATGAGGTGGTCACTGACCTCGAGCCAGACATCCTAGAATGTGAAGTGAAGTGGGCCTTAGAAAAGCTGAGCGACAACAAAGCTAGTGGAGGTGACAGTATTCCAGCTGAGCTATTCAAAATCTTAAAAGACAATGCAGTAAAAGTGCTACACTCAATTTGCCAGCAAATTTGGAAAACTCAACAGTGGCCACAGGATTGGAAAAGATCAGTTTACATTCCAATTCCTAAGAAAGGCAGTGCCAAAGAATGTTCAAACTATCGCACCATTGCACTCATTTCTCATATGTCATGCTTAAAATCCTACAAGCTAGACTTCAGCAGTATGTGGATCGAGAACTACCAGAAGTGCAGGCAGGATTTCGAAGAGGCAGAGGAACTAGAGATCAAATTGCCAACATACGCTGGATCATGGAGAAAGCTAGGGAGTTCCAGAAAAACATCTACTTCTGCTTCATTGACTATGCTAAAGCCTTTGATTGTGTGGATCATAACAAACTGTGGCAAGTTCTTAAAGAGATGGGAGTACCAGACCATCTTATTTGTCTCTTGAGAAACCTATATGCGGGTCAAGAAGCAACAGTGAGAACTGGACACGGAACCACTGATTGGTTCAAAATTGGGAAAGGAGTCCGGCAAGGCTGTATACTGTCGCCTTGCCTATTTAACTTATATGCAGAGCACATCATGAGAAAGGCAGGGCTAGATGAATCAAAAGTTGGAATTAAGATTGCCGGAAGAAATATCAACAACCTAAGATACGCAGATGATACCACTCTAATGGCAGAAAGTGAAGAAGAACTAAAGAGCCTCTTGTTGCAGGTGAAGAAGGAGAGTGCAAAACTTGGGTTGAAACTTAACATTAAGAAAACCAAGATCATGGCATCTGGCCCTCTCAATTCCTGGCAAATAGATGGGGAAGCAATGGAGGTAGTGACAGATTTTATTTTCCTGGGCTCCAAGATCACTGCAGATGGGGACTGTAGCCAAGAAATTAAAAGACGCTTGCTCCTGGGGAGGAAAGCCATGGCAAATCTAGACAGCACACTAAAAAGCAGAGACATCACCCTGTCAACAAAAGTGCGTATAGTCAAGGCTATGGTCTTTCCAGTTGCAATGTATGGTAGTGAAAGTTGGACCATAAGAAAGGCTGAGCGCCAAAGAATTGAGGCCTTTGAACTGTGGTGCTGGAGAAGACTCCTGCGAGTCCCTTGGACTGCAAGGCGATCAAACCGGTCAGTCCTAGAGGAGATCAATCCTGACTGCTCTTTAGAAGGCCAGATCCTGAAGCTAAAACTCAAGTACTTTGGCCACCTAATGAGAAGGAAGGACTCCCTGGAGAAGAGCCTAATGCTGGGGAAGATCGAGGGCAATAGAAGAAGGGGACGACAGAGAATGAGGTGGCTGGATGGAGTCACTGAAGCAGTAGGCGTGAGCTTAAATGGACTCCAGAAGATGGTAGAGGACAGGAAGGCCTGGAGGAATGTTGTCCATAGGGTCGCGATGGGTCGGACACGACTTCGCAGTTAACAACAACAACAACAGACATGTCTCAGTAGATGGCAACACTGGTGAAGCTTGTGTGTGCATCAAAGCTATGCAGGGGCAGGTCTGGTTTCTGTCTGAGTGGGAGACCAGCAGAGAAAACTATAACAGCAATATGAAGAAGTCACTCTGTCATAAGGCATGGGTTATTATTACACTAGCGGCCGCAATGGCTAGGATGCTGAATCAGAAGACCATTGAGAGGCTGATGGCTCAGCAGTTCAAAATCCAAGAGTGTGTACCGCAAGATAGAATGAGCTCCCATAAATTTATCCAAGTGTTGCCAACCTAGCAGTTTAAAAACCTGCAAATGCATGTAGATAAATAGTACCACTTCAGTTGGAAAATAACAGGAACATTAAAGGAGCATCCTTAGGCGTCCCCTGAGCAACAGTGATGTCACCGGCTAATCCTTTCAACCTCAAAGTGCCTTGGTAGGTGCTTCCAACACAAATGTAGTATTACTACAGTGCTGGGAAGAAAATAACATGACTGTATCCCCATTGTCACCATAAGTCCATCTTCAGTTTCTCAAACTGTTTTTTTTTCTTTTGGTGTTTTTACCTAGACCCCATGACATTAACCTATTTTACCATAGATGTTGTTTTAACCTGCTTATTTGCAATTACAGCAGGATCCCAGTTTAGTTACATGAATGGAAGTTTTTCTTCTGTAGAGATTCATTCTGAATGGTTCTATGCTGACTATACCAAGAGGTCAAGATCTTGCTCTCTTATGTAGAAATTATGATGAATACAACAAAGAGTGAACCTACATGACTTTGAGATGGGAGGATAAGATAGATACACAGACAATATTTTAATAAGTATTAAATATGCTTCCAACATATAGATTTTATACACATAAGCACACACACACATACACTTGCTGGAAAAAATGTATCTATCAAAACAACTGTGGTTAGATTAAATGATATTACTAAAGTATCTATGAGAGAATTAGTCAAGTCTTGAATCACCTCTTTTAACATCAGACTGTGATCATGCTCAAAGACCCTACATTTATTTAATCTGCATATGTATTCTAACATGCCATATTAAATTACAGACTATTTCCAATGGTATATAGTAAGAAAATAAAACTACCGTATATGTTGAGTTACAATAAAGCTGAATTTGATATGACTTGTGTCTCAAGTTAATCTTCCAGTTAATAAAACTATTAATTTCTATGGAATTTGTATATACTGTATGAAAATTGGCTGGATTTATACATCATGCTCAACCATGGATGGCTCAACCACCATTTCTTAATAAGACAAAATTAACTGGTTACCACACAAGGTTAAGATAAAGTAAGCAAAGCATTTTGTTTATTTACTTATTTGGTTAATTTTTGTGGCTATTTCAGTCAATGACAGTTCAGAAATATACTACAAAAAACATTTTAAAACAATAAAAGCAGTAAAATCAGTAAAAACATTAGAATCAGTAAAACACTAGAAACACTCAATTCAAGATATACAAGAGCAAGATATTTGGCCTGTTAGCAATATAGCCAGGAAATAGGATCCTTGGCACATTCAATACCCCAGGCTGAGGATAAAAGCCAGGTTTTTAAATCTAACAAATGGCTAACAGGGTTGGAGCCTTTCTGATCTCAGAGGGACGATGTTCCATAGAACAGGGGCTGCTGCATAAAAAAACTCACCTTCAGATCCTCACCAGCCAATATTCTTTGGCCGATGGGATCTGCAGCATGCTTATTCTGCTCGACCTACAACAGGGTTAGGCAACCTTGTCTCTTTTATGACTTGTGGACTTCAACGCCCAGAATTCCTGAGCCAGCTGGCTATGCTGGCTCAGGAATTCTGGGAGTTGAAGTCCACGAGTCATAAAACAGCCAAGGTTGCCTACCCTGACCTACAGTGATCTCTCAGGCACCCAGTTCCAAGCCATGTAGGGTTTTATAGGTGACCACCAGTACTTTTAATTGCACTTAGAAACACACTGGTAACCAGTGCAGCTCATACAGAAGTGGTATTACATGTGCTATGTTAAGGAATTTGTTGTGCAGAGGTCTCCTTGTGCTACCAAAGAGTTGCACAGACAAGGAAGGGTACTGAGAGCAGCAAGAGTCACACAGTAAGAGTACACTGAGTTGTAAAAGCAAAAAGTATTTTACTTTGAGGTGGTGTAAAAACAAAAAATGCACAGTCAAAAATAAACAGTCCAAGTCATAAACAATAGCAACAGTCCAAGGAGTAATCCAAAATACAAAGTCTTCTTACCAGTCCAGAGGTCAATACACAGTTCAGGTTTACAACAGTAGTAAACCAACAGCAGAGCAAAAACAGTAATAGTAGAGATCAGTGAATTCAGAGAGAGAGAGAAGCTACATTACTAGCTTCCTCTTATGGCCATGAGAACACTTACACACCCATTGGCCAATTAACTTCTTAAAGTCATAACATTATGGTTAATATATTTTCAACCCAACATTGTAGGCTAACACCATATGCCTAACATGCTATACATCTGGCACCATTTGCTACCTACATGGCCACATTCTGCATCAGCTGAAGTTTTTGAAAAGTCTTCAAGGATAGCCACATGTAGACCATATTACAGTAATCTAAAGTGGAAGTTACAAGTTACATGAATTATTGTGAGCAGAGCCTCCCAGTCCAGGTATGGGCACAACCACTGCACCAGCCAGAGGTGTGCAAAGGCCCTTCTAGCCACGGCTGCCATCTACTCTTTGAGCAGGAGCCACAAATTCAGAACAATCCCCAGATTGCACACTGAGTCTTTGGGGAAATGCAACCACATCCAGAAACAGAGATGGAAGAACCTTGTCTCCAGGTAGTCCAAGAATCCAAAGTCATTCCATCTTGCTAAGGTTGAGTCACAGCCTGTTTCGCCCCATTCAATCCCTAACAGCGCTCAGACATTAGGATAGGATATCCATGCATTATTCAAGAGGCCTGGGATAGACATATAAAGCTGAGTGTCATCTGCATACTGATGACATCTCACCCCAAACTGATGGATCATGTCACCCAGCAGTCTCATGCAATGTTAAATAGAAGGGGAGAGAGAACAGAGCCCTGAAGCACCCCACAAAGTAGGGCCTGTGGGCTAGACCTCTCTCCTTCTATCAACACTGACTGGGACTGGCCTGAGAGGAAGGAGAACCAGCAAAATACAGTGCTGCCCATATCAGTTCCCAAAGCCAGCCCAGAAAGACACCATGGTCAATGTTACCAAATTTTACTTAGCAATATGTATGGCTTTAAATCATTGTAAGCAATATTTGTATAGGGGAAAATTATGTCCACTAAGCCAGTATGATGAAAGGAATTGCAACTTTTAAAAACTGGTCAGTATAGGAATTAGCATTAATTTTCCCCCTTCATGGATTACTGCCTTGTCGTGGCGAAGGGGCTTGCGTAATTCAATGAAGCTATGAGCTATGCCGTGCAGGGCCACCCAAGACGGACAGATCATAGCAGAGAGTTCTGACAAAACGTGATCCACTGGAGAAGGAAATGGCAAACCACTCCAGTATCTTTGCCATGAAAACCCTATGGACAGTACCAAAAGGCAAAACGATATGACGCTGGAAGATGAGCCCCTCAGGTCGGAAGGCGTCCAATATGCTACTGGGGAAGAGCAGAGGGCTAGTACTAGTAGCGCCAGAAAGAATGAAGCGACTGGGCCAAAGCCGAAAGGACGCTCAGCTGTGGATGTGTCTGGTGGTGAAAGGAAAGTCCGATGCTGTAAAGATTTTTTCTCCATAGGAACCTGGAATGTAAGATCCATGAATCAAGGAAAGTTGGACGTGGTCAAACAAGAGATGACAAGACTGAACATCGACATCTTAGGTATCAGCGAACTAAAATGGACAGGAATGGGTGAATTTAATTCAGATGACCATCAGGTATACTACTGCGGGCAAGAATCCCTCAGAAGAAATGGAGTAGCCTTCATAGTCAATAAAAGAGTAGGAAAAGCAATACTGGGATACAATCCTCAAAATGACAGAATGATCTCAGTTCGAATCCAAGGCAAACCATTCAATATCACAGTAGTCCAAGTCTATGCCCCAACCACCAGTGCTGAAGAGGAAGAAATTGACCGGTTCTATGAAGCCCTACAGCACCTTATAGAACTAACACCCAAAAATGATGTCCTTATCATCATGGGGGATTGGAATGCTAAAGTAGGAAGCCAAAAGATAACTGGAATAACAGGCAAGTTTGGCCTTGGAGTACAAAATGAAGCAGGGCACAGGCTGATAGAATTTTGTCAAGAGAATACGATGGTCATAGCAAACACTCTTTTCCAACAACCCAAGAGACGGCTCTACACATGGACATCACCAGACGGTCAACACAGAAATCAGATTGACTATATGCTCTGCAGCCAAAGATGGAGAAGCTCTATACAGTCAGTAAAAACAAGACCAGGAGCTGACTGTGGCTCAGACCATGAGCTTCTCCTTGCAAAGTTTAGGCTTAAACTGAAGAAAGTAGGGAAAAGCACTAGGCCACTCAGGTATGAATTGAATCATATCCCTGTTGAATATACAGTAGAGGTGACAAATAGATTTAAGGAATTAGATCTGATAGACAGAGTGCCTGAAGAACTATGGACAGAGGTTCGCGACATTGTACAACAGGTAGCAACCAAAACCATCCCAAAGAAAAAGAAATGCAAGAAAGCAAAATGGCTGTCTGAGGAAGCTTTGCAAATAGCTGAGGAAAGGAGGGAAGCGAAAGGCAAGGGAGAAAAACATAGATATGCCCAATTGAATGCAGAATTCCAGAGAATAGCTAGAAGAGATAAGAATGCCTTCTTAAATGAACAGTGCAAAAAAAATAGAAGAAAACAATAGAATAGGGAGGACCAGAGATCTTTTCAAGAAAATTGGAGAGATGAAGGGAACGTTTAATGCAAAAATGGGCATGATAAGGGACCAAAATGGCAGGGACCTAACAGAGGCAGAAGAGATTAAGAAGAGGTGGCAAAATTACACAGAAGAACTATACAAGAATGAGCTTAACGTCCCAGATAATCACAATGAGGTGGTCACTGACCTCGAGCCAGACATCCTAGAATGTGAAGTGAAGTGGGCCTTAGAAAAGCTGAGCAACAACAAAGCTAGTGGAGGTGACAGTATTCCAGCTGAGCTATTCAAAATCTTAAAAGACAATGCAGTAAAAGTGCTACACTCAATTTGCCAGCAAATTTGGAAAACTCAACAGTGGCCACAGGATTGGAAAAGATCAGTTTACATTCCAATTCCAAAGAAAGGCAGTGCCAAAGAATGTTCAAACTATCGCACCATTGCACTCATTTCTCATGCTAGTAAAGTCATGCTTAAAATCCTACAAGCTAGACTTCAGCAGTATGTGGATCGAGAACTACCAGAAGTACAGGCAGGATTTCGAAGAGGCAGAGGAACTAGAGATCAAATTGCCAACATACGCTGGATCATGGAGAAAGCTAGGGAATTCCAGAAAAACATCTACTTCTGCTTCATTGACTATGCTAAAGCCTTTGATTGTGTGGATCATAACAAACTGTGGCAAGTTCTTAAAGAGATGGGCGTACCAGACCATCTTATTTGTCTCTTAAGAAACCTATATGCGGGTCAAGAAGCAACAGTGAGAACTGGACATGGAACCACTGATTGGTTCAAAATTGGGAAAGGAGTCCGGCAAGGCTGTATACTGTCGCCCTGCCTATTTAACTTATATGCAGAGCACATCATGAGAAAAGCAGGGCTAGATGAATCAAAAGTTGGAATTAAGATTGCCGGAAGAAATATCAACAACCTAAGATACGCAGATGATACCACTCTAATGGCAGAAAGTGAAGAAGAACTAAAGAGCCTCTTGTTGCGGGTGAAGAAGGAGAGTGCAAAACTTGGGTTGAAACTTAACATTAAGAAAACCAAGATCATGGCATCCGGCCCTCTCAATTCCTGGCAATTAGATGGGGAAGAAATGGAGGTAGTGACAGATTTTATTTTCCTGGGCTCCAAGATCACTGCAGATGGGGACTGTAGCCAAGAAATTAAAAGACGCTTGCTCCTGGGGAGGAAAGCCATGGCAAATCTAGACAGCACACTAAAAAGCAGAGACATCACCCTGTCAACAAAAGTGCGTATAGTCAAGGCTATGGTCTTCCCAGTTGCAATGTATGGCAGTGAAAGTTGGACCATAAGAAAGGCTGAGCGCCAAAGAATTGAGGCCTTTGAACTATGGTGCTGGAGAAGACTCCTGCGAGTCCCTTGGACTGCAAAGCGATCAAACCGGTCAGTCCTAGAGGAGATCAATCCCGACTGCTCTTTAGAAGGCCAGATCCTGAAGCTAAAACTCAAATACTTTGGCCACCTAATGAGAAGGAAAGACTCACTGGAGAAAAGCCTAATGCTGGGAAAGATCGAGGGCAATAGAAGAAGGGGACGACAGAGAATGAGGTGGCTGGATGGAGTCACTGAAGCAGTAGGCGTGAGCTTAAATGGACTCCAGAAGATGGTAGAGGACAGGAAGGCCTGGAGGAATGTTGTCCATAGGGTCGCGATGGGTCGGACACGACTTCGCAGCTAACAACAACAAAATTAATTTTCATTTTGAGCTAGACATTCTGGATTTGAAATGCATATATTTATTACAGTGGTAATAGTTAGGTAGATGACTATGGCCTAAATGGTTGGGTTGGCAATATATATAAATTATGATTGTATTGTTGTAATAGAAACTGTATTGTATCACTTTAAATGTGTGATGATTGGCCAATGCTGTTTTTCCAACGGCCATAAGAGGGAGCTAGAGACATAGCTTCTTTCTCTCTGTTATTCTCTCTGTTACATTTGTTGTTACTTGCTGATTATTGTGGTTTGTGGGTTTGCTACTGTTTGCTAAACCTGAAGAACTGTGTTTTGACTTACGGACTGGTAAGAAGACTCTGTATTGGATAATCCTTGGACTATTGTTATTTGCTATCATCTCTTTACTCGTGTATGACCTGGACTGATTTTTTCTCGGACTGTGCTATTGTATTCTTCCACAAGTAAAACTTTTTTACACACCTCAGTGTATCTGTGTGGTTGCTGCGTAAGCTTGACTACTCTCAGTATCCTCTTTTTCTGTGCAAGCTTTTGTTAACTCAAGAGGTACTCTGCATATCCTTATCATTGGTTATGAGCCCAGTGACATACTGAGAGCTAGTGTACGCAGTACCATATTAAGATAGCTGAGTTTGTGTTATCTGTTCAACTGAAAATGGCACAAGAACAGTCAACCAGTATCTCCATGATAACCCGGTTGGATGGTACAAACTACGTTTCCTGGTCCACGAAATGTTGCTTGATCCTGCGCAAGGAAGGACTATGGGCTGTAGTTAATGAAGTGCCGGATGTGTCTGCTTGGGATCCAGCAGATGATGAAGACGCAAAGAAGATAGCTAAATTTAACCAAGATAATGAAAGAGCTCTTTGCATAATTGGACTAACACTGAATGACCAGCAAGTTGTCCATATTCGTGGTGAGGAGTCTGCTGCTAGGTGTTGGGACACTTTGAGACGAATTTATGTTCGTGATGGTGTGGGTGCACATATAGACCTTACATGTAAACTGTTTAGGGCTCGTCTTCTGAAAGGTGGAGATATGTTAGCTCACTTGGCATTTATGAAGAAAATGCTGCAAGAGCTACATGAAAAGGAGCTGATTTTCTCAGAGCTGCATCAGGTGTACATTATTCTTTCCTCTTTGGATGAAAGTTATGATGCTTATGTTTCTTCTCTGGAAGTCCTGACCAGAGATGAACTAACATTGACAGACATAACTGGGAGATTGCTGGAAGAGTCCAGAAGAAGGCAAGACAGAGACCAACTGAGAGAGACACAACCACAAGAGGAAAAACAGTCTACTACTGCTTATACTGTTAAAAAATGTTATTCCTGTGGGGCTAAAGGGCATATTGCTAAATTCTGTAAGAAGGGTAAGAAACAGAATTCAGATAGCAATAGGAGAGTAAGAAAAGATGTTGGTTTAGCTGTTTCTGGTTCACCAACATCTGTAAACCATGATTTGTGGGTGGTTGATAGTGGGGCCTCTCAATGTATAACCAGGACCAAGGAACGGTTTGTCAATATGACTGATAGCAAACAGTATGTGTCCTTGGCCAATGGATGGAAAATGAAAGCCTCTGGAGAAGGTAATGCATACTGTTCGTGTATTAATGAGCATTTACCAATGTTATATGTGCCTAAACTAAGGTTTAACCTGTTATCCGTTAAGGCATTGTTAAAGGCTGGGTTCGTAGTAACATTTAGGGGAAATAAATGCAGTATTGAAAAAGATGGTACTAATGTTACTGCTAACCTGGAGAACTATCTATTTGTTCTCACCGACAAGCCAGCAATTATGGCTAATGCAAGTTCTGTCTATGATAACAAAAAGCCACATGATGAGTGTATTCATCTGCTTCATAGACATTTAGGGTATGTGAATTTCAAAATGCTACAGAAGGCTGTTGAATTGGCTAAAGGGATAAAACTGAAACCATGTCAAAAGTATTTGAACTGTAATGTGAAAAGCAAGGTAACCCCTGCAAACAGAACTAATGGTTTTAAGACCACTGTACCTTTAGAGGTAGTGTTTGCAGATATCATTGGCCCTATGAAACCTAGTCTTGGTGGAGCCTGCTATATCTTGAGTATAATGGATCATTATTCACATTATGGTTTTTGTTACTTAATGAAAACCAAAGCAGACACATTTCAGCATTTTTCAAACTGGCTGAAGTTTGCAGAAAGGAAAATGAAACGTAAGGTTCTTTGCCTTGTGATGGATAATGGTACTGAGTTTACCAATACGCATTTTGTAGCTATGTTACAGACAGCTGGCATTGAACACAAGCGTTCAGCCCCTTACAGACCACAACACAATGCGTTTGTTGAGCAAAGAGGGCAAACGCTGCAGGCTATGGCTAGAACAATGTTATCTGATTCTGGATTACCCGAAAAACTGTGGGGAGAGGCAACAATGTGTGCTAACCATGTCTTAAATGTTGTGGTTAATTCTACAACCGGTGAACTACCATATACACGCTGGCATGGTAGGAAACCTGATCTAGGTTACTTACACACATTTGGAGCCCCAGCATGAGTTCATATTCAAGCACAACTGAGGTGAAAGGGACAACATAGAGCAAGACAATTGTTTTTTGTTGGCTATGAGTCCAACCATAGGTCTTTTAGGTTTTGGGAACAAGGTACCACTAACGTGTACTGTAGTGCTAGTGCTAAGTTTCTAGAACACGTTGGTTGGAGCAAACTAGAGCAGGAAAGTGTTGGTGTTGATCCTCTCATGTTTAGTGACACCTCTGATATTGAAGACAGGAGTGGTGATGAACCTTCTGTAACTTTTTTTTTAAAATAATCTTTATGAATTATTTACAGTAAAATTGACAACAGAATAATACATAGGGAAAGGGTCAAGGGCTTTAAAGACACAAACCATATAATCACATATTACAAATCGTGAAAAACAAATAAAACAGACCGAGAGTTATATCTACTCTTCTATTAACCAATAATATATCATCCCAGCTAAACTTTCCAATACATAGAATATCATTATCATTAGAAAAAGAAAAAAAACAAAACAAAACTACCATTGGTCATATCTTATCAACCTTGTAGGCCTAATAAATTACACAAATCAATTGAGTGGGCGATCTCATCATTCGTCTCGTAAATTGAGCCTTCTTTTAAGCCATACAAAACATTTGTTCCAACTTATATTATATAGTGATTCACGTTTATCTTTTAAAATGTACGTTAACCTGTCCATCTCGGCACAACGGAGAATCTTGTTTATTATCAAATGATCAGGGGGTATATCTGGGTCCTTCCACAATTGGGCAAAGGCCATCCTTGCTGCTGTTGAGACATGAACAAATATATACCAATCTCTTTTGTCAATATTGTCTGGTCTTATACCCAATAAGTAGAGGTCTGGCTGCATAGGGAAGCTCACGCCGGTTATTTCCAACAGCCACTGTTGAATTTTTCTCCAATGTCATCTGGCATATAAGCAGGTCCACTATTGGTGGAAGAAGGTACCCTTGGCCAAGCAAAATTTCCAGCATCTGTCAGAAGATCCTGGAAACATTTTAGTGATTCTAACGGGGGAGATACCAACGGTAGATCATTTTATAGAAATTTTCCTTAAAGGAGGAGGATAAGGTCAGTTTCATGGTCTTATGCCATAAGTTCTGCCACATATCAAGCTGTATTGTCCTCCCGATATTTCTCCCCCAGGCAATCATCGTGTCTTTTACAATCTCTTCCTCCATGAAACTGGACAGCAGAAGCTTGTATACATTAGAGATAAATTTCCTTTGACTACCCAAGAAGAGTTTATTGATTGATTGTAATTGAAGAGCGATACCATACTCTTGTCTCTGGCGGTTCTAGTTTGTATTTGGGCATAGGACCACCAATCTATGTTGCATCCTCTAATTTGAAGATCAGCTCTGGATCTAAGTCTCCCACCTTCATCCAACAAGTCACCATAGGTCCAATTTCTCTTTATGCTGTGTACAGTCGGGAGGGTCACTGCTTCTAGCGGAGATACCCATTTGGGGATCTGTGTATACACTTGGTTTTTAACTACCTCCCAAACCCTTTGCAAATTTCCTCTAATGTAATGAGTGGTAAAATACTTAGACTGCTTATCCTTCTGTGGCCATAAAAAGGAATGCCAGCCTCGCTGCAAATCATACCCTTCAAGTGTCAAAATACATTTCCTTGAAAGGGTCACCCAATCTTTTATCCAAACCAAGGAAGAGGCTTGGTAATAAAGCTCCCACATAGGGAGCCCAAGCCACCTTTTGTTTTATGCTCCTGCAACATCTTCCTTTTTATACGAGTTTTTTCCCCTCGCCAAATAAATTTACCCAAAATTTGTTCTAATTTCCTAAAAAAAAAATTCCCCAATCTTGCAGGGGCCATTTGGAATAAAAAGATCTATTTCGGTAGGATATGAGCTTTTATCACAGCAATTCTACCCAAGAGCGAGATCTGTATATGGCGCCATCTATCCAAGTCATTCGCTGTATCTACTAACAGTTTTGAATAATTAAGCTCTTTGATGGTGGAGCACTTGTTTGTCAACCAAACACCCAAATATTTAATTTTTTAAACAAAATTAATCCCCATAATATTTTGGATCTGTTCCTTTTGAATATACGACAAATTTTTTGTTATCATTTTAGTTTTATCCTTATTAATTTTTAATCCCACTACCTCTCCATAGTTATCCAATTTTACAAGTAGTTTTGGCCCTGTAGTCAGAGGATCTTCTAATATAAAAACCAAATCATCAGCAAATGCTTCAAGTTTATATTCCTCCCCTTTAACTTTTAAACCCTTAATTTCTGAATCCTGTCTAATCGTCTGAAGAAATGGTTCCAGATTAAGATAAAAAGCAGTGGTGAAAGAGGGCATCCTTGTCTAGTACCCTTACAAATCTGTATCTCCTCTGATATTAATCCGTTGAGCAGCAACCTTGCTGACTGCTTAGCATAGATAGCTTGAACTGCCTTTGTAAATTGAGAACCAAAGCCCATCACTTCCAATTGTTGTATTATAAAGTTCCAGTTGACTCTATCAAAGGCCTTTTTAGCGTCCAGAAAAATCATTACCATAGATTTGTCTGGATGGGTCTCATAGTATTCTAAGGCATTCAATACTACTCTTAAGTTATCCCTCGGATGCCTATGGGGTAAAAAACCATTCTGGTCTAGGTGGATAAAACGGGACAAAAACACCTGAAGCCTCTCAGCTAAAATTGTCGCAAAAATCTTATAGTCCACATTCAGGAGCGAGATTGGTCTATAGTTCTGAATCAAAGTTCTATCGGTATCAGGTTTCAGGATTAGGGAAATATAGGCCTCTGTCCAGGACCAGGGTATCTTTGATTCTATTAGGACCTCATTGAATACGTCCTTCATTTGTAAATTAATTGAGTCGAAAATCTCTTTATAAAATTCACTAGGGATTCCATCTGGTCCTGGGGTCTTACCACCTGCCTGTTTCCTAACAGCTACTGCAATTTCCCTGCTGGTAATTTCTGCATTTAGAATTTCTTTACAAGAATCAGGGATTGCCTCAATCTGCAAATTCTGGAGATAGCTCCTGACCCTATCTCCCTGGTAAGTTTCCTAGCTATAGAGAGAAGAGTAAAACTCTTGCGCCACCTTTGCTTTTTGTTCTGTCATACCGACCAAATTGCCTGTGGAATCGCTAAGCATTTCAATCTTCCTAGATTCTTTTTTTTTATCCCATTTATATCCCGCCCTTCTCCGAAGACTCAGGGCGGCTTACAATCTAAGAAGCACAAATCAATGTGCTTAGCAATAACCTTCATTCTTTGTATATGCCTGCTTATTAGGGCTTTCGCCCCCCCAAGCGGCATTTTTACAAAGTCAGCTTATTGCCCCCAACAATCTGGGTCCTCATTTTACCTACCTCAGAAGGATGGAAGGCTGAGTCAACCTTGAGCCTGGTGGGACTCGAACCTGCACTAATTGCAGGCAGCTGGTGTTACTTAAGGAGGCATTAGCTCACTGCTCCACCAAGGCTCCACGAAGATTCTGTTTCTTTCCTTAATCTGTAAGATAACCACCGGCCAGGTTTATTGGCATACTCGAATTACGTTTGACTACACTTCTGAATTTTATTCATCAAATCTTTTTGATCTAAAATAGATAAGTCATATCTAATCAGATCTATTTTCTCTTTAGTCAAATTATTAGATGGATCTAAACGTAGCTCCTCCTCAACTGTCTCCAGTTCGGCCAGTAACTTTATCCGTTCTGCCTTCTCTTTTTTCCAGTTAGCAGCTGTATATTTTATTACCAATCCCCTGACAACAGCCTTGGCCGTGTCCCAAATATTTTGAAGAGATGTATCTTCTTTCTTATTTTCAGGAAAAAAAGCCTAATTCTTTTTTAATCATGTTTATAAATCCCTCGTCTTTCATTATCTCAGCCCTCATAGACCATCTCATTCTTTTGGTGGACCCCTTCCATTCTAGTATCAAAGGATGGTGGTCTGCCCATATGTTTGTACCTATTCAGCAAATTTTATCTCTTCTTTCAAATCTGAAGTTGACCAGAACATATCAATCCTAGACCACAACCTGTGCCTGGGAGAGAAATATGTATAATGCTTTTGCATGGGATGGAGATCTCGCCACACATCTCTTAGCCCCATTTCTATTCTTAAGTTTTCCCATGTTTTAGGGAGTACCTTTCTGTGTCCTTTTTTGTATTTTGGAGATCCTGCTCCTGTCAATTACTGTGTCTACGATCGCATTAAAGTCCCCTACAATACATATATGCTCATAGTCTAATTCATTTATTTTCTTGTAAAGGTCTCTAAAAAAGCCTAATTGATTGACATTGGGGGCATATATATTAACCAACAGTACTATCTTTTGACCAATAAAAATCTCTAACATCAATATTCTACCTTCTATATCAGCACATATTTGATGTTTCACCAGACCTTTCCGATCGTAAACAACCACTCCCCTTTTTTTTTGATCGGCCAACGATACATACAACTTCCCCAGTTTAGGATAGGTTAGGTTCTTAAGATGATCTTTCCTTATATGAATCTCTTGTAGACATATAATGTCATAGTTATCTTTCTGGAGGTTAGCCCAAACACTTTTCCTCTTAATAGGAGTATACAGACCATTAATGCTGGTGGAAAACAGACGGAGCCCCTCGTCCATACCTCTACTGATGGGGACGTTCTGAGGTTTGGATTCTTTTTTTTTTTTATTGAAAAGTTTTAAAATACAGTTTTCCTTTAGAAAACCCCCCTTCCCCCTCCCTCCTCCCCTCCCTACCTCCCCCCTATCTCCCCCCCTCCCCCTCTCCCTCCTCCCTCCCCTGCCTCCCCCCCTACTTCCCCTCCTCCCCCCTCCCCCCCCGACTTCCCAGAGCAAAATACAAGGTATATATCTAAAAAGCAATCATAAACAATCATATACTAACAATTATAAACTCTAAAATCCATCACTCTCTAGCTTATATAGAGTAAACCAATCCTTAATAATACTAAATATGTATAAAGAACTAAAATAAAAGAAAACTAGCGTCATTCCCATCTATGTTCTTCCACAATTCACTATTACCTAAACATATTCTCATTTACACATCACAAGCACCTATCCCTATTAACCTCTCTAGCCAAAATAGGCTATAATAGATAGTTCTTACACAAATTAACCCGCATTAACCCACAAAACTTTCTTCCTCTTCCTCTGTAGTAAATTGTCCATTAATTCCAAATTGAAGATTCTGTTACCATACATATCATCCCAAAACTCTTAAAAACACAACTACCACTTGACTGTAAGTATATTGTGGAAGTTCCATAGATTTCTACTGGTCTTATTTTTTTATCTTTTTTGAGCGTTTTAAGGCAGCACGCGTCACCCTCTGTTCTCTAGGATCATCCAAAAGAGTTGCAGCTTGATCTCCTCCTGTACCATTCTCGTCTATCTGTCCATCTTCATCCTCTTGATGTTCTCCTTCTCCAGATCCCTCTGCAGCTTCCAAAAGTGTTGATGGGGTTGCTTTTAAGACATTGTTGTAAAAATCATGCGCTTGCTTCACAGTACCCAAACAGTACCTTTTGCCATCATACATGAAGCTCAACCCAGCTGGGATCTCCCATCTGAACCTTATATCTCTTTGCTTGAGCTCTTGCACAAGAAATATAAAGTCCTTCCTTCTCTTTAAAATCTTTGGAGGAATTTCTTTTAGAACCAAAACTTCTTGACCAGCAATCACAACTTTAGTATCATAGGCAGCTTGTATAACTTCATCTCTAATTTCCCTTTTTACAAAATAAACCACCACATCTCTAGGCAACTTTCTCTGTTTAGCAATCCACGAGTTCACACGAAACATTTTGTCCATGCCTTGTTTTATTTCAGATGCTGGATGGTTCAATACCACCTCAAAAGCCTCAGAAACCAGCTGCTTTAAATCTTCCTTAATATTCTCTTTTAGGCCTCTAATTCTAACAGCAAACTGCATCTGGTAAAATTGAGCCAGACTCAGTTCGCTATCCATTTTGTCTTTTAAATCTTCAATTTCCAATACTTTTGCTTCTAATATAGCATTCTTTTGAGTCAAATCTTCCACTTTGTCATCCAGCACCTCCACACATTTAGCTACTTTATGCACTGAGGACAAAATGTCTACCTTCATCTCTCTGAGTTTCTGTTCCATCCTTTCTTCCATTCTCTGCTCCAATTTCTCCAATTTCTCCTCCATCTGTACAAATTTAACACCCATTGACTCCAAAATTAACTGGGTATGTTTTTCAAGATCCTTCGATGTCAATACATCGGGAGAATGCAACGCCTGCAATAATGATTGTTGTTGCACCGGAGAATTTCCAGCACTCCGAAAAGTTCTAGGGGGAGGTTTAGCCGCCATCTTTTACTTACAATTGTGACGCACTTTCACTTTAAGTTTTAAGCAAAGTCCATCAAGCTCGAGAGTAAAATAAAATAATCCTCTTCATCTCTTCATCTTTCCCTCTTGTACTGCTCTGCCTGCTCTTTTCCTTTCATAGTCTCTCCTTCAAGCAGGGATGGTCGCAGACGCCTGGCTCTGCTCCATAAAGTCCGGAGCAGAGACGCTAGCCAGCTGGGAGCAGCCCAGGCTACGGGGGAGTTCAATCCTTCAGCCGCCCAAGCTCCAAGCTCAGGCGGCCCCGGAGAACTCGACCCCTACCTGGGGGCTCACCCCCTCCTCTTCTCCCGAGGAGGGGGCTTCAAATTCACCCGAACAGCTGATCGGCGCTGTTTCGGGCGAAAAATCACACAGCTGAGCCGCGGGCAGCCCGGGAAGGCTGTCTCCGGCGCTGCGGAGCCACCGGAAGTCTCTGAGGTTTGGATTCTGACTGGGCAGAGACTGACGGGGGGTAGTCAAGCGGTCTTGGGAATGTTATCTGGAATGAATTCAATCCTGTGACCCTGGAAGAGGTGGACAGGATCATGAGGAGACTGAGTTCCACCACATGTTTATTGGACCTGTGCCCCTCCTGGCTTGTGTATGCAGCTCGGGAGGGGACACAAGGCTGGTTCCAGGCAGTAATAACTGCTTCTTTGAGGGAGGGTACCTTCCCTGCTGCCTTGAAGGAGGCAATGGTGAGGCCCCTCCTCAAGATGCCTGCCCTGGACCTGGCTATTTTGAACAACTATCGTCAACTAGCTTTCTTGCGAAGGTTGTTGAGAGCATGGTGGAGGAAACTGATTATCTGGACCCATACCAATTGGGCTTTAGGCCCGGGTACAGCACAGAGATGGCATTGGTCGCGCTGGTTAATTATCTCTGGCGGGCTCGGGACAGGGGTTGTTCCTCTGTCCTAGTCCTATTAGACCTCTCAGCGGCTTTTGATACCATCGACCATGGTATCCTACTGCAGCGTCTCAGGGAGTTGGGAGTGGGTGGCACTGTTCTACAGTGGTTCTCCTCCTATCTCCTGGGCTGCTCGCAGTCGGTGTTGACGGGAGGGCAGAGGTCTGCCCCAAGGCCTCTCGTTTGCGGAGTCCCTCAGGGGTCGGTCCTCTCTCCCCTCTTGTTCAACATCTATATGAAGCCGCTGGGTGAGCTCATTCATGGTTTTGGGGTGGGGTATCATCAGTACGCTGATGATACCCAGCTTTTTCTTTCCACCCCGAACCAACCCAGTGATGCCCTCGACGTGATGTCCCGTTGCCTGGAGGCGGTCTGGGTTTGGATGGGGAGAAACAGGCTTCGTCTCAATCCCACCAAGACTGAGTGGCTGTGCATACCGGCATCTCGGATCAACCACTCTATTCCATCGCTAACTATGGGGGGTGAGGTGTTACCCCCTGTAGATAGGTCCCGCAACTTGGGCATCCTCCTGGACTCATGGCTCAGTTTGGAAGATCATATAGGAGCCGTGGCCAGGGGGGCTTTTGCCCAGGTTCGCCTGGTGTGCCAGTTGCGGCCCTATCTGGACTGAGATGCCCTACGCACAGTCACTCATGTGCTTGTGACCTCCCGGATAGACTACTGCAATGCTCTCTACATGGGGCTGCCCTTGAGGACCACTCGGAGGCTTCAGCTGGTGCAGAATGCAGCCGCGTGAGTTGTGATGGGGGTCTCCTGATACTCCCATGTAATGCCTCTTCTCCGCGAGCTGCATTGGCTTCCAGTTGCCCTCCAGGTGAGATTCAAGGTGCTGGTGATGACCTATAAAGCCCTAAATGGCATGGGTCCAGATTATCTTAGGGAGCACCTTCCCATCGTCCTGTGTGCTCCCACAGGGAGGGCCTCCTCAGGGTCCCGCCAGTCAGGGAGTTCCGACGGGCGATCCCCAGGGGGAGAGCATTCTCGGTGGGCGGTCCTGCCCTATGGAATCAACTGCCTGTGGAACTCCAGATCGCCCCCGACCTTCGCTTGTTTCTCCGGGACCTAAAAACCTGGCTAATTTGAGTTAGCTGGCCTGGACTGAGGGATTTTAAGGTTTTAAATTTTAAATTTTAAACTCTTTTGGGGCTATTAATTTAATTTAATTTTAATTTGTACATTGCACTGTTTTAATTTGCCCTGTAAACCGCCCTGAGTCCCTCGGGAAAAGGGCGGTATATAAATAAATATTTATTTGTGTTCTTAAATTGCCGGGATCTGGTCTCAATTTGGGAAGTCGTTCCTCTATCTTCTCCAGAATGGGCTATTTCCTTATCTTGTCCAGTATACTCTTTGGTTGTTATTTCCTGGGTTACTTCCTCTTGGCTTTTACTTTCATTAACACCCTCACTCTCTTGGTCACTAGAATTGATATAGGTCTCTGAAAAGTCTTGTGCTTCTTGTATAGTTTCCAGTCGTAACCTCTGCTCTTGCCAAGTAAAGGTCAGGCCTTCGGGTAGGAGCCAACGAAAGCGTATCCCATGTTTCCTCAACCATGTTATGAGAAAATCATATTTCCTCCAAATATTTCGTACCCATTTCGGAAGTTGAGGCAGAACTGTCAATCGATTGCCTTTATAGATAAAAGCTTGATCTCTCGTTTTCTGAAATATTTCGTCCCTCAGTGTCGTCCTGGTAAATCGAACATGAATCTCTCTTGGGAGCTTATTGCGTCAAGCGTAGCTAGTATATACTCGAAAGATGTCATCAATGTCTCTTGAGACGTCTCCATGATCCTTTCCAGTAATTCCTGCCACAATCTCTCCCATCAATACATCCAAACACTCGTCTTTCTCCTCGGGGACGTTCTGAAACCATAAAAAATAACCAGAACGGTCCATTTCAAGGAAGATAATCTCTCCCTCGATTTTTTTATTGACCAAAGCATATCGAAGTTCAAGTTGGTCCATTTTGCAGGTCACCTTCTCAGTCTTCGTCTCAGGAGCTTGGATCCGTTCCTCGTGATAAGGTATTTTGGACTTCCTCAAATTTTGCATGAAACTGCCGTGTTTCATTAGTTAGCGTTTCAACCTTTTTATTTAGCTCTACCAGAAACTTTGATGTTGACTCTTGATAATTAATCAGCGTCTCTTGTATAGTTTGGAGCATATCCTGATAATCATTGTGGTGCCGTGGAAGTAGTAGCTGGAGATGGAACTAAGGAAGCCATGAGTGCCTTCTTCTTCAAAGTAGTGGTCGTAGTAGCCATTTTGGATATTCCTAAAAAATCCTTCCAGGCAATCATACAACACCAAGTGATTTTAAACAGCCTTACCACCTTCTAGCAAAAATCACTCTCTCTATAAAGTATCTAATTTAGAAATTATTACTACTCATTAACTCCTATTGAATTGTTTGACTAATTAATTAATTGATTGATTCACAATTAAGTATCCACTTATCAATTAACTCGTAACCTTAATCGCTAAACAGTAATAAATAATCAAGCAAGTAATCATTTCATTTGCCTTAAGCAAATTAATCCGAAAAATCAAGTATTTAGCAATTCAGGTAGCAATTACAATTAATTCTAAATAATATAAACAATAATTAAAGGAGATGTAAAGACCCAAAATGGAGAAGAGTATAATGAAAAGTAATAAACACAGTGAAAAAGATAGAAATAATAAAAAGGAAAACGAGAAGTTGTAACTATAATATACTAGACGAAGTTCTCATCTCTGGTCACTAGATAGCAGCAGACAACAGCTCCTCCAATTCTTCCTACACACAAAGCGAACTCAAAATTGACAGCTCATGCAATGGCATCCTACAGACCAGGAAACATTAAAGTCAAATCAAAAAGGAAGGAGGCACATAAAGTCCATGGAGAATCACTTTCCCAAACAGCAGAAGTTCCAGATCATCAAAGTCATCAATCTTAAGGTAGGATTGAAATCCAATCGCAAAAAAACCCTCTTAGTCCAAAGTTAGTATTATTCTTATACTGCCACACAGTCTCCCTGGCACTTCACTCTGTGCGGGCTTCGGGGTTGGGAGATATTTATAAACTCCACTACCTTGTCGATTTGGCTTGATTCAGGACATCGAATCTCAGCACAATTTTACGTTAAACCTGGGATGGATAAAGCTTCCGCAAGCAGTATAGCAGCAGCCTCAGGAGGCCATAGCAGGCATCCACTCACCACACCGGCACTGGGGAGCTTCTTCAGCGTCTTCGTGCAGATTGCACTTTCAGCATGGAGCTGGAAAGCTCCCCTCCTTTCCGCTGAGCTTTCCCACTCGGCTTCAAAGAGGCTTCAAAGAAGCCACCAGGCGCAGCGACTATGTTGAGGTAGCTACTGCTCCATTCTCTCTTCCTCTTTCCCTGAGGCAGCCATCGCCGGAAGTCCAACCTTCTGCAACTGTTAAAGAGGAGGACTCGATAGGGGAGGTAGAGGAGGTAGAAGAGGAGAGTCCAACACCAAGTCCTGTACTGCCTAGACGCTCGACTCGTGATAGGCGTCCACCTGATAGATATGAGGCTAGTATTGTGTGTCAGGTGAATATAGAGCCTTCTAACTTTGATGAGATTAAACTGTATCCTGCAAAGGAACAGAGTGCATGGAAGGCAGCAATGGATAAGGAGTTAAAATCCTTGCAGGATCTAGATGTATATGAAAACGTTAGACTTCCACCGGGAGAGCATGCAATTGGTTGCAAGTGGGTCTATAAAATGAAGAAGGGAGTAGATGGGACTGTTACCCATAAGGCACGTTTAGTTGCTCAAGGATTTGCTCAGTCAGACAAGGACTATGATGAAGTGTTTGCACCTAGTCTGAGAGCTACTACGTTGAGAGCAGCATTAGTTTGGGCAGCTAAGAATCAGTACAAAATAAACCATATAGATGTAGAAACAGCATATCTGCATGCACCCTTACAACACACTGTCTATCTTACAAAACCACTAGGTGTAAAAACTGATGGGACAACTGATTGTTGGAAACTAAAGAAGAGTCTTTATGGCTTGAAACAATCAGGATATGAATGGAACAAGTGTATTGTAAATGATTTAGCTGCAATGGGCTTTGCTCCCAGCATCGCAGATCCATGTTTGTTTAAGAAGGAAAATAATGGTGTGATTTCTTTGTTGTTGCTATTTACTGACGACATAGCTATTGTTATTAAGACTGAACAGGAAGCAACTAACATTGTTTCACAATTGCAAAAGAAGTTCAGAATTAGAAACCTAGGAGAAATTAATCACTATTTAGGTCTGGGTATTGTGAAGACCGATAAAGGTTACAAGATTTCACAGGCTGGAAAGATAAGCCAACTGCTGAAGCGATACAACATGGAGCTATGTAAGCCTGCAAAGACTCCAATGGCACAGGACTTTAAACATGCTAATGTAGCAAGTCCTGCATTTGACAAATTGGTGTATCAATCTTTGATTGGTAGTCTCTCATATCTAGGTAATTGGTCTAGGCCAGATATTTCGTATAGTGTGAACCAACTAGCTAGATATAATGCTGAACCTACTGTTAGGCACTGGCAGGCAGCGAAGCGGGTGTTAAGATATCTAAAACAAACCATCCATTACTCATTATATTTGGAACCTAATCATGATTTGGTTTTAACTGCTTATGCGGATGCAAGTTTTGCTACTCGGAAATCAACATCAGGTTTGGTGATAATGATAGGTAATTCACTAATAGGATGGAAATCCATTAGGCAGAAACATATCAGTCTGTTCACAATGGAAGCTGAATTTTCCTGTTTGTCTGTTTTGTGTACTGAACTACTATGTTATAAACAAGTAGTAATGGACATGGGACTAACTGTAGAAAGTCCAATCCTCATTTATGAAGACAATCAATCCACAATCAAGATGGCAATGAACGCAGCCATCAGAACACGATCTAAGCATATTGACCTACGATACTTAAACGTCAGACAGTGTGTAAAAGATAAACTAATATGGTTGGAATACTGTGCAACTAAAGATAACATTGCAGATCACTTTACCAAAGCTCAGGGTGCAGTTAAGCACAAAGCTTGTTGTGAGAGTTATGGCCTAAGGTTGTAAAGAGTAATATATTGTCCTACCCAAAGGTGAGAATGTTAGGTAGATGACTATGGCCTAACTGGTTGGGTTGGCAATATATATAAACTATGATTGTATTATTGTAATAGAAACTGTATTGCATCACTTTAAATGTGTGATGATTGGCCAACACTGTTTTTCCAATGGCCATAAGAGGGAGCTAGAGACATAGCTTCTTTCTCTCTGTTATTCTCTCTGTTACATTTGTTGTTACTTGCTGATTATTGTGGTTTGTGGGTTTGGTACTGTTTGCTAAACCTGAAGAACTGTGTTTTGACTTACGGACTGGTAAGAAGACTCTGTATTGGATAATCCTTGGACTATTGTTATTTGCTATCATCTCTTTACTCGTGTATGACCTGGACTGATTTTTTCTCGGACTGTGCTATTGTATTCTTCCACAAGTAAAACTTTTTTACACACCTCAGTGTATCTGTGTGGTTGCTGCGTAAGCTTGACTACTCTCAGTATCCTCTTTTTCTGTGCAAGCTCTTGTTAACTCAAGAGGTACTCTGCATTATCCTTATCAGATCAGTGCATTTTTCTAAAAAAACGGTGCTGGAACTCAGAGGTGCTGTCACTGGGAGCGATGCTGATGTCTTGCTACAGCGTCACTGCACATCCTTTGCACCCCCGCCCCTGTGGCTCACAGCCACATGCCACCGGGATTCCCCTCCCCACAGCCACCATGGGGATTTCCCTCCCTGCCAGGGTTTTTTTCCTCATAGAACGCTCAGAACGGAGTTCCGGCACCTTTTTTGGATGGAACCTTGTAGGGTAGGCAAGGCAGGCTGTATGACATGTGTGAGTTCTGGCACCTTTTTCTTTTACAAAAAAAGCACTGCTCCCTACAGTTGCCATGCCGTGGCCCATGCTGAGCCCCCACCTGGACCTGCTCCGAACCACGACCCAGACCTGTATTCCTCGTGGCAGTGGTCTCCGGTGCCAAACAGCTGATGGCCTCTGGCACCAGCACTCGTTCTCTTACTGCCCCGTCGCTTCCAAATGCAGTAAGTGAGTGAGCGAGCAAGTGGCGTTTGGAAGCGTCAGGAAGCAGTAGGGCAGTAAGTGAGTGAGTGAATGAGCATTTGGAAGCATCAGGGCAGTGAGTGTGTGAACGAGTGTGCACATTCAGCAAGTGTGATGTATTTGTGCTGGCATTTCTAGGCCTCTTTCCAACCACATCCAGAAAAATTTGTAACAAACATTGGAATTCTCAATGCCATGTTTGGTATTTCCCAGCTATCTGTTACTGGAAGGAAAAAGCAAATTCATTACTGAATTCATTCCCTTTACAGTTCAGCATAGAAAGCAGCCCACCATTGTCTACAACACCTGGAATTTCCACTTTGAGGACTTACAACCATATCTGAGAAGATCAGAGATTAAACCTGGCATCAAGTTTTTGCAGAAGGAGGCATTATAATTCATTCAAGATAAAAAACAAAATCCATTCATTAGCACACATATTAACATAATCAACTAAAACCTTTTTATACTCTTCCATTAGGCTCCATGGATTACTGCCTTGTCGTGGCGAAGGAACTTGCATAATTCAATGAAGCTATGAGCTATGCTGTGCAGGGCCACCCAAGATGGACAGGTCATAGCAGAGAGTTCTGACAAAACATGATCCACTGGAGAAAGAAATGGCAACCCACTCCAGTATCTGCCATGAAAACCCCATGGACAATACCAAAAGGCAAAAATATATGACATTGGAAGATTTCAGGTCGGAAGGCATCCAATATGCTACTGTGGAAGACCAGAGGGCTAGTACTAGTAGTGCCAGAAAGAATGAAGCGACTGGGCCAAAACTGAAAGGACACTCAGCTGTGGATGTATCTGGTGGTGAAAGGAAAGTCCGATGCTGTAAAAATTTATTCTCCATAGGAACCTGGAATGTAAGATCCATGAATCAAGGAAAGCTGGACATGGTCAAAAAAGAGATGACAAGACTGAACATCGACATCTTAGGAATCAACGAACTAAAATGGACAGGAATGGGTGAATTTAATTCAGATGACCATCAGGTATACTACTCTGAGCAAGAATCCCTCAGAAGAAATGGAGTAGCCTTCATAGTCACTAAAAGAGTAGGAAAAGCAATACTGGGATACAATCCTCAAAATGACAGAATGATCTCAGTTCGAATCCAAGGCAAACCATTCAATATCACAGTAGTCCAAGTCTATGCCCCAACCACCAGTGCTGAAGAGGATGAAATTGACCGGTTCTATGAAGCCCTACAGCACCTTATGGAACTAACACCAAAAAATGATGTCCTTATCATCATGGGGGATTGGAATGCTAAAGTAGGAAGCCAAAAGATAACGGGAATAACAGGCAAGTTTGCCCTTGAAGTACAAAATGAAGCAGGGCACAGGCTGATAGAATTTTGTCAAGAGAATACGATGCTCATAGCAAACACTCTTTTCCAAAAGCCCAAGAGACGGCTCTACACATGGACATCACCAGACGGTCAACACAGAAATCAGATTGACTATATGCTCTGCAGCCGAAGATGGAGAAGCTCTATACAGTCAGTAAAAACAAGACCAAGAGCTGACTGTGGCTCAGACCATGAGCTTCTCATTGCAAAGTTTAGGCTTAAACTGAAGAAAGTAGGGAAAAGCACTAGGCCACTCAGGTATGAACTGAATCATATCCCTGATGAATATACAGTAGAGGTGACAAATAGACTTAAGGAATTAGATCTGATAGACAGAGTGCCTGAAGAACTATGGACGGAGGTTCGCAACATTGTACAAGAGGTAGCAACTAAACCATCCCAAAGAAAAAGAAATGCAAGAAAGCAAAATGGATGTCTGAGGAAGCTTTGCAAATAGCTGAGGAAAGAAGGGAAGTGAAAGGCAAAGGAGAAAAAGAAAGATACTGTCAGAACCCACTCCAATCCACATCTTAGGAAAGAAAAACTCTTGGAGACAAGATTGTCCAAGCAGGAACTTTTACTAAGACATAGATGACAGAGGATATAATACACAGGTTCTGAATACTGTCTCACAGATTGATATTTTTAAAGTGTCCCCAAGTCAAAACCCCACCCCTCAGTCCATTTGGTCAGTCTCGGATCAGTCAAGTCTCAGGTGTCAAACTCCTCGTGGGAAAATGAGAACCACCAGGGAGTTAGAAATGAAATATAAATGGATTGTGACATCCTGCCCTCCATTTTAAAAAAAGAGAGGTCCACCTGTAGAGGAAACAAAATATAAATGTTAGCCTGGTTTGTCAGGATATTCTGTATGAAACTTCTTAAGCAACTTGGGTGCTCTAATGTGATGTTTATTGACCCACTCATTTTCTGAGGAGGGGAGGTGTTTCCAAGCTACTAAGTATTGAATTGCTCCATGGTGTTTCCTAGAATCCAGGATTTCTTTTACCTTGAAGTGTTGTTCTCCTACAACCATGATAGGAGAGGGGGGTTGTTCGTAGGGGTGACTTTTAGTAAACTGCAGTGAAAAATTGGGTGTATCTGCCTAAGGTTTTTTGGTAATTCTAATTCTACTGTTATTGGGTTTATGACTCTTTTAATTGGAAAAGGTCCAATATATTTTGGTCTGAGTTTTTTACAGGGTTGTAGGTATTTAAGGTATTTTGTGGATAAATATACCATCTCTCCCACCCTGGATGGTGTGGGATCAACTCTCTTTTTGTCTGCTTGTGCTATGTATGCTTGTCTAGCTTCATCTAAAGCTTTCCTAACAATTGGCCAGATGTTTTATAATTGTACAATCCATTCCTTCAGTGATGGGATTACCGGTTCATTTGGGGTTAGTTCTGGCATGGGGTTGAAACTTTGACCTGTAGCTATTTGAAAAGGAGTGTAACCTGTGCTGGAGTGGACTGCATTATTATATGCCACTTCTGTGAAAGGGAGTAGGTCTGTCCAATTTGTTTGCTGGAAATTAATAAAGCATCTTAAATATTGCTCAAGTACTGAGTTAGATTTTTCACATTGACCATTTCCTTGAGGATGATGACTAGATGACAGTCCTTGGGTGGTTCCTAAAAGGGATAAAAATTCTTTACAAAATGCCAGTGTAAATTGCACCCCACTATCAGATATGATGCGTTGTGGTGCCCCATGCAATCTGTAAATATGCTGCATGAAGAGTTTCTCTAAGGCTTTTGTGGTGGGGATCTTTTGGCAAGGGATGAAGTGCACCTGTTTGGAGAACAAGTCTGTGACCATCCAGATTACAGTGTTCGAATTGCTTTCTGGTAATTCTACTATAAAATCCATGGCTATCTCTTTCCATGGGGCTGAGGGGTTTGCCACTGGTTATAACAGTCCGGGAGACTTCCCTTGCAGCCTCTTAGCCATTGTGCAAGTTGGGCAGCTGGCCATGTAGCTTTCTATGTCCTTTTTCATGGATGGACACCAAAATTGCCTTTTAGTTAAGTTAACCCAAAATGTTCTGCTGATTTTGTATCATGGCACTACTGCATGAAATTTATCCTCTGGGTGGCAGGTATGTATAACATCTCATTCACCCAGGGTAGTCCATCTTTGATTGTGCACATATTTATTTTTCTGGAACCATTCATCAGTTTCCAAAGACTTTCGGAATTCTATTCCAGTTTGGCTATCCACCCGCGGCTTTATTTTAGCTTGGGTCCTGGTGGTTACTGGTGCTGTCAGTTGTTGTTCGGGCATAAGTGGTGACAGATACACCCAATTGAATGCAGAATTCCAGAGAATAGCTAGAAGAGATAAGAATGCCTTCTTAAATGAACAGTGCAAAGAAACAGAAGAAAACAATAGAATAGGGAAGTGGAAACTAACACTACAAAAGGAGATCTCAAAGAACAACAAAAGCAACCTACAGAAAACCCTAAAGTCCAAACTTTAATGACAACTACAAAACTTACAAGCCAAAAAGCAACAGCACCTGAAGAAAGCAACACCAAGAGTGAAGACACTAAAGGCCTTCAAATACACTATATTGAGAATTCAATTAATCAAATGACAATCATAATACCAGCTACTACTTTCTACCTAACCCAGATAGAATTGGAAGAACAAAAGGATTTGACTGATTTAATGACAACTACAGTATATTATATCAACCATCAAAACTGAATTATCAAAGCAAAAATACAATGGTTACAAAGGGGACATCTTCCTTGCAAAACTGACATTTGGATATGTTCCCTGGATTCAAATAAGGGGTATAGGAAGAAAGGAAGATACATTTGAGAATTTAAAGATGCCAAGAGGGAAGCATGATTGGCACAAAAGGAAGGCAAGAGTTAGATTTAAAAAACTGAACTTGTTTCTCTTTTGGGATTCCTAAAGATAGACTATAAAAATATCTTTGTATGGATTAAGGGGAATCTCTAAAAAATATAACTGATTTTACATTTAGCTTTTAGATCTGTAAAGGAAAACAAAAGTAAGCTTTTAGAATATAACTCCGAACTATATTATAGAACTTGGAATGACATATCAAAAGATAGCATTTTAATAATTGATGTACGGTCAAGATGACTTATAGAATATTCAGTGGTTACTTTTGAACTATAGTATAGAATCTAGAATTTTATATATAAAAGATAGTATTTTAATAATTGTTGAACGGTTAAGACAAAAAAATATATTTCTAATAACTGGTGATTTGTTAAGATGAAAACTAGACTTTAATGGTAAAACATAAGAATGTTTTGTAATGAACAATGTAAGTTTTATAGACAAAAGAATTATTCTTTATTGAAATAGGGGATTGTGGGTTACCCCAAAATTAAGCTTTTTCCTATATAATATAGGCTATTCTAGAATATCCTATTGCAATTAGATAGTTTAGAAACAGGATATTGATATGTATTAGTGAAAATATATTTTGAATTTTATTAATTGACTAGGTTATGACTAGACGTGTACTAACTTGCTTATTTTGACCATGTAATAACTAAGGGAATTAGAGAGGGCATCTCTGTTGATGTAACCTGAACTATTTACAACTGGTCATATTTTATTTTAACTACCCAACCACCATATTGTTTCACAAACACATGTATATGTAAATATTAAAAAATGAATAAAACTTGTATATAAAAAAAGAAAATTGGAGAGATGAAGGGAACATTTCATGCAAAAATGGGCATGATAAAGGACCAAAATGTCAGGGACCTAACAGAGGCAAAAGAGATTAAGAAGAGGTGGCAAAATTACACAAAAAATCTATACAAGAATGAGCTTAACGTCCCTGATAACCACAATGAGGTGGTCACTGACCTCGAGCCAGACATCCTAGAATGTGAAGTGAAGTGGACCTTAGGAAAGCTGAGCAACAACAAAGCTAGTGGAGGTGACAGTATTCCAGCTGAGCTATTCAAAATCTTAAAAGACGATGCAGTAAAAGTTCTACACTCAATTTGCCAGCAAATTTGGAAAACTCAACAGTGGCCATAGGATTGGAAAAGATCAGTTTACATTCCAATTCCAAAGAAAGGCAGTGCCAAAGAATGTTCAAACTATCGCATCATTGCACTCATTTCACATGCTAGTAAAGTTATGCTTAAAATCCTACAAGCTAGACTCCAGCAGTATGTGGATCGAGAACTACCAGAAGTACAGGCAGGATTTCAAAGAGGCAGAAAAACTAGAGATCAAATTGCCAACATACGCTGGATCATGGAGGAAGCTAGGGACTTCCAGAAAAACATCTACTTTTGCTTCATTGACTATGCTAAAGCATTTGATTGTGTGGATCACAACAAACTGTGGCAAGTTCTTAAAAAGATGGGAGTACCAGACCATCTTATTTGTCTCTTGAGAAACCTATATGTGGGCCAAGAAGCAACAGTGAGAACTGGACACGGAACCACTGATTGGTTCAAAATTGGGAAAGGAGTCTGGCAAGTCTGTATACTGTCGCCCTGCCTATTTAGCTTATATGCAGAGCACATCATGAGAAACGCAGGGCTAGATGAATCAAAAGTTGGAATTAAGATTGCTAGGAGAAATATCAACAACCTAAGATATGCAGGTGATACCAGTCTAATGGCAGAAAGTGAAGAGGAACTAAAGAGCCTCTTGTTGTGGGTGAAGAAGGAGAGTGCAAAAGTTGGCTTGAAACTTAACATTAAGAAAACCAAGATCATGGCATCCGGCCCTCTCAATTCCTGGCAAATAGATGGGGAAGAAATGGAGGTAGTGACAGATTTTATTTTCCTGGGCTCCAAGATCACCGCAGATGGGGACTGCAGCCAAGAAATTAAAAGACACTTGCTCCTGGGAAAGAAAGCCATGGCAAATCTAGACAGCACACTAAAAAGCAGAGACATCACCCTGCCAACAAAAGTGCATATAGTCAAGGCTATGTTCTTCCCAGTTGCAATGTGTGGCTATGAAAGTTGGACCATAAGAAAGGCTGAGCACCAAAGAATTGAGGCCTTTGAACTATGGTGCTGGAGAAGACTCCTGTGAATCCCTTGGACTGCAAGGCATTCAAACCGGCCAGTCCTAGAGGAGATCAACCCTGACTGCTCTTTAGAAGGCCAGATCTTGAAGTTGAAAATCAAATACTTTGGCCACCTAATGAGAAGGAAGGACTCACTGGAGAAGAGCCTAATGCTGGGAAATATTGAGGGCAATAGAAGAAGGGGACGACAGAGAATGAGGTGGCTGGATGGAGTCACTGAAGTAGTAGGTATGAGCTTAAATGGACTCCAGAAGATGGTAGAGGACAAGAAGGCCTGGAGGAATGTTGTCCATGGGGTCAAGGTGAGTCAGACATGACTTTGCAACTAACAACAACAAGCACCCTCTTATTGCTTTGCTACTCTCACTTTGATGTATCTTCAACGACTTGCTAATGTGTTTTCACAGCTCTTCCTAAACTGAATACACATCAGCAACAAACCAGTTGGCTACATGGGAAAAGCTAATGCACTTTCAATCAGTTGCCAAGCTCCCATCAGGCTTTCAGCTGCTCTAAGTTTATTATGGGAGAGAAAGCAGGAAGTGCCTTTCACACCTTAGAATTGCTGCTAATTGTTTTCATTTCTACTGGGGAAAGAACCTCCCAAATGCTCAGGCTATTCAATGGGGAGGTGGAGTCAAACAAAGCAAACTGAATGTAACAACATTGTTGTCTTAATTAATTCATTCCTCATTAAACAGAAATTTGCAGAGCTTCTTAAGAAACTACATACTGTATACCAAGAATGAGTATTTGATAAAAAGTAATTAATTACTTTTTAAATTATCTAAATTTTACTATTAAAATTAACATGCAGCCAAGGGGGGGTATGCATGCACACCCTTAAGGGATATGTGATGCTTCAGAGGGAACAAAGCAAGCATGTCCTGTTTTAACTTCAGCACATGCATATCAGCAAGACAGAGCACCTTGATATATCAAAGTGATGCATCTCATCTCAATAATGGCATTTTGTACACATACTTCTAATATGTATACTCAGATGCATCTCACTTTAAGAGCAATCTCTTATTCCATTCTGGAAAACATTTTGTGTGAAGTATTTGCTCAATCTTTCATAAAGTCAATGATTAAATTACTCTTTTTAAAAGTCATTAAATAGTATAAACTCAAAGTGTTGAACTAATAGAATTTTTTACATTTGAAAAGCAAATTTATAGGTACTGTAACAAAATAGCTGACCTGGAAGGTGTGGTCAAAACTATGTGCTAGAAGGAAAACAAAGAACTAGATAATTACTATACCTTGCTATTTCCTAAGAATGCATCTGGAAACTATATAGGGCTGAGAGACATTATTGAAAACTGAATACTTTCTCCTGCATCTTACTTTCTTTTAATTAAAGGTTCTACATATAATTAGGGACGCGGTGGCTCAGTGGGTTAGGACGCTGAGCTTGTCGATCAGATGGTCAGCAGTTTGGCAGGTCGAATCCCAAGTGCCATGTAACAGAGTGAGCGCCTGTTACTTGGCCCAGCTCCTGCCAACCTAGCAGTTTGAAAGCACATAAAAATGCAAGTAGAAAAATAGGGACCACTACGGTGGGAAGGTAACAGTGTTCCATGCACCTTTGGCGTCTAGTCATGCCGGCCACATGACCACGAAGATGTCCTCGGAGAAGCGCTGGCTCTTCGGCTTTGAAACAGAGATGAGCACTGGCCCCTAGAAAAGACTAGCACACATGTGCGGGGGAACTTTTACCTTACATATAATTAATCTACACACAAGGGGGAATTTAGCACTCAGGAACATGCCAGTATGGACATTATTGACTCAAACTTCAGACTGGGGACCATGTGAAGCTTTGAAAGCAAAATGTTAGCTAAGAAAGTATCTGAGATATAGAACTTTAGTTCTATGTTTCCCAATGTTAGCTTTCAAAATTTATCTGGCTGCCGTTACTAATAAAAGATTATTTCTCCCAGAAATCTTTCCTAGTCTTCTTCCTTCTTCACTGAGGAAGGCCATCCAAATATCTTTATGCCATGGAATGTACATTTGAGTTAAGAGCTAAACTGTAAAGTGAAGCAGAGACTTTGATGTTCTTTCCTCCTATTCAAGACAAAGCATGTTATAGACCAATAAGGGAGAAACTGCACATTCATCTGAATAACATACAGTATTAGGAATTCTTTAAATTTCTTTATGCATTTGGTGACTAAATGTGACACACTCTTATAATACAACAATGGATATGAAACAATTTGGACCTATTTACAGAAGATCAACAAGAGTTTTCAGCTCCCCATTTTCAATTTCATGTTGTTTGAGTCCTAGTGATTGCCTGGACAAGTCCCTGCAGTTTTCTTAGCAAGGTTTTTTGGAAATGGTCTGCCACTACCTCTTTTGTGAACTGAGACAGAATGACTGGCTCAAGGTCACTCAACTGGCTTTCTACCTAAAGAGGGACTAGAACACCCTGTCAAATTATTTTTTAAAAAAATTCCACCCAGTAGAATGATTGGAGAAAAACCAGAAGTCAAGTTTGTGATTTTTTCTAACTAAATAATGAATTGCCCAGCTGAATATGCATTCAGAAATATCTTATTCCTTACTTCTTAAGATATTAAACCAATATCTTGATATATACCATGATATTGTATATGATTCAAATAATGGATCTTAAGTTTCTACTTAAAATCAAAAACAACATAAGTCTTGTAAAGCTGCCACAGTGTTCTACTTTCTTTCTTCAACTCTCAGGAAGCAAATTTAGTTTTATTTTCAAAGCAGGGATTTGAATTATGTAGAATCAGAAAGGTTCCAGCTCTATCATTTTCTACCAATCAGCAAAAAGTAGAGACAAAATCCAAGCCAACTATGTAATCCTTAGTTAAATAAGTCTAAGATTTGATAAAAAGGTAATCATGAATCAGTTATCAGATTTCAATGGAACCCAATAATTTACTTCAAATGGGAATCCAAGGATGCAGCTTCTTATGGTAAAAAAGGATCCAAGCAGGTGACTGCACCAACTACTATAGCAATAACTGTACTTCCACCAATTCCTATCTGGTCTCCTTCTCACTACAGCAAATGCCCAATTTCTTCTTGAGACTCAGAGAAGTGGAAATTAATGAAGTTGGTAGTTATTCCATGAATTGTTGGCATATAAAACATCAAAGACTGGCTCAAATTTTGTTATGAGTAGCTTTTCATAATTTCTTCTCTAGTGTATGTACTGTTTTGCCAAAAGTCAGATACACTCTTAGGCCTCAGCTTTTGCTACAAGACCTTTAATCTTCTGTTTTCTAGGCTGCAGTAATGCTATTGCTACTTAGATGTCCATATAAAAATGTGTTAATTTTTTTAAAACAAACTTTATATTACAAAACCAAATAATCTAGATTTTAATATTTGTACAATGAGAGCTATAATCTTAAAATGTTTTCGCAGAATTCGTTTCCAATGCAACTTATTTTGAAATAATTGTTCAGGTTCAAACATATTAAATTTTCAACTAAGAGGACTACACACAAATATTCATCTACTAGCCATAACCAGTTCAACATTTGAAAAGTGTTTTTCCTCTTACTTATGATCATATGCTCCCTATATTCAACAAGCATGTTCTGACTGCTTTTGCATTTATTCATGTTATATGAGGTAGAGTGGAATGATATATTTCCCCCCCCCAAATTCAATGCAATAGTTAACCACTTTCAAAAGTCATGACATTTTGTCCCTCCCTCAGAAAGAGTGGGGGGGAAGGGAGGGATTGCTGGTACTGTAGTTTAAATTTTACAAAATTGCTTCTAGGAACAAGCCACGTTACTTTCCATTTTTTATACTAACTATAATTAAATTAATGCATCACTCTTATTTTGAGCTATTTCCAATTTTTTAAGAAGCAGCATATTATTCAATTTCCTCAAAGGTAAGTCATTCCAAAGGCATCCATCCCCTAATTTGAAATTTTATATATTTCTTAAGTCCTGCAATTATACTCTTATACACCCTTTTGAGTCAGTTTAAACAAGATTAAAATTATTAGCTTAGGGAACACCCCCCAAGGCTATCCTGGAATGTGTTAAGAAGAATATAAAAAGAGTTGTGTCATATGCAGTGTCAGCCATCTAAAAGACAGGATACTCTGTATTAATTGTCATGCATAGTTCTGAATTCATCCTAAACATTATTAAAGGAAAATAAATAAAGGTTATTCTTTTATAAATGGTACCAAATGTAACACCAAATGTAACACCAATGAATTGTATCAAATATAACACTAAGATGTGGGGGCCATCTATTTCCTGCTTAGACAGAGAATTCACACATGGTAATCAACAAAGTTCTTTTGAAATGTTAAAAAGGATACTCACCTCAAGAAGGTGAGTAAAACAAGATAGTGTAGTGACGAATGTAAGGAAGTTGTTATAATAAGTCTTTTGGAAGTAAAGGTTCAAAGAAGATCTTTTAGAAATGTAAATGACTTCAAAGACTAACTTAAGTTTCTTGGGGGGGCATGTATTGAGAAAAGAAAGTATAAATGCTTGCTTTGAAACTTGCTCGGCGTGTTCTTCGAACCCAATCCAACTTGGGAAGGGTCTAAGAGGCCACGTTTGCAAACGCTTTCTTTCTTTATTATTTTCTTTATTATTTTCAATTTCTTTTCAATAAATCTTTGTTTTTGTTAACCAGACTTGTCTTTGAGTTGTGAGTATCAAATTTTGGGTTTTTAAATCTCACATTATCTTGAGAGGATGATTGAGAGAGATATAAACAAAACAATCTAAAGCAACAAATGTAGAACTAAGTGTAGTTAAGAGAATTTCTGCATTATGCCAGGTCAGACTATTTATCCAACAAACCTAGTATTGTCTAACTGGCAGCATAATTCCCATAATTCTTTGTCTTCTGTAAGCAATGGTGAAGATCAAATGTAAGTGATCCTGCATTTAAAATATCTGCTTTTAAGTTTTAGTCTTTCTGAAGAAACAAATGAAGTCTTCAATTCTAATAGAGAAAAAAAACCCTTGCAAACTTGATTAACTGGAATGAAGGTGCATTTACCAGAATGAAGATGCATTTACCATTTCAGAGAAGATGTGAAATTTTGAATCTTCACTGTTAGTCCAATTGTGACCTAATCTCTCCTCTCTTCAAAATTGAAAGTTATCGTTCCATTAACTGGCAAAGATCCTAGAGCAACTCACATACACATACACTACAGAGGTTAGAAATTGTTATCTGTACAATTGGTCGCATAGCCTTCTAATATTAAGGAGAAGTAGATAACCCATCTTTCACAATAATACTCTATTAGTTAAACCAACATCTATTTTAAAATTCAGATGCAGTGTTCTATAGTAATGCAGCAATATGTGTTTTAAAAGAAAAAGCCAATATTCTGTCTTCTCAAGGACCATTCATTCTACTCTAATGTTTCAAGAGTAAAAAAAAAAGCTTCCAGATTTGTCCATGCTTCATACAGAATGAAAAATAGGGAAGTATATCTAGAGCTGTGTTTCTCAACCTCAGTAACTTTAAGATGTGGGAAATTCTGGAAGTTGAAGGTCACATATTATAAAGTTGTCAAATTTGAAAAATACTGATCTGAAAGTTGTATTTGTTGCCTTCTAAAATATGAGTTTGTTTCAACAATTTGCACAGAAATTGAAAAAAACCAACTTACATTTGTAATCTGGTTTTGTTTATGTAGTAAGTATTAATATTTTCCCTTTTGAATTGAACTGTTTTAAAACTCTATCAAATTGGAATTATCTCCCAGAGGAGATTCCTAGATTGTGACTAAAATGCTAACATTTTGGGGGGGAAATAATTCTTTCTTTGTAGCAACCTTTTTGCTGCTTCCGAAAGATATATTTTCATACTACTTGACACAATTATATTTTAATCTTGTTTTCAATACTCTGCTCTCTTAAGATAATTCATAAAACCTGAGCCCAATCTGCAACTCATGTACCCTGTTACGTACATTTGAGCAGAGGTGAGAGGAGTTCTTCTTCAGCAGCAACAGGAGTGCTCCTGTGTTGAGGGGCAGGTTTGGCTTGGTAGAGGTCCGCCAGGACAGTAGTTCCCTCGGTGAAGATTTGAGGATGGAGAAGAAAAATGGAACCACTGCTAGCTACAATGGAGCTTCAGCTTGTATTGAAAAAGCAGTCTGAACTTTAAATGTTACAAACATCCTAAGCAATAAAAGTTAGGTATTTTTATCACATCCCTTGTTACTTCTCTGGAGTGATTTTTCTCAGTTCAAAAGGTCAGTTTCACACCAGGATACCAGTATTTATCAGCTGGCTCAACTGTAAAGAGAAATCTTGTTTCCAACCAACTGGTATGACAATAGTGCAATCAAATGAGCACTTCAAAAGATGTAGACTATAGAGATACTTTGAACTGACCACAGTCACCAATGCTCATTTCAACTGGGCATTCTACATGCAGAAGTCTGAATATTTATACTGTATGTGAAAGAATGTATAAAGTCAATGTCACACAGATATGTCAAAATGAATCTGGGGTCCACGGATCCACCCAACCATTATAGGGGCAGAGTATGAAATGCCTAACTGCAGCCATCATTTAGCCATAGGAAATAATGTAGTGCACAGAAAAGTTGCAGGTGAACTGCTTTTTATAACAATTTTGCTTTGGTTTTATACATCAAAACAAAGTATCCATAACCACCTATCCAGCTATTCCCTCATGACTAAATCATGCCCCTATTGTAATTGCTGCAGTAAGCATCCATTGATCTTTCCAAAATAGGATACTTAACTGAGATGCAAAGTGACTATAAAAATAAGTGCCAGAGTTTGGCCATTTCTTTGTGTATTTACTTTCTTTATTTGAACAGAAGGTTTCTGTTCTGAGCTCCCAAGTAAACACAGCCTGGAAGATTCCCATTTTGCTCCTTTTCCCTCAGCCGTCCTACTTTTCCAACTTTAGTTTGACCACATATCTACCTTACCTCAACATCCAATAATAAATGATATTATTAAGTTTTCTTAAATCAATTTTAAAGCATTGGATCAATCTGGACTTTGGCTGAACCTCTGCCAGTGATGCCTCCTCTGTAACTGGAGCTGCAGCTTGCGCTCCAATGGCTGAAGCTCCATTGTAGCTAGCAGTGGTTCCATTTTTCTTCTCCATCCTCAAATCTTCACCGAGGGAACTACTGTCCTGGCGGACCTCTACCAAGCCAAACCTGCCCCTCAACACAGGAGCACTCCTGTTGCTGCTGAAGAAGAACTCCTGCTGCTCCTGTTTCAGGGTCCTTCATCTGCAGCACATAAGTAGGGAAAAGTCTCTACTGGATGGGACAACTCTGGGGACTGGAAGTTCCAGTCTGCAGTCCACAGCCCCTCAGTTGAACAGTTAAAGGAAAAGTTTGACCAACTGGAGGTAAAGGAGATGACTTCTGCTGCCCAATGTGTATGTGGTTTGGGGGGGGGAACCCAAGGATTATCTGTCTCTTTCCCCCCTTCCTGGAGTCCCAGCCCAATTACTGGAGTCTGGGCCATATCTCTTGTTCCCTGACTGCCTGTGATGTTAAGCCCTAGGTCGACCCAACTGAGCCCTTGGCCACCAAGCCGAACTGCAAGATCTGGAGCCCAGCCAAGGGAAATCCAGAGAGCGATTTGACCATGTCCTCAGGATCAATGGCCAACCCAACAGCTGGTGTATCTGGCCCAACAGCCACTGGCCCCACAGCCCACCTTCAATGGGCACCCTGACAAGCTACCTTTTTTCCTAAATCAAGTATGGGCTTATCTAGATCGCAATGCCTATGCCTACCTGGATGATGCCATGAGGGTAAATGCTGTGGCAGCCAATTTAGAGGGAGAGGCTGCTAAGTGGGTGACCAATCTCCACAATGAAGGAGCCCCTGAACTACAGGATGCTAAGGTTATTCATGGAACAACTGAGGGCCCATTTTGAAAACAAATCTCAGATTTAGCTGGCTGAGAAGGAAATTCACCATTTGAAGCAGAGAGGCCGCTCTGCTAAAGAATATGTTTGAGAATTCCGAAGAGTGGCTGGTCAGCTGGGGCAGTGGCCAGAGCGTTCTCTGATCAGCTATTTCAAGAAAAGGCTGGACCACAACTTACTCTAAACCTGCATCAATTGGCACATTCCCAACCAGCTACAAGAGTGATACAGCCTGGCGGTGACTCTAGACATCGAATTGGACCATCCTAGGAAGTCAAGCCCAGCCAAACCTAGACCACGACATGTTCAAGAGAAGCGCTTTTTTGGCCAACATTCCCAAACCACCGCAATCATCAGCATTACCCAAGCACCTACCAGAGCTCCCACCAAGTGCTACCGATGTGGTCAAATGGGTCACTGTGCTTTGGAATGCCCAGCTCCTGCCCCCCCCAAGCCCAAAGCGCATCAGCTGCTGCCGCAAAACTGTGAAAAGCCCCATGTGGGAGAGATAAGTCCAACTGGGTCTGTCAAGATCCAGTTGTGGATGTCTCCTCTCCTATCAAGCTCAAGGCAGAAGCACCAACTGAGCAACAGCAGGTACCAGCACCCTATGACAGTGATGAAGATGGCACGGATGATCCGATGGTAAGTCAACCCATCCCACCTTTTGCCATTCCTGCCAAAATAATTGTACCCAAAACCAGGGCCCAAATGACCTTGAACATTCTCATAGACTCAGGTTGCACTCGGTGCATAATTAACCTGCCCATGGTAATTAAACTGGGGATTTGAGCAAAGCTACTGCCCCTAGCCATGAGATTTGAATAGGCTAACAGATCCCTTATCAGTGGTGTGCCTGCCACACATCTGACAGAACCTGTGCACTTGGAAATGGGTCAGCATTGGGAAGTCATCAAGTTTGTGGTGGTCCCCAAAATGACTGAGACTGTGATTTTGGGTCTGGTTTGGCTCTATAAATTGCATCCCAACATTTGGTGGGAGAATGGGGTAAGCACTGTGTAGTTTATTTATTATTTAAATTTATATACCGCCCTATTCCCGTAGGACTCAGGGCGGTTTACAGGGAGAATTAAAATACATAACATACAAAATTAAAATCAGTTAAAACTATGATTAAGTTACAGTCCCTGAAGTTAAACTAAAACCCAATAAATTAATTAATTAAAACCCCTCAGTCTGGGCCAAACAGCTCGAAGAACCAGGTTTTCAAGTCCCGGTGAAATGAGCGAAGGTCATTTGACAACAGGCACCCTTCCACTTGCTGCAACCAGTGATATAAAGGGGCCCACCATTAACAAGGTTCAGGAGGAGCAACTTGAAACACTTAAGACTGTTGTAGAGAACTTGTTAGGAATCTAACCTGTCCCGAGTGAATATCGTGATTTAGTAGAAGTATTTATTGAGAAGGAATGTGACATCCTCCCTCCCAGCAGGCCACTGACTGCCATTGTGATCTCACCTGGTGCAAAGCTTCCAAAACAAAAAATGTATTCAATGACTCCCAGAGAGATGGAAGAGTTGAGAGTGTATATTGATGAGAAACTAGCCTGAGGGTTTATAAAGCCAGAGAAATCGCGCATGGTGGCCCATGTTGTTCAAAGAAAAGAAAGATGGGATGCTGAGATTATGCATGGACTTTAAAGGGTTAACGAATATGTACCCCCTCCCTTTGATGAAATACCTGTGGGCCCACCTGGCTACAGGGAATTTTTTTTACAAAATTGGACTTAAGGGAGGCGTACTACTGAGTCCGAATTAAAAAGGGTGATGAGTGGAAAACTGCCTTCAATTGCCCCCTGGGAAACTTTCAATTCAAGTTGATGCCTTTTGGTCTACAAGGGGCCCCTGCAGCATTTATGCAGTTAATCAACCAGCTGCTCCATGACCATATGTACAAACGGCTTTTAGTTTATCTTGACGATATCCTCATTTACACTGACACTATGGAAAAGCACATTAAATTGGTCTGTAAAGTGCTCAAGAAATTGAGAGCTAAACTATATGTTAAGCTATCAACATGTGAGTTTCACCGGACATGCCTGGACTATCTAGGGTTGTTGTTGTTCTTGTTGTTAGCTGTGAAGTCGTGTCCGACCCATCGCGACCCTATGGACAACATTTCTCCAGGCTTCCTGTACCCTACCATCTGCTGGAGTCCATTTAAGTTCATGCCTACTGCTTCAGTGACTCCATCCAGCCACCTCATTCTCTGTCATCCCCTTTTTCTCTTGCCCTCAATCTTTCCCAGCATTAGGCTCTTCTCTAGTGAGTCCTTCCTTCTCATTAGGTGGCCAAAGTATTTGAGTTTTAGCTTCAGGATCTGGCCTTCTAAAGAGCAGTCAGGGTTGATCTCCTCTAGGACTGACCGGCTTGATTGTCTTGCAGTCCAAGGGACTCGCAGGAGTCTTCTCCAGCACCATAGTTGAAAGGCCTCAATTCTTTGGCACTCATCCTTTCTTATGGTCCAGCTTTCACTGCCATACATTGCAACTGGGAAGACCATAGCCTTGACTATATGCACTTTTGCTGACAGGGTGATGTCTCTGCTTTTTAGTGTGCTGTCTAGATTTGCCATGGCTTTCCTCCCCAGGAGCAAGCATCTTTTAATTTCTTGGCTACAGTCCCCATCTGCAGTGATCTTGGAGCCCAGGAAAATAAAATCTGTCACTACCTCCATTTCTTCCCCATCTATTTGCCAGGAATTGAGAGGGCCAGATGCCATGATCTTGGTTTTCTTAATGTTAAGTTTCAAGCCAGGTTTTGCACTCTCCTTCACCCGCAACACGAGGTTCTTTAGTTCTTCTTCACTTTCTGCCATTAGACTGGTATCATCTGCATATCTTAGGTTGTTGATATTTCTTCCGGCAATCTTAATTCCAACTTTTGATTCATCTAGCCCTGCGTTTCTCATGATGTGCTCTGCATATAAGTTAAATAGGCAGGGTGACAATATACAGCCTTGCCAGACTCCTTTCCCAATTTTGAACCAATCAGTGGTTCCGTGTCCAGTTCCCACTGTTGCTTCTTGGCCCACATATAGGTTTTTCAAGAGACAAATAAGATGGTCTGGTACGCCCATCTCTTTAAGAACTTGCCACAGTTTGTTATGATCCACACAATCAAAGGCTTTAGCATAGTCAATGAAGCAAAAGTAGATGTTTTTCTGGAACTCTCTAGCTTTCTCCATGATCCAGCGTATGTTGGCAATTTGATCTCTAGTTCCTCTGCCTCTTCGAAATCCTGCCTGCACTTCTGGTAGTTCTCGATCCACATACTGCTGGAGTCTAGCTTGTAGTATTTTAAGCATAACTTTACTAGCATGTGAAATGAGTGCACTGTTCATTTAAGAAGGCATTCTTATCTTTTCTAGCTATTCTCTGGAATTCTGCATTCACTTGGGCATATCTTTCCTTTTCTGCCTTGCCTTTTGCTTCCCTCCTTTCCTCGGCTATTTGCAAAGCTTCCTCAGACAGCCATTTTGCTTTCTTGCATTTCTTTTTCTTTGGGATAGTTTTTTTTTATTGAAAAGTTTTTCAATACATTTTATCTTTAACAATCCCTCCCCCCCACCCCCCACCCAACCCTTCCTAGCCCTCCCTAACCCTCCCCCCTCCCCTCCCCCCCTCCCCCCTCCCCAACTTCCCAGAGCTAAATACAAGGTATAAAAGTAAAAACAATCATAAACAACCATATGCTAACAACAATAAGCTATTAAGTCTATCGCACTCTAGCTCATATAAAATGACTACAAGCAATACTAATATCACATCAAAACTTATACAAATGCTAAATGAAACTTTTTGGTCCCATATTTGTTCTGGATGTAATCAATCCACTTTTTCCACTCCATAATATAACATTGTTGCGAATGGTCTTTCAAATGAGCCGATATCTTTGCCATTTCCGCCAGGTCAGAAACTTTTAAAGTCCATTCTTCTATAGTCGGCAGTTCCTCCTTCTTCCAATATTGACCTACTAAAAGTCTTGCTGCCGTAATTGAGTTCAACATCAACTTAGTGTCCACAACAGTAGTATCTGTAATTATGCCCAATAAAAACAATTGCGGACAAAACTTTGGGATGGTTTTAGTTGCTACCTCTTGTACAATGTTGCAAACCTCTGTCCATAGTTCTTCAGGCACTCTGTTTATCAGATCTAATTCCTTAAATCTATTTCTCACCTCTACTGTATATTCAACAGGGATATGATTTAATTCATACCTGAGTGGCCTAGTGCTTTTCCCTACTTTCTTCAGTTTAAGCCTAAACTTTGCAATGAGAAGCTCATGGTCTGAGCCACAGTCAGCTCCTGGTCTTATTTTTACTGACTGTATAGAGCTTCTCCATCTTTGGCTGCAGAGCATATAGTCAATCTGATTTCTGTGTTGACCGTCTGGTGATGTCCATGTGTAGAGCCATCTCTTGGGTTGTTGGAAAAGAGTGTTTGCTATGACCATTGTATTCTCTTGACAATATTCTATCATCCTGTGCCCTGCTTCATTTTGTACTCCCAGGGCAAACTTGCCTGTTATTCCGGTTATCTTTTGGCTTCCTACTTTAGCATTCCAATCCCCCATGATGATAAGGACATCATTTTTTGGTGTTAGTTCTATAAGGTGCTGTAGGGCTTCATAGAACCGGTCAATTTCATCCTCTTCAGCACTGGTGGTTGGGGCATAGACTTGGACTACTGTGATATTGAATGGTTTGCCTTGGATTCGAACTGAGATCATTCTGTCATTTTGAGGATTGTATCCCAGGATTGCTTTTCCTAGTCTTTTATTGACAATGAAGGCTACTCCATTTCTTCTGAGGGATTCTTGCTCAGAGTAGTATACCTGATGGTCATCTGAATTAAATTCACCCATTCCTGTCCATTTTAGTTCGCTGATACCTGAGATGTCGATGTTCAGTCTTGTCATCTCTTGTTTGACCACATCCAGCTTTCCTTGATTCATGGATCTTACATTCCAGGATCCGATGGAGAAAAAATCTTTGCAGCATCAGACTTTCCTTTCACCACCAGACACATCCACAGCTGAGCATCCTTTCGGCTTTGGCCCAGTCGCTTCATTCTTTCTGGCATTACTAGTACTAGCCCTCTGTTCTTCCCCAGTAGCATATTGGACGCCTTCCGACCTGAGGGGCTCATCTTCCAGCGTCATATCATTTTGCCTTTTTGTACTGTCCATAGGGTTTTCATGGCAAAGATACTGGAGTGGGTTGCCATTTCCTTCTCCAGTGGATCACGTTTTGTCAGAACTCTCTGCTATGACCTGTCCATCTTGGCTGGCCCTGCACGGCATAGCTCATAGCTTCATTGAATTACGCAAGCCCCATCACCACGACAAGGCAGTAATCCATGAAGGGGACTATCTAGGGTACCAGATTACAAATGAGGGGATAGAGATGGACCCCACAAAAGGTAAAACCGTATTGAAGTGGCCAACCTCCACGCACCCGCAAACAGCTCCAAAGCTTTTTGGAGTTTGCAAACTTTTACTGACAATTCATTCCCTCTTTTGCTAAAATAGCAATGCCAATCACTGATTTACTGAAAACTGTCAAAGGTGGGGGAACCCTAACCCTGTCAGCCTTTACAGTGGACTTGAGAATGCCAAGCTGTGCTCGAAAACCTAAAAAAAAGTATTTTCAGCTGAATCTATTCTCAAGCACCCTGATCCTGAAAAGCAGTTCATCATTCAGGCCAATGCAAGCGATGTGCCCATGGATGCCATCCTGTTACAAAAAAATCACAGAGGAGACTTGCAACTCTGTCCTACACGTTCAGGAAGTTGACAGAAATGGAGAGGAGATGGGCTGTTTGGGAGAAAGAGGCTTTTGCTGTGAGATAGATATTACTGACATGGCACCATTTCTTAGAACGTAGGAAAATACCTTTTGAGATGTGGACCGATCACAAAAAATTAGAAGCGTTGAAAACCCTGAAACAAGTCCGGTGGGCTCAGTATTTCAGCCATTTTAATTTCACCTTAAAGTATTTCCCAGGTGGGAAGAATTTTGTCTACAATGCCCCAGTTCAAAAGTCACCAAGAGGAAGTTATCAATTCCATCTTTCCTCTACCACAGTTTCTCAAATAACCACCAGAGCTCAGGCACAAAGACAGTCTACCAGCACTGATGGATGTTTAATGGAAACGCTAAAAGAGCAACTAGAAACTGACACCTGGTTCAAAGATAATAAATCTCTGTTAACACTTTGGAATGGGCTAGCCTGGAAGGGCTCTAAGCTGTACCTTCCAAGTGCCCTTAGGATCCAAGCCCTTCAGCACAACCATGATGCAAAGCAGGCTGGTCACTTTGGGTTTCTGAAAACATTACATTTGGTGCGAAGACAGTTTTGGTAGCCAGGGATGAAAAAAGACATTGAGAGCTATGTGAAAAGCTGTGCTACTTGTGCAACCGTGAAAAGATGCCCTTCTCTCAGGTCTAACTTAGTGAAGACACTCTCCTTCCCCAGGTGGATTAGTAAGTTTTTCAGGGGGGAGAGGGTATTTATTTTCCACACTCACAGTGTTAACGCCCTTATAGTCTACACAGAGACAAAGAAACCCATCTTTTTTTTCTTTGAACAACACAGGGGCTCCCACAGTAGACTTGGCCTGTTTGATGAATCCCCTCGCTAGGTTTGTATCCACATATTGCTGCATCTCCTCCATTTCAAGGGGGGGACATAGTGTACATTCTTGGTTGTGGAAGTTTGGCCTCCAGCAACAGTTCAATGGAACAATCATTGGGCCAGTGAGGAGGCAAAGTATCACATTCTTTCTCAATAAATGCCTCCACTAGGTTCTGGTGCTTGCTGGGGATGAGCAGCTCGCCTGGTGGCTGTGAGGCAGCCATGTGCGCTTGCTCATTGGGTGGGCTAAAATTCCCTGTAACATCTGTTGAATCAATGGGGGGATCGGGCCCTATAGGTAGTCTCACCGTTCTCATTCCTTTCACCCACCAGATAAATGGCTTCCATTTGTCCAACCAGGATAATCCTAAGATCACAGTCCCAGTCATTTTGGGGGCCACCAGGAAACGAATAAATTCCCAGTGCTCACCTATTTCTAGGCATAGGGGCTCCATTAATTGCATGACTAAAGTCCCTCCCATCAAGGAGCCATTGCTTGCTCGAACCTCACAGGTTTGGAGAGCAGTTTTGCTCATAAGCCGAGTTTCATGTCAAATGGCAAGCTAATGATGCATCGGGAACATCCAGAATCAACTAGCACGTTTAAATCTACCTGCGTAACTCACTTAGGCATTATGAACTTGGCAGGTAGTAAAAAAGGTGGGACATGTCGGCTCACCATCGGGTCATTCTCTCCTGTCAAAAGAGGATAGACTGGCGGTGGATCCAGCCTGAATTCCGGCATCCTCCCGTGTGGGAGATGTGACCTGGGCAACAGGTTCCTGCGTCATCCGGTTGGATTTCTCTCCCATTAGCCACTATGCAGGTTTCTTTCTCACTTTTGGTCCTGGTCTGTTCTTCAGTTGGGGGTAGGGGACTGCTTTTGCTGCTCATTGTCCCTGCTGTCCACACCAGAAACACTTAATTGCCAGGCCTACAGGTGGCCTTGGTTCTTTCAGCCGTCACAGTAGCTGGAGAATTTTGTGGGGGTGATTGCCATTCAGGTTGTTCTGACCTCAGCTCAGCTTCAGGTGGGAGAGGCTTCTTATAGTGGGTGAGCTGAACATCTAATCTTACCACTGCCTGATACCATTCTTGCAACTGGTCAGGTACAGCTCGGTATATGGAGGCCTGAGAAAGGTGGTCATCTAACACTTCCCTAAAATGATGAATTATGGATTGCTCAGGCCATCCCCCTATCCAACTGGCTATTTTGCAAAACTCCCACACACACTCCAGGACAGGCCAGCCAGCTTGTTTTTTTTAAAATTATTTTCTTAATTTTTTTTATTTTCCTCCCCTAACCCTCCCTTACCCTCCCCTCCCCCCCAACTTCCCAGAGCTGAATACAGGGTATAAACTTTACAAACTTAAGCTAAAATATGCTAACAAGCAAAAATAAAACATTAAATTCTATCGCACTTTAACTCCCCTTAAACATAAATAACTAATAACTAATAATACATCATATAAAACCAATACTTATTCAAATGCTAAATGAAACTTTTTAGTCCCATATTTATTCTGAATATATTCGATCCATCTTCTCCATTCCACAATATATCTCTGTTGCGATTGTTCTTTCAAATATGCTGAAATCTTTGCCATTTCTGCCAAGTTAGAAACTTTCAAAGTCCACTCTTCTATAGTAGGCAGTTCCTCCTTCTTCCAATATTGCGCTACTAAGAGTCTGGCTGCCGTAATTAAATTCAACATCAATTTAGTATCTATAACAGTAAAATCTGTAATAATACCCAACAAGAACAACTGTGGAGAAAACCTTATCTTTTTCTTAAATATCTTCTGCATGTTCCACCAAATTTTAATCCAAAAAGCTTTGACTTTTTTACAAGTCCACCATATATGATAATACATTGCATCCTCACAACCACACCTTCAACGTTTAGGTTGACAGTTCGGATACATACTTGCTAATTTTTTAGGGTCTAAATGCCACCTATAAAACATTTTATAAAAATTCTCTCTTAAATTTTGAGCCTGTGTAAATTTTACGTTTCTGACCCAAATCTTTTCCCAAGTATCCATTGTTATAACCTCCTGAAAATTCTGGGCCCACTTTATCATACAATCTTTGACAAGTTCCCTTTCTGAGTCAATTTCTATCAATACAATATATATCTTTCTTATATGTGCTTGACCTTGATATCTAATTTGTTTTACCAAATTTCCATCAGTTATTGAAATACCAACTTTCTGATCTTCTTTCCATCTTGCTTGTAACTGCCCATACTGAAACCAAGTTTGTACAATCTTTTCTTTTTTAAAAATATTATATGGCTTCAATTGCCATACATTCCTTTCTATCCTTAAAATTTCTTTGTATGTAATCTCATCATGTTTAAATCCAACATTTATATTTTCTATTGCATGTTTAGGTATTGCCCAAATTGGTATTTTGTAATTTAACTTATGTCTATATTTTTTCCATACTCGCAACAGGGCATACCTTAATATATGTATCTTAAAAACATTATCCACCTTATCATACAATAAATATGCATGCCAACCAAATAACAAATCATAACCCTCGAGATTTAATAATCTCCCTTGTGTTAAATTAAACCAATCACTAATTGATGATAAAGCAGCAGCCTCATAATATAATTTAAGATTAGGCATTTTAAGACCACCTCTTTCACGTATATCTTGCATTATCTTAAATTTAACTCATGGCTTTTTCCCTGCCCAAACAAATTTATTAATACCTTTCTGCCATTCCCACAAATTTGAATCCTTTTTAAGTATAGGTATCATTTGAAACAAAAATGAAAATTTTGGCAAAACATTCACTTTTACTGCTGCAATTCTTCCCAATAAGGACAATTGTAATTTCTTCCAACCATCTAGCTCTTTTTGTATTTTTAACCATACCAATTCATAATTATTTTTGTATAATTTTACATTTGAAGCCGAAAGATATACCCCCAAATATTTAATCTTTTTAACTATTTCAAATCCCGTTAACTCTTCTAAGACAACCTTTTGTTCTACCGTCATATTTTTAGACAATATTTTAGTTTTTTGCGTGTTTATCTTAAATCCAGAAACTTTTCCATATGACATTATTATCTCCATCAATTCTACAACTGAGTAAGTCGGTTGACTTACTGTAATAACCAGGTCATCCACAAACGCTCTCAATCTATAATCTTGATCTCTTATTTTAATTCCCTTAATTTTATTTGAGTCCCGTATTTTAATCAATAATATTTCCAATGTTAGAAAAAACAGCAAAGGTGACAACGGACACCCCTGTCTTGTACCCTTTTCAATATTACATGTTTCTTTCAAACTACCATTAACTACTATTTGAGCTGTTTGCTTCTGATATATTGCTCTAATAGATTGTAAATTTTTTTTCCCAAACTCCATTTTCTCCAATGCCTTAAATAAAAATTGCCAATCCAATTGATCAAAGGCTTTTTCAGCATCCAAAAAGATCAGCGCTGCAGGAACCTGGTTATTTCTATCCAAAAATTCCAATAAATCTACAATATGTCTCACATTATTCTTCATTTGTCTACGACTTATAAATCCAGTTTGGTCACTATGAATCATTTGCTGCATTACCTTCATTAATCTATTTGCTAAGATTTTTGCAAATATCTTGTAATCAGTGTTTAAAAGCAATATTGGCCTATAGTTTTTGGCTTGGGTAATATCTTGATCTTCCTTCGGAATCAGTGATATAAAAGCTGTTTTCCACGATGGAGGCACTTCTCCTCCCAGTTGAATTGTCCTAAACAATTCTCTTAAAGGTTCTACCATTTCTGACTGTAAATCTTTATAATAGACGGCAGTCAAACCATCTGTTCCTGGTGCTTTCCCCACCTTTAATTGTTTACTTGCTAAAATAATTTCTTCATCATTTAGCAATTGATTCATCCCTTCCCTTTGCTCTTGTGTAAGAACAGGGATATTAACTTCTCGTAAATATCTATCTATATCTACATCTTGAATCTTGTCTCTAACATACAACTTAGAATAAAAATCAACAAAAGCCTTTTTAATAAGATTCTGCTGAAACACCACTTTACCCTTGTAATCTATTCTATCTATATTCCGTGACCTTTGTTTCTTCCTTAACAAATAAGCTAACCACCTACCCGGCTTATTAGCATTGCAAAAAGTACCGTATATACTTGAGTATAAGCCGAATTTTTCAGCCCACTTTTTGGGCTGAAAAATTCCACTTCGGCTTATACTCCAGTCAACAAAAAAAACTTACCGAGGACTTGTGCGCGGCCGAGGCTTTGGTGCTTCCGGGATCGCCCGCACCTCTCCCAAGCCACCGCCGTCCGAGACCTGCCGAAGTTTGGGGAGGTTTGGGGAGGTGCGCGCGCACCTCCCCAAACTCCGCGCCTTGCCTGCCTGCTTCTTTCCGCAGCGGAAAGAAGCAGGCAGGCAGGGCGCGGAGGAACGGAGACTTGCCGACGTTTGGGGAGGTTTGGGCGCCTCCCCAAACCTCGGCAGGTCTCCGTTCCTCCTGCCGACCTTTGGGGAGGTTTGGGCGCCTCCCCAAACCTCCCCAAACCTCGGCAGGTCTCCGTTCCTCCTGCCGACCTTTGGGGAGGTTTGGGCGCCTCCCCAAACCTCCCCAAACCTCGGCAGGTCTCCGTTCCTCCTGCCGACTTTTGGGGAGGTTTGGGCGCCTCCCCAAACCTCGGCAGGTCTCCGTTCCTCCGCGCAGACCTGCCGACGTTTGGGAAGGTTTGGGCGCCTCCCCAAACCTCCCCAGGTCTCCGTTCCTGTTTGGGGAGGTTTGGGCGCCTCCCCAAACCTCCCCAAACCTCGGCAGGTCTCCGTTCCTGTTTGGGGAGGTTTGGGCGCCTCCCCAAACCTCCCCAAACCTCGGCAGGTCTCCGTTCCTCCGCGCAGACCTGCCGACCTTTGGGGAGGTTTGGGCGCCTCCCCAAACGTCCCCAAACCTCGGCAGGTCTCCGTTCCTGTTTGGGGAGGTTTGGGCGCCTCCCCAAACCTCCCCAAACCTCGGCAGGTCTCAGTTCCTGTTTGGGGAGGTTTGGGCGCCTCCCCAAACCTCCCCAAACCTCGGCAGGTCTCCGTTCCTCCGCGCAGACCTGCCGACCTTTGGGGAGGTTTGGGCGCCTCCCCAAACGTCCCCAAACCTCGGCAGGTCTCCGTTCCTCCGCGCAGACCTGCCGACCTTTGGGGAGGTTTGGGCGCCTCCCCAAACGTCCCCAAACCTCGGCAGGTCTCCGTTCCTGTTTGGGGAGCTTTGGGCGCCTCCCCAAACCTCCCCAAACCTCGGCAGGTCTCCGTTCCTGTTTGGGGAGGTTTGGGCGCCTCCCCAAACCTCCCCAAACCTCGGCAGGTCTCCGTTCCTCCGCGCAGACCTGCCGACCTTTGGGGAGGTTTGGGCGCCTCCCCAAACGTCCCCAAACCTCGACAGGTCTCCGTTCCTGTTTGGGGAGGTTTGGGCGCCTCCCCAAACGTCCCCAAACCTCGGCAGGTCTCCGTTCCTCCGCGCAGACCTGCCGACGTTTGGGGAGGTTTGGGCGCCTCCCCAAACGTCCCCAAACCTCGGCAGGTCTCCGTTCCTGTTTGGGGAGGTTTGGGCGCCTCCCCAAACGTCCCCAAACCTCGGCAGGTCTCCGTTCCTGTTTGGGGAGGTTTGGGCGCCTCCCCAAACCTCCCCAAACCTCGGCAGGTCTCCGTTCCTCCGCGCAGACCTGCCGACCTTTGGGGAGGTTTGGGCGCCTCCCCAAACGTCCCCAAACCTCGGCAGGTCTCCGTTCCTGTTTGGGGAGGTTTGGGCGCCTCCCCAAACGTCCCCAAACCTCGGCAGGTCTCCGTTCCTCCGCGCAGACCTGCCGACCTTTGGGGAGGTTTGGGCGCCTCCCCAAACGTCCCCAAACCTCGGCAGGTCTCCGTTCCTGTTTGGGGAGGTTTGGGCGCCTCCCCAAACCTCCCCAAACCTCGGCAGGTCTCCGTTCCTGTTTGGGGAGGTTTGGGCGCCTCCCCAAACCTCCCCAAACCTCGGCAGGTCTCCGTTCCTCCGCGCAGACCTGCCGACCTTTGGGGAGGTTTGGGCGCCTCCCCAAACCTCCCCAAACCTCGGCAGGTCTCCGTTCCTGTTTGGGGAGGTTTGGGCGCCTCCCCAAACGTCCCCAAACCTCGGCAGGTCTCCGTTCCTCCGCGCAGACCTGCCGACCTTTGGGGAGGTTTGGGCGCCTCCCCAAACGTCCCCAAACCTCGGCAGGTCTCCGTTCCTGTTTGGGGAGGTTTGGGCGCCTCCCCAAACCTCCCCAAACCTCGGCAGGTCTCCGTGTCACTGCACGTTTTTTTGTTCGTCAGAAAAGTTCATTCTAACTGTACATTTTCCCCTGTTCTCTGCACCTGTTGTGATAACCTATCTGGTAACCATAGTGAATCCCATATGACTAGCTATGTTATGGTTTCAGTCTGTTTAGTGCGCATGTCTAGAAGAAGTTCCCAGAGTTATTATCTGTATTGTTTTTCTTCACTTTGCTGTTACTGTCTGTTACGTTAGGATGAAGCTAGCTAGCTCTGTATAATATATATTTAGTTTTTATATTTTGTAAGTAAAAGGTATTTAGTAAGATTATGCGTCGTGTTTTTCTTGCCTTCCTGCAAGTGTATCATGCATTCTCCGAAGCACGGTCCGTCGCCCTCTACAAAGGTGATTTTTACCTTGACATTTTGGTATCGAGGATGGTTTGATTTATGTTTTTGGAGAAGCATGTTTCTGCGGCTGTTATCAGTTAGTTAGTGCTAGTGAGGCAGCGGTGATTAACTGCTGAAACATGTCAGGAAGGAAGCCACGGCTGAAACGGGAGGCCAGGAGTTTGTCTGTTGGGCATCTCCCATCGACCTTAAGAACTCCGATAGCTTCGGCCACACGCCTTGGAGAAGACGCGCCTGCTCCTGTCCACGATGCAAGGTCAGTCACTCCTTTTTCTACTTTTCCAAGCTCCCTGGCAGCTGCTTTTGGAAATGTTCACACTCCAGGGGCTCAAGATGAATTTCAAAGGCTTGGAGCGAAACCTAAAGTTCAGCCGAGGAAAATTCCTTCTGCTCCTTCAAGCCCCAAGCAAACTATGCGAGATAGAGCTATGCAAGGCTACTGTGAACTAATTGGGGTTTTTGAAAGGCATTTGCAGCAGGCAAAGAAATATGTGTCAATGGTTCAGCAATATGAGAGGAATTATGAGCATGAACCGGCCATATTGCCACACCCACAAGGAGAAGCCATATTGCCTCCTTCTTCCCCAAAGCTAAAGTCACGCCCATCATTGAGTGTCATGCAAGACGAATGGGAACCGGAGGCTCCTATGTCACATGATTATGGGCTGTCCCAAAGGACATACAGAGCCACAGTGATGCCTGAAGCAAATGTTATAGCACCATCTACTGGTGAAGCTGCATTAAGACATGAATTGGAGCTCTCACTCTCGCAATTGTCTATGGAGGAGTCTTTGCTCAGAGATACAAGATTTCTGCCATCATCTGAGGCTCCAGTCCCTGATGGTGCTAGGATTCCTGTTACTATTGCTTCTCCTGTTAATATTGCTTCTATGCAAGCCCCTCTACCTGGCAGAGCACAGCCATATTTAACCCACATGCAATTGCCACCGGGTTCTTATATGCGAAAGCCAGTGTCATCTGCAGGTTATGCTAATGCACCAGCCCCAGCGCCAGCGCCTCCTGCTGGCCAGGGTGGAATAGCAGCTCAAAGACAGTCACAGCCAGCACCAAGACTACCGGCAGCTTCAATGCAACTGCCGCATGTCCAGGCACAGACGCCACTGGTGCCCCCTGCAGGTTATGGTCGGATTGCACAACCTGCACAGCCAGTACCTCAATTGTATATTCCTCATCAAACACCTTCCATTGTACCACTGGCTGGTGACTCAAAATTAAAGAAGTCAGGACAGAATTACAGGGCATGGGTCAGTGAGGTTGGACTTTTGCTACGCAGAGAAGGTACTCACATGATGGTGTTTAATCCTCCTGCCCAGCCATGGACTCCTGACATATGGGACTTGGATAATAGAGCATGCACAACTTTATTGATGTCAATGGACATTGAATTGCAGCTCACGTTTTCACACGATGCAACTGCCCAACAAATTTGGACTCAGTTAGAGACATGTTATCGGCCTACATCAATTGAGTCTACATGTTTACTTTTGTCTGAGTTCCATGGTTCCAGATTAAAACCTGGTGAACATATTGGAGCACATTTGACTGAAATGAAAGGTATTAGAAAAGAACTGGGTGAAAAAGGCTATCCTATTGATGATTTTCAAATGATCAGCATTATCATCAATTCTTTGAATCATGAGTGGAAAGATGCTATTTCCAAGATTAATCAAGTGCCTATTGCTCAACGCACAGTGGATCATGTATGCAGAATCTTAGCTGAAGAAGAGGCAGTTATGCAAGCTGCGCCACATTTAAGGGAACCACCTGCATCAAGAGCTTCAGCGAGGCGTGCCTTCCGTGGAAGGACCTACGTTCCAAGAATGGCAAGATGCTACATCTGCAATCGTGTGGGACATGCCACCCGGGATTGTCCCCAACGAGTTCCAGCGCCCGTCACATACCAGCCCAGAGGAACAGATTCCAGAGGAGGCAGAGGTAGAGGCGGACGACAAGGTCGTGGTCGTGGTTCCAGGCGTGATCCACAAGCTCCACTTGCCACATTGGTTGTGACCAACGATCCACAGCCTCAACCAGAGTACGACAGACGCCTACTTTGGACTTTGGACAGTGGAGCAGCATTACATGTAACCTACAGAAAAGAGCTTTACACTGAGATGCACGAGCCTGAACCTGAACTTCGTGAACTTTACTCTTTTTCCAATCATCCTGTTCAGGTCATGGGAAAAGGAACTGTCTACATTGAAGAGCTTGATGCTCTCATTCCAAATGTTTACTATGTTCCATCTGCCAGTAGTAATTTGCTTAGTCAGAGTCATTTGTCTAGGTTTTCTCATTTTCAGGTCCACCATCTTGAAAAAGCAAGTTATATAGTCAAAGACGGAGATATTGTTGCTGAAACCATGTTGATTGGTGGTGTTTATTACTTAAAACCAAAGCCTAAGCAGCAAGAGCAGGCAAGTATACACGTTCCAAAGAGCACAGGCCCAGAGAGAGACGTCCCAGAGAGAGATCCTGTTGCTACTCCAAAGGTTCCTAAAGATAATAAAAATACAAAAAAGACACAGGTTGCTCACAGCAAGCCTGGGGTTCCTAATAAAAATGCTAAAGTTGAGAATTCACTAACAGGTAAACCTTTGCATTCCAGGTGTATCCATAAGTGGCACAGAAGATTGGGTCATGCCAGTTTCCGTGTTCTGAAGAAGATGCCAGAGTTCGCAAGAGGTTTGGATCTAAAGGGGTGTAAGGTGTTTTTGGACTGTGCTGTCTGCAAGAAAGCCAAATCCAAGGCAGCAGCAATTCCAAAACGCGCTACACGCCTGTCAACACGCATTTTTGATTTGGTACACACTGACATAGTTGGTCCTTTTGCACCAACACTTGGTGGTAAAAGATATTTCTTGACAATCGTTGACAATTATTCTAGATATGGATATGTATATCCTATGAAAGAAAAATCTGAGACCTTTCAGATCTTTAAAGACTTTGCTAGTCTTGTCTATACCCAATTCGAGGTCAACATTGCCAGAATCCAGAGTGATCGCGGTGCTGAATTCATGTCTCAGCGTTTCCAGGACTGGATGCGTAAGAATGGGATAGTACATCAGGCATCTGCTCCTTATACTCCAGCTGAAAATGGGGTGGCAGAACGCAGAAATGGGGTTTTGCAAACCATGATGCGTTGCCTCCTTGAAGATGCTAACCTCAGTCTTCCATACTGGGGTGAAGCTATCAAATATGCTAACCATATCATCAACCGTACTTGGAGTAGTGTGATAAATCAGACCCCTTATTTCATGTTGTATGGACACAAGCCTGATCTCTCACATCTCCATATTTTTGGTTCCTATGCTATGGTGAATATTCCTTTAGCCCAAAGAAAGAAAGGGGGTCCTGCAGCAAAAAGGATGAGATTTATGGGCATTGATGATAATTCAAAATGGAGCAAATACATTGACTCTCATCATGTTATTGTGGTTTCACAATCTGCTACTTTTGAGGAAGATGCTGACTGGTCCAGGATTCATTCTAACGATCCTGGAGTTTATTTTCCTAGAGATGATGTTGCTGATGCCACGCAACCTGATCAAGATGCACAGGAGAATGTTCCTTCCACGAGTTCTTCTCAACCTACTGTTCCGTCTTCGCAAGCCGCCGATGTTGCTGCTGGCGACGATGATGAAGACGAGGACGACACAGAAGAAGAATGGACGGTTGGCCCGAGACGTTCCAAGAGGTCCACAAAGGGAATTCCTCCAAAACGGTATTCGTGGCAAGTAACAAAAACACCTGTACCTTTGATTTGTAATGTTACACTTCCACCTGAGAAGTTCACACAGATCAAACATCTTCCTGAATCAGAACAGGATAAATGGTTTGAGGCAATGCAGGCTGAAATGGACAGTCTAAAGAAACTTCAAGTGTTTACGCCTGCGAGCCCTCCAGCAAACAAGAAAGTTATTGGTACTCGATGGGTCTACAGGATCAAAAAGAAGCCGAATGGTGAGTCGTTGTACAAGGCCAGACTCGTAGCCCAGGGTTTTGCTCAACGTTATCCTGAGGACTATACAAATACATACTCACCCACGGTGCGGACTGAAAGTGTGAAAATTGCTTTAGCCACTGCAACTATCCTTGGCCTGGAAGTTTTCCAGTTCGACGTTGAAACGGCTTATCTTCACGCTGATCTTGATGAAGACATCTACGTCAAAGGTCCTCCAGGTTTCAGACAGCAAGAAGGGGATACCTGGTTTCTACACAAAAGTCTTTATGGTCTGAAACAGTCTGGTTTAATGTGGTACTTATGTCTTTCTGACAAACTAAATTCAATGGGCTTTATTAAGTCCGAAACAGATGAATGCGTGTTTACCAAAAGATCCGGTAATAGGTATGAGATAATTCTTGTTTATGTCGATGATATTGTTTATATTGGTCCAAATAAGCAGATGAGTGAGTTTTTTGCTAAAGCTTTACAAAAGTTTTTCACGTTGAAGTGTTTAGGGTGTATTAACACTTATTTAGGTGTTCAAATTGCCAAAACTCAGAAGGGGTTTAGTCTCACACAAGAAGAGAAGATTGAACAACTGTTACATCACTGTAACATGGAGGACACTAAGCCTGTGAGTATACCCATGCAAACTGACTTTCACATTTTGGCACATGAACCAAGTCCTGAGTTCGAAGATCAAACACTATATCGCTCAGTCATTGGGTCGCTTCTATATATTAGTAGTTGGACTAGACCCGACATTGCACTTAGTGTTAATCTTTTATCACGACACGTAGGCAAGGCAAAACAGTTTCATTGGACATGTGTTAAAAAGTTATTGAGGTATCTAAAACACACCAAAGACATGAAGTTGTTGTTGGAACCCACACATACTGACTATGCAGAGTTATGTTGTTTTGCAGATTCAGATTGGGCGAGTGATAAGAAGTCACGGAAAAGTACATCAGGTTACATGATGTTTTTAAATGGATGTCCTGTTTACTGGCATGTGCGTAAACAGAATTTTGTTTCTTGTTCCTCTACAGAAGCTGAGTATGCTTGTGTGTCTGATGCATGCAATTCTTTAACCTGGTTTGATGCTTTAGTCACAGATATCTGGACACATCCGATTCGACCGATCACAGTAATGGAAGATAATGAATCTGTGGTTTATATTTCTGAAACACGTTTTACAGGTTCAAGGTCCAGACACATTGACATCCGATATCAAAATATAAGGCAACTGGTTAAACAAGGTTTTGTGACGTTACAGTATGTGCCTACACGTGATCAAATTGCTGACATGCTGAACAAACCACTTCCTACAGCCCAGCATGAGTATCTGCGTGAGAAGATGTGCCTTACTTGAGTCTTCACTTTGCTGACGAAAGAAGGGGAATGTCACTGCACGTTTTTTTGTTCGTCAGAAAAGTTCATTCTAACTGTACATTTTCCCCTGTTCTCTGCACCTGTTGTGATAACCTATCTGGTAACCATAGTGAATCCCATATGACTAGCTATGTTATGGTTTCAGTCTGTTTAGTGCGCATGTCTAGAAGAAGTTCCCAGAGTTATTATCTGTATTGTTTTTCTTCACTTTGCTGTTACTGTCTGTTACGTTAGGATGAAGCTAGCTAGCTCTGTATAATATATATTTAGTTTTTATATTTTGTAAGTAAAAGGTATTTAGTAAGATTATGCGTCGTGTTTTTCTTGCCTTCCTGCAAGTGTATCATGCATTCTCCGAAGCACGGTCCGTCGCCCTCTACAAAGGTGATTTTTACCTTGACACTCCGTTCCTCCGCGCAGACCTGCCGACGTTTGGGGAGGTTTGGGCGCCTCCCCAAACCTCCCCAAACCTCGGCAGGTCTCCGTTCCTGTTTGGGGAGGTTTGGGCGCCTCCCCAAACCTCCCCAAACCTCGGCAGGTCTCCGTTCCTCCGTGCAGACCTGCCGACCTTTGGGGAGGTTTGGGCGCCTCCCCAAACGTCCCCAAACCTCGGCAGGTCTCCGTTCCTGTTTGGGGAGGTTTGGGCGCCTCCCCAAACCTCCCCAAACCTCGGCAGGTCTCCGTTCCTCCGCGCAGACCTGCCGACGTTTGGGGAGGTTTGGGCGCCTCCCCAAACCTCCCCAAACCTCGGCAGGTCTCCGTTCCTGTTTGGGGAGGTTTGGGCGCCTCCCCAAACCTCCCCAAACCTCGGCAGGTCTCCGTTCCTCCGCGCAGACCTGCCGACCTTTGGGGAGGTTTGGGCGCCTCCCCAAACCTCCCCAAACCTCGGCAGGTCTCCGTTCTTCCTGCCGACCTTTGGGGAGGTTTGGGCGCCTCCCCAAACCTCCCCAAACCTCGGCAGGTCTCCGTTCCTCCGCACAGACCTGCCGACCTTTGGGGAGGTTTGGGCGCCTCCCCAAACCTCCCCAAACCTCGGCAGGTCTCCGTTCCTGTTTGGGGAGGTTTGGGCGCCTCCCCAAACCTCCCCAAACCTCGGCAGGTCTCCGTTCCTCCGTGCAGACCTGCCGACCTTTGGGGAGGTTTGGGCGCCTCCCCAAACGTCCCCAAACCTCGGCAGGTCTCCGTTCCTGTTTGGGGAGGTTTGGGCGCCTCCCCAAACCTCCCCAAACCTCGGCAGGTCTCCGTTCCTCCGCGCAGACCTGCCGACGTTTGGGGAGGTTTGGGCGCCTCCCCAAACCTCCCCAAACCTCGGCAGGTCTCCGTTCCTGTTTGGGGAGGTTTGGGCGCCTCCCCAAACCTCCCCAAACCTCGGCAGGTCTCCGTTCCTCCGCGCAGACCTGCCGACCTTTGGGGAGGTTTGGGCGCCTCCCCAAACAGGAACGGAGACCTGCCGAGGTTTGGGGAGGTTTGGGGAGGCGCCCAAACCTCCCCAAAGGTCGGCAGGTCTGCGCGGAGGAACGGAGACCTGCCGAGGTTTGGGGAGGCGCCCAAACCTCCCCAAAGGTCGGCAGGAGGAACGGAGACCTGCCGAGGTTTGGGGAGGTTTGGGGAGGCGCCCAAACCTCCCCAAAGGTCGGCAGGAGGAACGGAGACCTGCCGAGGTTTGGGGAGGTTTGGGGAGGCGCCCAAACCTCCCCAAAGGTCGGCAGGAGGAACGGAGACCTGCCGAGGTTTGGGGAGGCGCCCAAACCTCCCCAAAGGTCAGCAGGAGGAACGGAGACCTGCCGAGGTTTGGGGAGGTTTGGGGAGGCGCCCAAACCTCCCCAAAGGTCGGCAGGTCTGCGCGGAGGAACGGAGACCTGCCGAGGTTTGGGGAGGCGCCCAAACCTCCCCAAAGGTCGGCAGGAGGAACGGAGACCTGCCGAGGTTTGGGGAGGTTTGGGGAGGCGCCCAAACCTCCCCAAAGGTCGGCAGGAGGAACGGAGACCTGCCGAGGTTTGGGGAGGCGCCCAAACCTCCCCAAAGGTCGGCAGGAGGAACGGAGACCTGCCGAGGTTTGGGGAGGTTTGGGGAGGCGCCCAAACCTCCCCAAAGGTCGGCAGGAGGAACGGAGACCTGCCGAGGTTTGGGGAGGCGCCCAAACCTCCCCAAAGGTCGGCAGGAGGAACGGAGACCTGCCGAGGTTTGGGGAGGTTTGGGGAGGCGCCCAAACCTCCCCAAAGGTCGGCAGGTCTGCGCGGAGGAACGGAGACCTGCAGAGGTTTGGGGAGGTTTGGGGAGGCGCCCAAACCTCCCCAAAGGTCGGCAGGAGGAACGGAGACCTGCCGAGGTTTGGGGAGGTTTGGGGAGGCGCCCAAACCTCCCCAAAGGTCGGCAGGAGGAACGGAGACCTGCCGAGGTTTGGGGAGGCGCCCAAACCTCCCCAAAGGTCGGCAGGAGGAACGGAGACCTGCCGAGGTTTGGGGAGGTTTGGGGAGGCGCCCAAACCTCCCCAAAGGTCGGCAGGAGGAACGGAGACCTGCCGAGGTTTGGGGAGGTTTGGGGAGGCGCCCAAACCTCCCCAAAGGTCGGCAGGAGGAACGGAGACCTGCCGAGGTTTGGGGAGGTTTGGGGAGGCGCCCAAACCTCCCCAAAGGTCGGCAGGTCTGCGCGGAGGAACGGAGACCTGCAGAGGTTTGGGGAGGTTTGGGGAGGCGCCCAAACCTCCCCAAAGGTCGGCAGGAGGAACGGAGACCTGCCGAGGTTTGGGGAGGTTTGGGGAGGCGCCCAAACCTCCCCAAAGGTCGGCAGGAGGAACGGAGACCTGCCGAGGTTTGGGGAGGCGCCCAAACCTCCCCAAAGGTCGGCAGGTCTGCGCGGAGGAACGGAGACCTGCCGAGGTTTGGGGAGGTTTGGGGAGGCGCCCAAACCTCCCCAAAGGTTGGCAGGAGGAACGGAGACCTGCCGAGGTTTGGGGAGGTTTGGGGAGGCGCCCAAACCTCCCCAAAGGTCGGCAGGAGGAACGGAGACCTGCCGACGAGCCGCGGCCACACAGGGTATTCCTGTGTATTCAGGCTTGCAAAATGGCGGATCGAGCCTCTGCTGGCGGCAGAGGCTTGCAGAACGGCGGATCGGCTTATACTCGAGTCAATAACTTTTTCCAGTTTTTGGGGGTGAAATTGGGGGTCTCGGCTTATACTCGAGTCGGCTTATACTCAAGTATATACGGTATTATGTTTAGCATACCGTAAATTGGTTGCCACTTGATCTGCCATCAACATATCAAACTGGCCTCTTAATAAAGTAATTACCTCTTTAATCTTCCCATCAGATGGATTCAAAATTAAAGCCTTCTCTTTCCTCTTAATTTCCTCCTCTAATTCTTTTCGCCTATGTTCCAGTTTGCATCTGTACTTATTATTCAAATATATTAACACTCCTCTCATATAAGCTTTACTTGCATCCCAAACCATTTCAATAGAAGTACCCTTGTTCATATTCATATTAAAAAATTCATCTGTTTTTTACACTCTTCCACATTTTCTTGATATCTAAACAAATTTTCATTAAGTCTCCAAGACCGCCTGTCTCCATTGTCTTTTTCTATTTCCAACCATACTGGACTATGATCTGATATAGTTCTTGGACATATCTTAATCTTCTTAATCCTAGAAAAAGATCATTAGTAATTAATACAAAATCAATCCTGGAAAAAGATTGATGCCTATCGGAAAAAAAGGTAAAGTCTTTTTCTTGCAAATTTCTTTCTCTCCAAACATCTCTCAATTCCAAATCGTCTTTCATCTCAAAAAAAGATTTAGGCAATCTAGCATGACTTGGTATACTTCTAAAAAGGCCTATTTTGTCCATTTGTACATCCAAAACACAATTCCAGTCTCCCATAAAAATACAAGATTTATAATCCCATTGAGTTATCTTGCTATGTAATAGTTTATAAAATTCTCCTTGCTGTTGATTAATCCAACCAAAAGTATTTTCTTGCCTTCTATTAATAATTCAATTATAACATACCTTCCTTGTTTATCTGTTTCAATTAAACTAGCTGTTAAGTTATTCTTAACATAAATAACTACTCCATTTAACTTGTCAGGAGCAGATGCAATAAACTGTGTACCCAGCCTAAAGTTTATCAAATATTTTTGATCAGCTGCTCGAATATGCGTTTCCTGTAGACAAATAACATCATTTCTAAATTGTTTTAAATACTGAAATACTTTCTTTCTCTTATGCAGGGAATTTAATCCATTAACATTCCAAGTTAGAAACTTTGTCGCCATCTTTTGCGACCTGAAGCTTTTGGAGCGCCTCTTCCAAAACCACCTGCACTCTCTTCGGTTTTGCTCCTCCCACTGCTTCACTGTAAGTAGGTTTTTGAGATATAATTGCAGCTTTCTGTTGTTCTTGTTCTTGTCTCATTCGTCTAATTGCAGCCCATGTCATTCTTTGTTCTCTAACCTCTTCTGTTGGCAACTGGGTCTGATCCACTCCTGTAATTTGCTGGGATTCTTTATCCTTCTGCAGAGTAGCTCCTTCAGCTCCTTGTATACTCTCCATTCACGGCTGACGCTCTCATTCACCATTCCTTCCTTTAAATTCTGAAAATGGTGGAGAGCCTGCCTTCAAAATATTAGAGTAAAAATCTTGTGCCTGAAAAGCTGTATTAAGATGATATCTCATGCCTGCGTACATCACCGCCATGCCTGCTGGAATCTCCCATCTAAACTGGATCTGCCATTTCTTTAATTCATCTGCCAAGAAAGTAAATTCTTTTCCTTAAAATTCTTGGAGGAATCTCTTTCAGAATTAAAACTTCTTGCTCAGCAACTGTAAATCTGTTGTTATAAAAGGCTTGGATAACCACATTTTTAATTGCTCTCTTTGTAAAATAAACCACCACATCTCTTGGTAACTTTCTTTGTCTTGCAATCCAAGAGTTAACATGAAATATTTTATCTATATCACCCATAATATCTTCTGCTGGACGCTCCAAAACCGGTTCAAGGGCTTATGCCAGTAATTCTTTCAAATCTTCCTTAGGATCTTCTTTCAAACCTCTGATCCTCACAGCAAATTCCATGTCCTTGTATTGCAACATTACTACATCATCATCAATCTTTTCCATCACATTTTCAGCATCCAGCATTTTAGCATCTAATCTCATATTTGTTTTGACTGAGCTCTTCCACATGCTCATCCAGACGCTCAGTACAAACTGCAAGCCCTTGAAATGCAGCCAGAATGTCTGCTCTTATTTCGGTATTCTTCTCCTCAATATGTTCAGCTATTTGTTGGGATTGTGTTTTCAAAGCATCTTGTAAAGCATCTTGCAAATCTTTTATTGTTAATGCTGGTGCAGGTGCAGGTGCTACAGGAGGAGGCATCAAAGCCTGTAATGAAGAATGCTGAACTGGCGAAGCACCAGCACTTCTAGGAACTTTGGTTGATTTAGAAGCCATCTTAACACCAGTTAATTTCTATTACGCACTTTCACTTTCCACACCACTTGCAACTTTTTCTCTCAAATTATTCAGAGTTAAAGTTCAAATACTTGCTATTACAGCATTCTCCTGCACAGCTCTGCCTGCATCCAAGTAATCCACAATTTATTATCGATGACAGGGATGGTTGCAGCGTCCTGCTCTGCTCCAAAGCCTTGGAGCAGAGGTGTCCCAGAGTCCGGAGCAAACTCAGGCTTCGGGGGGGCTCATACCCTTCAACTCTACCCCTACCTAAGCGCTCACCCCCCCTCTTCTCCTGAGGAGCGGGTTTCCGAGCCGCCAAACAGCTGAACATCGCTGTTTTTAGCGGCTCTACGGACAGCAGTGGGGCTGACAGCCGAAACGGCCGCCATCAATGGAGCCTTGCCACCCAGAAGTCACCAGCTAGCTTGTTTTATCTTACGGATTTGTTCTTCTGCTTTGAGGGCAATGGATGGGTCCTCAAAGCTCTCTCTCAGCCCTAGGAGGTAGAGGTGGGGGGTCCTCCAATTCAGGGGCTTGCTCATTATATAAATTGTTTAACCATTTGCATGCATGAGGACCCAGATTGTTGGGGGCAATTAAGCTGACTTTGTAATAATGCCGCTTGGGGTGTGTGTGAAAGCCCTAATAAGCAGGCATATATATAGAATGAAGGCTACTGCTAAGCTTGTAAGCCACCCTGAGTCTTTGGAGAAGGGCGGGATATAAATGGAATTAAAAATAAAAATAAAAAAATAAAAATGCTTCTCCCTCTAGGCTGGACACAATCACATCGACCATAGCACCTGGGTCCAGGTAGAGATAGGCCCAGCGATTCAAATATAGAGTGTACTTGGTTTAGGAAAAACGTCAGTTTCTCTGGGTCTCCATTGAAGGTTGCTCTGAAGGCTGGGGCCATCATTGATTGCTGAGGCCCCCACTGCTGCTGGCCCCTCTGGTCCTGCTGTATGTTCAAGAGTTGCACGTTCGGGCCCTGCTGCTTCCATCCTTGCTGTTGTCCTCCCACCAGCTTCTGATCTCCAGGCTTCTGCACCAACCCCAGCTGTTGCAAGGCCTCTATTAGGTGTGGCAAGCTCAGAGGTTGTTGGCCTTTCACTTGTAAGGGTTCTCCAATGTCCCATTGCTGCAGAGGCCCCAGGCTGGGGTTCTCTGTCTCTGTGGGTCTGGAGGGCCTGGCAGGTGACTCCTGGGGCTGGTAGGCTGTCTGGTCGGCAGACAGGATTTTCCACTCACCCAGCTTCTCAGTGGTAGATGGTCTCATAGCTCTCCACCATTCTGCTTTTGAAGACTCTGGCAGTGCCCCAGCTAGTCCCTCAGGAAAGCAAAACTCTTGAATCCATTGAGTTGAATCAAAAGAACGTTTTCTGAGAGAAAGTGGTTGCAGAAAAGTCAGGCGGAATCTGAAAGTCCTGCAAAAGCACAAAGAAATTCCTTCATTTGCCTCAATCCCAACAATGCTTAGAATACTGAGGTGCAGGTCACTCTCAGGGCATGACGGCCTTGGAACTAGGTTGGAACTGGCTGGGAGTGTCAACCATCCATCTAGTGAATTCAAAATTAAGGAATCTTCATAGATTTAAGGTGCCAGAAAAGATAAACTTTACTGAATACACATCCCAATACCAAAGAAACAAAACTAGCTCTTGTTTTCTGTGCTAAAATCTGGTTAGTTAACAGATGCTTTCCATAACCTCTACCTACCAAGTGTTCATATTACCCAATCATACATCCTTGATTTGATTATGAGAACGGTCCACTTCTCCATCAGACACCTGCTTTTGTGACCTTGGCTCTCATAGTCTATGGTCAGCTTCTTAGAATTCCATTTCCTTCCCAAGCTTTCTACCCCCTCCCCCATTTCTATGGCAAGTTAAATAGTGATAGGGGTTAACAGGCATCTTAGCAATTCAACCTTGACATGCCGGCCCCCTTAAAAAAAGGCAAACATTAGGGATTTAATTAGTACAATTATCCAATCAAATATCCCCTTGGATGTTGAGGGTATTTATCATGAAACTTTCATATTAATTGGTCAGACGTAACATTATGGGCTTTTACCCATTCAGCATCAATTAATTTAATTTAATTAATTTTAATTTTATTAAATTTATATACTGCCCTTTCCCGAAGGAGTCAGTGCGGTTTACAGGGTATTTAAAATCAAACAGTACGAAATACAAAAGTTAAAAAACAATTAAAACAAGATTAAATTATCCCTTAACTAAAAACCTCAGTTAAAAATTCTCAGCCTGGGCCCGAGAGCTCAAAGAGCCAGGTCTTCAGGTCCCGGCGGAATGAATGAAGGTCAGGGGCGGTCCTAAGCTCCACAGGCAGCTGTTTCCAGAGGGCAGGCACACCCACAGAGAAGGTCCTCCCCCTGGGTGTTATCCGCCGGCAATCTTTTACCGGCGGCACCCTGAGAAGACCCTCCCTGTGCGAGCGCACTGGACGAAGGGAGTTTGATGCTGGCAGGAGGTGTTCCCTCAAATATCCCGGACCCAGGCCATTTATGACTTTATAGGTCATCACCAGCACCTTGAATCTCACCTGCAGGGCAATCGGAAGCCAATGCAGCTCGCGGAGTAGAGGTGTTACATGGGAGTATCGGGAGGCCCCCATCACAACTCGCGCAGCCGCATTCTGCACCAGTTGAAGCCTCCGGGTGGTCCTCAAGGGCAGCCCCATGTAGAGAGCGTTGCAGTAGTATAAACGGGAGGTCACGAGCGCATGAGTGACTGTGCGTAGGGCATGTCGGTCCAGGTAGGGTCGCAACTGGCGCACCACGCGAACCTGGGCAAAAGCCCCCCTGGTCACGGCACCTATATGGTCTTCAAAATTGAGCTGTGAATCCAGGAGGACGCCCAGGTTGCGAGCCCTATCAACGGGGGGTAACACCTCACCCCCCCATCGTTAAAGGTGGAATGAACTGGTTAGTCCGAGATGCTGATATGCACAGCCACTCAGTCTTGGCAGGATTGAGACGAAGCCTGTTTCTCCCTATCCAGACCTGGACCGCCTCCAGGCAACGGGACATCACAGCGAGGGCATCGCTGGGTTGGTTCGGGGTGGAAAAAAAGAAACCACGAATGACCTCACCCAGTGGCTTCATATAGATGTTGAACAGGAAGGGAGAGAGAACCGACCCCTGAGGAACTCCACAAACGAGAGGCCTCAGGGCGGATCTCTGCCCTCCTGTGAACACTGACTGCGAATGACCCAGGAGATAGGAGGAGAACCACCGTAAAACGGTGCCTCCCACTCCCTGAGGCGTCGCAGTAGGATACCATGGTCGATGGTATCGAAAGCTGCTGGGAGATCTAAAAGGACTAGGACAGAGGAGCAACCCCTGTCCCGAGCCCGCCAGAGATCATTCACCAGCGCAACCAATGCTGTCTCCGTGCTGTGCCCGGGCCTGAAACCCGATTGGTACGGGTCCAGATAATCAGTTTCCTCCAGGAACAGAGGGAGTTGATGCGCCACCACGCTTTCAACAACCTTCACCAGAAAGCGAAGGTTGGAGACTGGACGGTAGTTATTTAAAACAGCCGGGTCCAGGACAGGCTTTTTGAGGAGGGGTCTCACCACCGCCTCCTTCAAGGCGGCGGGGAAGACACCCTCCTTCAAAGAAGCAGTTATTAGTGCCTGGAACCTGCCTCGTGTCCCCTCCTGGGCCGCATAAACCAGCCAGGAGGGGCACGGATCCAACAAACAAGTGGTGGAGCTCAGCCTCCCCAAGATCCTGTCCACATCATCAGGGGAAACAGGATCGAACTCAGTCCAGATAACATGCTCAAGACCGTCCGATTCCTCCATGTCAGACTCCGCCCAGTCAGAGTCCAAGCCTTCCCGGATCTGAGCGATTTTGTCCATCAGATGATGACTAAACTCCTCGGCTCGTCCCTGCAAGGGATCCTCCCTTACCTCCTGGTTAAGAAGGGATCAAGTCACCCTAAACAGGGCGGCCAGGCGATTATCTGCAGACGCGATGAGGGCAGCGAAGTAATTAGCCCTCGCCATCCTCATCGCAGCAAGATAAGACCTTATAAAGGTTCTTAACTGCAATCGGTCAGATTCAGAATGGCTGGACCTCCAACCGCTCTCTAGACCCTGTCTCCGACACTTCATCTCCCGGAGCTCCGCAGAAAACCATGGAGCCCAAAGGGATCTGCGCCGGGTCAGAGGTCGCAAGGGTACAACACAGTTGAGTGCCTCAGTGGCCGCCCTTTCCGAGGCATCCACCAAGGCATCAGCTGGGCTGTGAGTGAGGGCGATAGGCATAGACCCAAGCGCCATCTGGAACCGTTCAGGGTCCATTAGGTGCCTGGGGCGGAACCATCTAGTTGGTTCCGCCGCCCAGCAGCAGGGGGTGGCATAATGGAAGACCAGCCGCAGGAGATGATGATCGGACCATGACAGGGGAGTAACAACCGGTAAACCCCCTCCCAAATCATCCAACCACTGCCCAGACAGGAACACTAGGTCGAGAGTGTGACCACCCACATGGGTCGGGCCTTGAATTACCTGGGTCAGGTCCATGGCCGTCATGGAGGCCATGAACTCCTGGGCTAGCTCCGATGACCCTCCCAGGGAAGGCAGGTTGAAGTCTCCCAGCACTATAAGCCTGGGGAACTCCACCGCCAACCCTGAGAGGGTGTCGAGCAGCTCGGGCAGAGCTGTTGCCACACAGCTGGGCGCCAGGTATGTAAGCAACAAGCTCATCTGAACCCGAGAACCACATCTCAGGAGGAGGGACTCACTCCCGCCAATCTGGACAATGGTGGTCTCCCGCGGACATAAAGTCTCCCTGATAACCACCGCCACCCCACCGCCCCTACCCTGAGCCCGTGGCTGGTGTAGCACACGGAAACCTGGGGGGCATAACTCAATCAGAGGGACCCCTCCCTCCGAGCCCAACCAGGTTTCCGTAATGCATGCCAGATCCGCGCGTTCCTCATCGATCAAATCTCGAACGAGGGGAGCCTTATTAACAACGGATCTGGCATTAAGGTAAACCAGCCTGAGCTCAGGGGCCTGATCACCCTCACCCCCAGGCAAAAGGGTGCTAACCAGAGGGTCGGAGCGCGTCACCGCTCGCAAGCAGCGGGGGCGCGATCCCAGATGTCGATACGGCCCTCCGTGCATACACCTACTGCCATTCACTATCGTCGTGGGGATTTGAAGCCCCACCCCAACACATCCAGAACCAGCCACCTCTAACCCAAGCCCCGACTCGCCGGGACCCCAAACCGGCCCTGAGTGCCGGTTAGTAATTCCCTCCCCTCCCTCACCCTCCCTAACCTTTTACAATAACCGACTAAAAAGTAGATCAAAGGCCTCTTGATACGTCTCTGCTCGGGGCCCCTATTTAAGCCCAGCCACCTCTCGGGGTCCCAACAGTTGGGCCTGTCATTAAGGGAAATGCAGGAAAGGGCGGCAGGTCGAATCCAGGAGGAAGACACCCCCCTGAGGGCATACAGGTCAGCTCCAGAATAATGTAAGAAGACCATACAATAGTAACAAGTGTCCGCATAGGGCTGATGTTAATAATGGTTAATAATGGGTGGATCGATGGTATTAATAACATAAAATCCGGTAGATGTAACACAGTCCATTAGTCCAGATCAGCTCTCACCTGAGGTGGAACTCAAGAAAAGAAACCCCAGCCGTCCTCTCACTACGGCTGAGGAATCCAGTCTATCATGGATAGAGTAAAGGATCCCAGGGTAAACCTACCCCAACTGGTCTCTCACACCAGTGGGGCGGATGATGATCAATCCAAGACTGTCCTCCCACTACGGTCCAGTCCCAGGTCCAGTCCGGAATATTAATGGGAGGCACTAACCGCCAACCGGGCATTGAAGTGTAGTCCTGGGCCAGCATAAGGAGCAAATCCAACAGATCTAGCAAATCCATGGTGGTAGGATGAAACCACGGCCAGTTTCCAGGCTGGAAAACCACCGCCGCCATTCGAGGAGAGAGAGGGCTCCACGTCGCCAAAACAGCGACAGGCAGCTGATCTAAATCCCAACTCCAAACCAAGTGTCTGGATTGCTCAATCTTCGCCGCTGCTCCTCCGACAGGCAAGGGATGTCCACGGCAAGATAATGAAAGAGCCTGCAAAAGCAAGCCCTGGCCGATTTCCAAACAAGGAAGCCATCGCTGCAACTCGGGAGGAGAGGGAGGGCTCCGTGCCGCCGAAGGCAACACCCGCCAAACTGACACGAACCTCAGCTCCAAACCAAGTCCTCAGGTCACCCGATCGTTGCCGCCGCTCCTCCAACAAGCAGGGAGTGCTCACGGCGAAAAAGCAACAAAGAAAGCTGCAGGAACCGGAGAAAGCCCTCAGCAAACTCGACGAGTCCCGGATGACAGGCCCGACCACAGCAAACAAGCAAGCAAACTCCAAGCCGGTAGGCAGACGCCGCTATTCAAGGGGGGAGGGAGAGTCCAGCGCCACCAGAAGCAGCGCCCATCTCCATATCCAACTCCCCCAAAGCTGTCCACCGCCTCATGCCTCAGTCGGGTCTCCCTACCGACCCATATAAAGCCCGCTGCGGAGCGCAGGAGACTCAGACCGCCGCCGCCGCGAATTAAGACAGAAGTCCCCAACCTATGGGCTGTGGCTCACAACTGGGCCACGGTGTCTTGGCCACTGTACTGCATGAATAGCTGGGCAGTGCATGTGTGCATGTGTGCGTGCTCACCCTCCCTCATACCACCGTTGCTGTGAGTGTTGCATGGACAGTGCCAGCACTGCTACTATTGCTTGGGTGATGGTATTGCCATGAACCTTGTGTGGGCAGTGGCAGCACCATAAGCGGAAGGTAGGCTGTGGCGTGATTCTCACACTGGTGGCAGCATCACTGCAGGCTGCAGTGCAAGCCTCGCACGAGGCAGGAGCATGATCCTCACACCAGTGGTAGCATAGCTGTGAATCTGGCGGTGGTGGCACCACAAGCCTCACACAGGCATCGGCATCATTGAGAACCTCATGTGCGTGCTCACAGCCCCGTTGCATGGTGTGCATACTCATGGGCTTGTGCATGTGCATGTATGGCCACATTCACATTTGCACATGTGCACCTAAGGTACTTACCCCTCCCTTTCCTACTGGGTTGCCAAAGATTGGAGACCCCTGAGCTAAGGGGTAATCTTTCCACAGGACTAGCTACTGGAGCTTTCCCCTAAAACTCCTTGAATCTAGTATTTTCTTAATCTCATAATGCTTCTCACCCTCTACCAATACAGGGGGAGGAGATTCCTCTCTCCCTTGCCTTAAGCTAGATCTTTTAAATGGTTTCAACAAGCTGCAATGGAAATTATAAGCAATTTACAGACACATTAATTATTCTAAGGCAGATAATGTAAGCAAGAAGAACGCTGATTCAGATGTATGTAAGCCCCTTTGGGTTTTTTTATTTTGTTTTGTTTTTAATTTTCCTGTGGTCTTCTGACACAGAGAGCATATATATTCAAGAATTTTCAACAAACAAGATGTATGAAAGCAGTCCTGAGTATGATTCATATTAAAAAATGCCTTCTTGGATCAAACAAAGTTTCATTAGTCTAGTTAACAATATGAATAAGCAGGGATTCATCCATAGTGTCCTGATCTACTTCAGCCTTATGGCCATTCTGATGTAAGTAACATTGTAAAGGTCTTAGTCATACCGACATTTGCAACCATTGGTTGCAAATTCTGAAAGCAAATAGGTAAGTATCCAAAGCAGACAAAATCCCATTTCCCAAAACTCCATCTCAGAGATGAAGCAATAAAACCTTGGAGCCCTACTTATCTTGAATTACTGCAGACAGCATATCCATGTTTTAAGACAGGCCTTTTCAACCTTTTCACCCATTGTACCACTTTTAGGATATGGCAATATCCGAGTACCACCAGTCTCCTAGCAAGGGTCAAAAACTTGATGACTAAAAAAAGAAAGAAAAAAGAAAAAAAGTGATAAAGTATAGGTAGTCCTCAACATACAACAGTTCGCTTAGTGACTGTTCAAAGTTACAACGGCACTGAAAAGTGACTTATGACCATTTTTCACACTTATGACCGTTTCAGCATTCCCAAGGTCATGTGATTTACATTCAGATGCTTGGCAACTGATTCATATTTATAATGGCTGCAGTGTCTCAAGGTCATATGATCCCATTTTGCAACCTTTTCACAAGCAAAGTCAATGGGGAAACCAGATTCACTTAACAACCTTTTTTATCAGGAGCGTCAAACTCAATTTCACTGAGGGCTGCATTAGCATTGTGGTTACCGTGGGGGTGGTGGTTCCTTCTTTCCTTTTTCCCCTCCCTCCCTCCCTCCCTCTTCTCATTCCCATCTCCTTCCTTCCTTCCTTCCTTGATCCTGGCGGTTCTGCTGAGCCCTGACAGCTGATCGGCACTTCTGCAGGGCTGTCAGGGCTCAGCAGAAGTGCCAGGATCAGCGCTGGGTTCAAGCTGATTGGTGCTGCTGCAGGACTCAGCAGAAGCACCAGGATCAGCACTGGGCTCCAGCTGATCCTGGTGCTTCTGCTGAGCCCTGACAGCCCTGCAGAAGCGCCGATCAGCTGGAGCCCAGCATTTATTCTGGCACTTCTGCTGAGCCTCCCAGAAGCGCTGATCAGCTGGACCCTGGCACTGATCCTGGTGCTTCTGCTGAGCCCTGACAGTCCTGCAGCTCCAGCCATCTCTCTCTCAGGCTTGTGTGGTGCTGCCAACGCTTCAGCTCATTCCCCTCCCCTGGTACCACTTCTCTAGGATGGTCATGTGCCACCTGCCAGGTGCCAATTTACCACTGGTGGTACGCATACCACCAGTTGAAAATCCATGTTTTAAGATATATGTAATCTTTGGAAAAAATAGGGGACTATGCCCTATCTATGCTTTCTATTGAGGGACAATATCCCAACTCCCCAATTCTCAGACAGCCAAAAGCTGAATTACTGAAAAGTGCATCTTCTGTTTCACTCAGTACTTCTCTTCCTTGCCTTTTGGATTTGTACAGTCTGCTATGGATCCTTGGACCAACCTATTTTTATCTAGGTAAAGAAAACTGCAAGGAATTGTTCAGTCACCAGGAGTCAACACTGAGTTGAAGGCAAAACAAAAAACAAAATGGCTAACAATGCATCAAAAAGAATATTTTGTACTGACCATGGTTTAGAATTCAGTCTGTTGAAAGCATCCAAAACAAAGGCAAATTAAGATTGAGTACAGTTTTCCTTTTGCATTGGTTCAGCATTTTAATCTCTCTGTATAAAAGCCTGAGCATCAGGACAATAAAGTTATAGAATTTTTAAAATTCAATTAACACACAAAATCACAAATTGAAAGTGCATTTCAACTCACACACTATGGCCTGTCAAGTTAGATATTCCAAAACTTTCTGGACTGGCAGCCTCTTAAAGTAGATGATACTATAATGGTATGTCAGAATGACCTTGGGATAGGAAAAAGAGCCACAACCAAATGTTTCATAAACAAAATTTGAATCCAAAGAAAGAAGAGTGGATAGAGCATGGTGGATAATAATCAATTTTTTAAAAATAAATAAAAGATTTTTTTATTTAAATTGGATTTTTTTTATTTTTATCAAATTTATTTTAATAAAATGCTTTTGGAGTAAAAATCTAAATATAGTTTTCTATTTAAGATACATTAATAATTTAGTTTATTCAGCATGAAATGGAGCTTAGTTATGTAGCATGAGGTTGTATATTTTGAAATATTCACATTTTTGGTAAACTCATTCAATGAATCCGAGTTTTGCAAACTGAGATAACATGCACTGCATTGATGCAGTCACACAATTTCACAGTAACTATGAGATAAATCATAAAACAAAGTTCAGGAATATTCTTTTATCCCATTGTTTTGCAAATCTATGTACACTACAAACTGTATGATTGTTTGAAGAAAAATGCATCTGTACCAGGCTCTAAGTGTTTTAATTAAATAAAAGAATTTGAGTAGTTCTCCAACTATTGTGTTTCCCTGAAAGTAAGACCTGGTTTTATATTATTTTTGCCTCCAAAAGAGGCATTAGGTCTTATTTTGGGGGGATGTCTTATATTTTTTGTGACACCTGCCTCGCCTTGCAGTGGTGGCACCAACAGCCCTATCCAGCAGGCGACTGTGTGGCTGCTGGCCCACTGCTTCTGCAGCCACTCATGGTGGGAGGCCATGTGGCACATCACATTGCTGCCACAAGGTGAGGCGGGGGGAGGGGGGGAGCTGCCCCACGCATCCCACACCTGCTTACTTCACAGCGCCACCAGCTAGTCCATTCCTTGCTTGGTGACCTTCCCTTTCACTCCCCTCCTGAGCTGGACTGCCATGCTACAGAGGATGGGCATGATAGGCCCGGTCCTCCTTTGCCATTTTGGAGTCAGGGGGAGTGATGACAAAAGGCTCCACTACTGCTGCTCACCACTGGAGGGGCTTTCTTCATGCTTCGCCCAACAGATCATCTGCCCAGAGATAGCCGCCAACTTCTCCTCCAACTCTCCCATGGCTTGCGCCATGACCGGGCAGCACAAGCCTCCCCTGCCACCTTCTTCCACCAGCCCTCTGGCTCTGCCACTGGAGAGAACAGAGAATGGGGAGGGAAGCAGCTCTGTGCAGCAATGCAGAGCACAGAAGAGTGCTTGCTTGCCACCCTGCATCACCCCACATCTCCCTTTTCTGTTCTGGAAACAGCAGCCCCATTTCCTGCCGCTTTTTCTCCTGGCGTTGCTGTACAATTTGGTGCACTACCACCCAGCTCTTCTCTCTTTCCGAAAGCATTTCTTCACTAACCAGCTTTCCAGCTCTGGCATGTTTCTGTCCTGGGAATAAAAAATGTTCAGTCAGACCTTCCAACTTCTCACGAGATCTTTTCCCCCCCCTGAGTTGGTGAAGGAGGTGGCGGCTGCCGCCAGGCAGATAACCTATGGGGTGAAGCACAAAGAAAGCCCCTCCAGTGGCAAACAGTGGCAGCGAAGCCTTTCACTGTCATTCCCCCTAGCTCTGAAATAGCAGAGGGGGACTGGGCCTATTCTGCCTATCCTTTGTGGTATGGTAGTCCAGCTCTGGAGGGGAGTGAAAGGGAAGGTTGCCGAGCAAGGAATGGCCTGGCTGGGAGTGGGGGCTGAAGTAAGCGGGTGGGGGGGGCATGTGGGGTAGCTCCATCCCCTCCACCTGCTTGCCTCATTGTGGTGGCAGCGGCGCAACATGCACTCTCCTGCCCCATTCTGGCAGCAAGGTGGGACAGAGTGGACAGGGTCGTAAGTAGGGCTTATTTTGTGGGTAGTGCTTATATTAGACCCACCCACCCACCAAAAACCAGGGCAAGTCTTATTTTCAGGGTAGATTTAATTTGCAGGGAAACACGGTATGTGTGATTAACCTATTAACCTAAGATGGCTTCTAATATCTCTGTTTTACTAAACTGACAGGTTATTATTGTAAATAGGAAACCTTCATTTTTTTGCAAATAATAATATTAAAGATTCTAACTACCAGCAAGAATGAGTCCTTGCATTTAAAGAGCACGTGTCGTTTCAGATCCATCATGGCAGTGCCTGTTAGTGGGCATCCACTCACCTGCTGCCCTCCACATCCCTCACCTTGTTACATCACTGCCACATCACCAGCTATCCCATTAAAGTGAATGGGACTGTTGGTGAGTCAACAGCGGGTCAGAGGAGGAGCCACTGTGAGACAGAGAAAACAGTTGCTCTTTAAAAATTATTTACTTGTGATTTAAATCAAATCCACCTGGGGATAAAGTGTCTCAGAAGGAACCCTACCTAGTTTTCAGGAGAGTGAAAGTGAGAAGTGAGAGGGGTACTTTCAGACTTGCTGGATACTATTAGTGTAATCTTAAAGTAATATGGAGTTAGTATTCATTATTACCCCTTCATGGATTAATGCCTTGTCGTGGCGAAGGGGCTTGCGTAATTCAATTAAGCTATGAGCTATGCCGTGCAGGGCCACCCAAGATGGAAAGGTCATAGCAGAGAGTTCTGACAAAACGTGATCCACTGGAGAAGGAAATGGCAAACCACTCCAGTATCTTTGCCATGAAAACCCTATGGACAGTACCAAAAGGCAAAACGATATGACGCTGGAAGATGAGCCCCTCAGGTCGGAAGGCATCCAATATGCTACTGGTGAAGAGCAGAGGGCTAGTACTAGTAGCGCCAGAAAGAATGAAGTGACTGGGCCAAAGCCGAAAGGACGCTCAGCTGTGGATGTGTCTGGTGGTGAAAGGAAAGTCCGATGCTGTAAAGATTTTTTCTCCATAGGAACCTGGAATGTAAGATCCATGAATCAAGGAAAGCTGGACGTGGTCAAACAAGAGATGACAAGACTAAACATCAACATCTTAGGTATCAGCGAACTAAAATGGACAGGAATGGGTGAATTTAATTCAGATGACCATCAGGTATACTACTGCAGGCAAGAATCCCTCAGAAGAATGGAGTAGCCTTCATAGTCAATAAAAGAGTAGGAAAAGCGATACTGGGATACAATCCTCAAAATGACAGAATGATCTCAGTTCGAATCCAAGGCAAACCATTCAATATCACAGTAGTCCAAGTCTATGCCCCAACCACCAGTGCTGAAGTGGATGAAATTGACCAGTTCTATGAAGCTCTACAGCACCTTATAGAACTAACACCAAAAAATGATGTCCTTAGCATCATGGGGGATTGGAATGCCAAAGTAGGAAGCCAAAAGATAACCGGAATAACAGGCAAGTTTGGCCTTGGAGTACAAAATGAAGCAGGGCACAGGCTGATAGAATTTTGTCAAGAGAATACGATGATCATAGCAAACACTCTTTTCCAACAACCCAAGAGACGGCTCTACACAAGGACATCACCAGACGGTCAACACAGAAATCAGATTGACTATATGCTCTGCAGCCAAAGATGGAGAAGCTCTATACAGTCAGTAAAAACAAGAACAGGAGCTGACTGTGGCTCAGACCATGAGCTTCTTGTTGCAAAGTTTAGGCTTAAATTAAAGAAAGTAGGGAAAAGCACTAGGCCACTCAGGTATGAATTAAATCATATCCCTGTTGAATATACAGTTGTTATTGTTGTTAGTTGCGAGGTCGTGTCCGACCCATCACGACCCTATGGACAATGTTCCTCCAGGCCTTCCTGTCCTCTACCATCTTCTGGAGTCCATTTAAGCTCACACCTACTGCTTCAATGACTCCATCCAGCCACCTCATTCTCTGTCGTCCCCTTCTTCTATTGCCCTCAATCTTTCCCAGCATTAGGCTCTTCTCCAGTGAGTCCTTCCTTCTCATTAGGTGGCCAAAGTATTTGAGTTTTAGCTTCAAGATCTGGCCTTCTAAAGAGCAGTCAGGGTTGATCTCCTCTAGGACTGACCGGTTTGATCACCTTGCAGTCCAAGGAACTCGCAGGAGTCTTCTCCAGCACCATAGTTCAAAGGCTTCAATTCTTTGGCGCTCAGCCTTTCTTATGGTCCAACTTTCACTGCCATACATTGCAACTGGGAAGACCATAGCCTTGACTATACGCACTTTTGTTGACAGGGTGATGTCTCTGCTTTTTAGTGTGCTGTCTAGATTTGCCATGGCTTTCCTCCCGAGGAGCAAGCGTCTTTTAATTTCTTGACTACAGTCCCCATCTGCAGTGATCTTGGAGCCCAGGAAAATAAAATCTGTCACTACCTCCATTTCTTCCCCATCTATTTGCCAGGAATTGAGAGGGCCAGATGCCATGATCTTGGTTTTCTTAATGTTTAGTTTCAACCCAGGTTTTGCACTCTCCTTCTTCACCCGCAACAAGAGGCTCTTTAGTTCTTCTTTACTTTCTGCCATTAGAGTGGTATCATCTGCATATCTTAGGTTGTTGATGTTTCTTCCGGCAATCTTAATTCCAACTTTTGATTCATCTAGCCCTGCCTTTCTCATGATGTGCTCTGCATATAAGTTAAATAGGCAAGGCGACAGTATACAGCCTTGCCGGACCCCTTTCCCAATTTTGAACCAATCAGTGGTTCCGTGTCCAGTTCTCACTGTTGCTTCTTGGCCCACATATAGGTTTCTCAAGAGACAAATAAGATGGTCTGGTATGCCCATCTCTTTAAGAACTTGCCACAGTTTGTTATGATCCACACAATCAAAGGCTTTAGCATAGTCAATGAAGCAGAAGTAGATGTTTTTCTGGAACTCTCTAGCTTTCTCCATGATCCAGCGTATGTTAGCAATTTGATCTCTAGTTCCTCTGCCTCTTTGAAATCCTGCCTGTACTTCTGGTAGTTCTCGATCCACATACTGCTGGAGTCTAGCTTGTAGAATTTTAAGCATAACTTTACTAGCATGAGAAATAAGTGCAATGGTGCGATAGTTTGAACATTCTTTGGCACTGCCTTTCTTTGGAATTGGAATGTAAAAAGATCTTTTCCAATCCTGTGGCCACTGTTGAGTTTTCCAAATTTGCTGGCAAATTGAGTGTAGCACTTTTACTGCATCGTCTTTTAAGATTTTGAATAGCTCAGCTGGAATACTGTCACCTCCACTAGCTTTGTTGTTGCTCAGCTTTTCTAAGGCCCACTTCACTTCACATTCTAGGATGTCTGGCTCGAGGTCAGTGACCACCTCATTGTGATTATCCGGGAAGTTAAGCTCATTCTTGTATAGTTCTTCTGTGTAATTTTGCCACCTCTTCTTAATCTCTTCTGCCTCTGTTAGGTCCCTGCCATTTTGGTCCTTTATCATGCCCATTTTTGCATGAAACGTTCCTTTCATCTCTCCAATTTTCTTGAAAAGATCTCTGGTCCTCCCTATTCTATTGTTTTCTTCTATTTCTTTGCATTGTTCATTTAAGAAGGCATTCTTATCTCTTCTAGCTATTCTTTGGAATTCTGCATTTAATTGGGCATATCTTTCTTTTTCTCCCTTGCCTTTCGCTTCCCTCCTTTCCTCAGCTATTTGCAAAGCTTCCTCAGACAGCCATTTTGCTTTCTTGCATTTCTTTTTCTTTGGGATGGTTTTGGTTGCTACCTGTTGTACAATGTCGCGAACCTCTGTCCATAGTTCTTCAGGCACTCTGTCTATCAGATCTAATTCCTTAAATCTATTTGTCACCTCTACTGTATATTCAGCAGTGATATGATTTAATTCATACCTGACTGGCCTAGCACTTTTCCCTACTTTCTTTAATTTAAGCCTAAACTTTGCAACAAGAAGCTCATGGTCTGAGCCACAGTCAGCTCCTGGTCTTGTTTTCACTGACTGTATAGAGCTTCTCCATCTTTGGCTGCAGAGCATATAGTCAATCTGATTTCTGTGTTGACCGTCTGGTGATGTCCATGTGTAAAGCCGTCTCTTGGGTTGTTGGAAAAGAGTGTTTGCTATGATCATCGTATTCTCTTGACAAAATTCTATCAGCCTGTGCCCTGCTTCATTTTGTACTCCAAGGCCAAACTTGCCTGTTATTCCAGTTATCTTTTGGCTTCCTACTTTGGCATTCCAATCCCCCATGATGATAAGGACATCATTTCTGGGTGTTAGTTCTATAAGGTGCTGTAGGGCTTCATAGAACCGGTCAATTTCATCCTCTTCAGCACCGGTGGTTGGGGCATAGACTTGGACTACTGTGATATTGAATGGTTTGCCTTGGATTCGAACTGAGATCATTCTGTCATTTTGAGGATTGTTTCCCAGTATTGTTTTTCCTACTCTTTTATTGACTATGAAGGCTACTCCATTTCTTCTGAGGGATTCTTGCCCGCAGTAGTATACCTGATGGTCATCTGAATTAAATTCACCCATTCCTGTCCATTTTAGTTCGCTGATACCTAAGATGTCAATGTTTAGTCTTGTCATCTCTTGTTTGACCACGTCCAGCTTTCCTTGATTCATGGATCTTACATTCCAGGTTCCTATGAAGAAAAAATCTTTACAGCATCGGACTTTCCTTTCACCACCAGACATATCCACAGCTGAGCATCCTTTCGGCTTTGGCCCAGTCGCTTCATTCTTTCTGGCGCTACTAGTACTAGCCCTCTGCTCTTCCCCAGTAGCATATTGGACGCCTTCCAACCTGAGGGGCTCATCTTCCAGCGTCATATCGTTTTGCCTTTTGGTACTGTCCATAGGGTTTTCATGGCAAAGATACTGGAGTGGTTTGCCATTTCCTTCCCCAGTGGATCATGTTTTGTCAGAACTCTCTGCTATGACCTGTCCGTCTTGGGTGGCCCTGCACGGCATAGCTCATAGCTTCATTGAATTACGCAAGCCCCTTCGCCACGACAAGGCAGTAATCCATGAAGGGGGAATATACAGTAGAGGTGAGAAATAGATTTAAGGAATTAGATCTGATAGACAGAGTGCCTGAAGAACAATGGACAGAGGTTCGCAACATTGTACAACAGGTAGCAACCAAAATCATCACAAAGAAAAAGAAATGCAAGAAAGCAAAATGGCTGTCTGAGGAAGCTTTGCAAACAGCTGAGGAAAGGAGGGAAGCGAAAGGCAAGGGAGAAAAAGAAAGATATGCCCAATTAAATGCAGAATTCCAAAGAATAGCTAGAAGAGATAAGAATGCCTTCTTAAATGAACAGTGCAAAGAAATAGAAGAAAACAATAGAATAGGGAGGACCAGACATCTTTTCAAGAAAATTGGAGAGCTGAAAGGAACGTTTCATGCAAAAATGGGCATGATAAAGGACCAAAATGGCAGGGACCTAAAAGAGGCAGAAGAGATTAAGAAGAGGTGGCAAAATTACACAGAAAATCTATACAAGAATGAGCTTAACATCCCTGATAATCACAATGAGGTGGTCACTGACCTCGAACCAGACATCCTACAATGTGAAGTGAAGTGGGCCTTAGAAAAGCTGAGAAACAACAAAGCTAGTGGAGGTGACAGTATTCCAGCTGAGCTCAACAGTGGCCACAGGATTGGAAAAGATCAGTTTACATTCCAATTCCAAAGAAAGGCAGTGCCAAAGAATGTTCAAACTATCGCACCATTGCACTCATTTCACATGCTAGTAAAGTTATGCTTAAAATTCTATAAGCTAGACTCCAGCAGTATGTGGATCGAGAACTACCAGAAGTACATGCAGGATTTCGAAGAGGTAGAGGAACTAGAGATCAAATTGCTAACATACGCTGGATCATGGAGAAAGCTAGAGAGTTCCAGAAAAACATCTACTTCTGCTTCATTGACTATGCTAAAGCCTTTGATTGTGTGGATCATAACCTACTGTGGCAAGTCCTTAAAGAGATGGGCGTACCAGACCATCTTATTTGTCTCTTAAGAAACCTATACAAACCAAGAAGCAACAGTGAGAACTGGACACGGAACCACTGATTGGTTCAAAATTGGGAAAGGAGTCCGGCAAGGCTGTATACTGTCGCCTTGCCTATTTAACTTATATGCAGAGCACATCATGAGAAAGGCAGGGCTAGATGAATTAAAAGTTGGAATTAAGATTGCCGGAAGAAACATCAACAACCTAAGATATGCAGATGATACCACTCTAATGGCAGAAAGTGAAGAAGAACTAAAGAGCCTCTTGTTGCGAGTGAAGAAGGAGAGTGCAAAACTTGGGTTGAAACTAAACATTAAGAAAACCAAGATCATGGCATCTGGCCCTCTCAATTCCTGGCAAATAGATGGGAAAAAATGGAGGTAGTGACAGATTTTATTTTCCTGGGCTCCAAGATCACTGCAGACGTGGATTGTAGCCAAGAAATTAAAAGACGCTTGTTCCTTGGGAGGAAAGCCATGGCAAATCTAGACAGCACACTAAAAAGCAGAGACATCACCCTGTCAACAAAAGTGCGTATAGTCAAGACTATGGTCTTCCCAGTTGCAATGTATGGCAGTGAAAGTTGGACCATAAGAAAGGCTGAGCGCCAAAGAATTGAAGCCTTTGAACTATGGTGCTGGAGAAGACTCCTGCGAGTCCCTTGGACTGCAAGGCGATCAAACCGGTCAGTCCTAGAGGAGATCAACCCTGACTGCTCTTTAGAAGGCCAGATCTTGAAGCTAAAACTCAAATACTTTGGCCACCTAATGAGAAGGAAGGACTCACTGGAGAAGAGCCTAATGCTGGGAAAGATTGAGGGCAATAGAAGAAGGGGATGAGAGAGAATGAGGTGGCTGGATGGAGTCACTGAAGCAGTAGGCGTGAGCTTAAATGGACTCCAGAAGATGGTAGAGGACAGGAAGGCCTGGAGGAACGTTGTCCATAGGGTCGCGATGGGTCGGACACAACTTCGCAACTAACAACAACAACAATTCATTATTATGCTTCTTGTCTTGTCTTGCCTGGGCCAACTTGAAGGGTAACAGATATAGAAACGGATTTAATATTCAGCTAGGTTCCTGAACTAGCCATATATTATTTCCTCACATTTTTTGCTAAAGCTATTTTACTTAGAAAATTTCAGACCTATTCCACATAATAGGGATTAAATCTGTGTCCTGTCCAATCTTAAGAGGACATTATTGATCTTCCACTCCTTCTATACTGGGTGCAATGATGGTTATCATCGTCCAACTATTTGTCATATTAAGTGTTCTGATGATACAGGCAGTTATTTATAACATTACAAATTACTAACAATAATCTTATTAAAATTGCCATTTTTGTGTGATCAAAAAAAAATCAGTGCTAAATGAATAGCTGGTTCCAAAAAGAAGGGGGAAAGAACAACAAAAATCTATTTTTTTAATTTAACTGCATACAATCATAGTTACATTTTTAGAACGCTCTTAGAATTGTATTATTATAATTATTTGGAGTATGGCTGCTTTGACATTCAAATATTATTATTGGCAGATGAACTAAAGCAGAGGTGTCAAACTGCCGGCCCACAGGCTGGACATGTCACACAGAAGCCATGCCCACCCCATCACTGGCAATGGCAAAACAGTCCTGATACGTTGCGCGACGTCATGTGATGTAGTGAGTTTGACATGTCTGATCTAAAGTCAAAGACCACAATTGTGAAGCAAAGATCAACAGCTCACATTAAAAAAGTACATTGAAAACAACTGTAGCAAGAACTGTTCTTGCAGATGTACTGTTTTTGAAGTTCATGGACAAATAGCAATATAACAGACATTTCAGCTTATAGAACAATAGGATAACATGAATTAGACATATTCACAATGAGACACATTTTTATATACATCACTAATAAAAATAAAGGTGAGATACGAACTTCAATTCAAGACATAAATTAAAGGTATTATTAGAAATATATCATTTCCAACAAAGTAGAGATTTCTGCTAATAATCAAGAACATTTAAAAATGACCTAACTAGCTCTTCCCACCATTTTAGTTGGTACTAACTTATACCAACTGGGGAAGGGAGGGGAAGAGAGACAGACACCACTCCAAAAGTAATATATGATAGCAAGTATAGTAATAATTTGCTTTTGCTGAGTTCTTGAAGGTAGAACATTTTATTGATCCATGCATCTCTCTCACTATCTTCATGAGAGAATATATTGTATATTGTGGAAATTCTTCAGAGAAGCTAGCATGGAAAACTTTTAATGAATATACAAGTTCTATAACAAGAGTTTATAATACATGGCTTTTGAATATAGACCTTGCCTATTTAAAAGCTTCAGCACAGATTTATTGTTGCATCAATTGCAAAATATACTTTTTATCAATTACTGAACAAGACTTTCACTATGGATAGTTGCATCCACTATATATTTTAACAGTTCTTGAGGAACCGTCTGCTACCAAGTGATGACATAGTACTCATATTAAACACAAGTAACTTCTGATGGCGTCCCAATGTTTTTAGAATAATTCTGAGCAAGACAAAGAACTTCTAATATACTGAAGCAAAATAAACTAATGTATATTATAAGACAACAGGGGGAGACAGACCAAACACATAATGAAGTAAAAATCTTTTATTTCACATAGTTATTTACTCCTAAACAATTTTAGCAAAAAGGTCAAATATCTCATTGTTTGACAACTATTGTTTTTTTGATTATCCACAGTAAAGAACTAATGTTAAGACCATTAAATGAGTGCAGCAACTTAAACTTTGCTAAAAAAAAGAAAGAAAACCCACTCTACTTTAATCAGAACACTAATGTGATTTTTCACATTATGAAAATATAAGTATATTTTTTGATGGTAGTGAATCTTATTCCAGTGTGAAGATCACAATTCAAAATTCCACCCTAGAATAACCACAAGATATTTTGCCACAAGATGTTAGTGAAACTGTAGCTCTTCTGTAACTCTTAGTCACATCTGACTCCAATCTTAATAGCTCAGCTATTAACCCTGTAAAATTTTCCCTTCACAGCCCCCCAGCTGAAGTTAAAATTTATCCAGGTAGCTAACACTGAGTGAACATAATGTACCTTAATGCAAAGAAAAACAGATGAAGTACAAATGTGATTGCAATGGGATCTTATGCAAAGCTCATTTTGATGTAATATTTATGTATTCAATGAAACTGATTTCTAGTACTGATGCACAGTATGCAGTTTTAGGATTACAGAGGCAAGGAGCCTTTTAACATAGTGGGTCTTCCTTCCAAGGGCACATTTAAATGACCAAGCTGTAATTGCTTTAAGCTTTCAATTCAGTGTTTAATGATAAATAGAGAAATCTCTGTTCTGAGACCAGTTTAAATTAGGCATCTGCAAAAGCTTGTTCAGCAAGCAATTCAAACCACATAGATACTAGCAATGCTCTTCTATGTAAATTGTTTTCAAATCTTTCAGCAGAATACTATTATTCTGAATACCTAGTTAGTTAGTTAGACGTAAAGTTACAACATGGAATGGAGGTGGAGGAAGACAGTCTCCAGTTGTAGTCTTCTCAACTACAACTCAAGATGTAAACCAAATATAATATCTATTTGCCTTAAACATTTTTAATTTTAATACATGAAATATGTATGTGGTAGTCTTTAAATTCCACTTTTTTTAATGACAACTTGTACAATCTTTGTTTCAGCTTCTAGTTGATGGCATTTAAAAATATCAAATGGAGGAGAGAGGAATTTTATTTTCAACATCTGGAGGATCAAAGCCAGATAGGATTCAAACTGAAACTTCTACTAGAAACTGATGACAGCCTGAATAGAAAAATCATTCCCTCATCCCCCAGGCATCCAAGAGATATGGCTATTCTAATGGTTTAGATCCCTGTGGCAAGGTTTATAGCTGTTCAAGAAAATAATTATCATAATTGGGATGGGGGGGAGAGAAGGCTCAGTCTTAGAAGATGCTAAAAATAGAGTTAGGGAACCACCCAAAGTACTGCCCTCTCTAATAGGGCAGACTGTTGCACAAAATAATGCTGGAAAGTATTTGAAACATTGATGCTTGAGTGAAGGTAATATGGAAAGCATACTGGGGGGGGGGGAGAAAGGCAATCGTCACCCAAGTGGCAGACAATAGCTGAGCTCACACATCTGGACATGCCAAAACTAACACCAATCTATAGTCAAGGACTGCTAGAAAGACAGATGGAGCTTTCCTTGCTAGGAGTAAAAAAATAATAAAGCCAGATATTCTCCAGAGACCGCCACTAGGTTTGTGGTTTTTAAATATTTCATCCTTTGATTATAGTATAGCAGCTTGCTATGGACCTAAAAGATAAATATAGCTTCTAGTGTGAAGAATTTTTAATTATAAAAGGGCCTGACCACAATGTAATAAATAGCTTTGTAAATTCCTAATGCTATAGTCCATTCTAGATGCTTGCATTTCTTCTGACAGAGTGTATGTCCATGTGTTGGTAAGGAACAGCAGCTGGTTGTGTAGTCAGCATAGTAATACTGCAATCAGAAGTCCATTTTTTGGATTTGGCTTAAGTTGGTTACAACTAACTGGAACTTGCAGTCTGCATAATGGGCTCAATAGTTTTGGCTAGTTTTTCAGAACTCTCTCCAGAGTTCTCCAAGGTCAGAGCGAATATTGGGCGTATTGAAGGAAAATAAAGGTGTTGCTTATATTTGTTTCTCATTTTGGCTACAAACCAGACCCATGTGTACCAAGAAATACATCCTTTAAACTTCTCTCACATTGGGTACAGGAGCATAGCATAGCCCAGCCCAGCTTCTGCAGCCATAAGGGCAGAAACCCAAAGCCCCACTCAGCAAATTAAACAGAGGTCCCTCCCACATAACAGAGGCTCTTAAAGACAGAGACACCCCCCACACACAAAAGATCCCCATAAGAACTATAAGCATAGCAAATAAACTTATTTAATTGCCTTGCAGATTCTGAACTTTGGCTCTTAGACAGAGGAAGGCTCATTCTTGATGTTCCGCAACAATTAAACTTCATTAATTAATTAAACTACCCATTACCCTTCCGTCCCGTATTTCATACTTCTCCATTCAGACCAGATGATAGTCATTAAAAATATAATGCTAAGAACGATGGAGCAGCACGAGATGGAGTAGCCTCATTCGATATAGCGGGATTTACTTCTCTGAGCAATTCTCTATGTGTTTAATACTCAAGGTTATGGTTGCATCCCGCTACCAGAGCTTACAACCAGGTAAATGCGTTTAGGACGGCAGCCTCCACATTTCAGGGTCAAGACGCTATTTTGCAAATCAGCCCTGCAACCGCTACTTTCCGAAGCAGAAAACGGCAGCCGGCTTGGCTTTGTAATTCGCCTGCGCTCGGTTAATCTCTTCGGTCTGCGGGAAGTGACAGGAGATATTGTGGAGAGGGCTCTGAGCCATCCTAGCGGCAGGCTCCCTTTCCCCTCAGAAAAGGGGGTTGAACTAGATGACCTACAAGGTCCCTTCCAACTCTTTATTCTAAGTGAGAAGGCTCACACCGCTAAAGAACAACTTCCCCTCCCTGCTTTCTCCTCCCCGCTACGCAAAAGAAAGCTTAGCGACTCACTGCCTAAGATAAGAGCTCCGGCGACGCAGCAGCCCAGGTATTCCTACGAGGGGCGAAGAAGCAACATTGGAGAGGAATCCGCTGTGCTCAGAACTCCGGCTCGACTCTCAAGACTTCCTGGGAAAATCAGTGCAAGCCGGAGATCAGCATAGTAAACGCGAAAGGGAGCAGATTTCACCTAAGGCACCCTGGAGAAGCAGGACAACGGTCTGCCGAGACCTCGGCCCCTGCAAGAACCAGTCTGAAGATCTGCGAGTCTCCCTGCTAATGGGACTCCAGCGTCGGGTGCCCACTACAAAGACAAAAGATTTTCTCGCATCTCATTGGCTGCAGCAGGCCGCACAAGCCAATTGCCGGAGGGTGCCGTTTCTCCGGGAGTTCAGAAAACTCGGAGAAGTGGATCCCTCCGATCGAGGGAGGCTGGTTTCCCCGGCACTTTGGAAGTGAATGGAAAGGTTTTCGGAAAAATCTTAGTGGCTGGAGGAACGAATGCAAAAGGAGGCGGCATCTGGCAATAATGTGTTTGGTCGATGACCGATTCGGATGTCGTCTAAGGGTGTCATTCTGTGAAAGGGATGATTAGTTGGACAGAGGTAGTTTCTTGTTATTTTAAGTTCGTGGAGGTATAGCAAAGTTTATTAACTCCTTACTTTTTATTAATTTAAATCCAGAGAAAGGGCTCACGTCTTCGGTATCTTTCTCAAACTTGTATAGATTTTTTGTTCTTAAATTGCTTTAATGCAGACATTTTCAAATGTCCAGCTAGTCATTACATATTAGCAATACTGATAGGAAGCTATTCCAACTAAGTTAAAAGTGGTGTTGAAACCTCTGAATAAATATACTCATGTACACTGTGGGCACAATTATTAGGCAAGTTGTATTTTGGAGGATTAATTTTCTTATTGAACAACTACAGTGCTCTCAGTCAATCAAAAATGTTAACTAACCTCAAACCTGAATATTTAGGCAAGTGAAAGTGAAGTTTTGGTTTTCTTAGGAGAATATGTGTGTACAATTATTGGGCAACTATTAGTGTGCAGAATTATTGTGCAACTAAATGAAAAATGAAAATTTGCCCATCTCACTTGTTTATTTGCATCAGTTAAAGTGAGAATAATAAACAACTCAAAATGTACTAATAAACATTTCTGACATTAAAAAAAATCAGTGACCAATGTAGCCACCTTTCTTTTCAATAACAGTGATAAGCCTTCCATTCATGGAGTCAGTCAGTTTCTTGATCTGTTGATGATGGTTTTGTGCAGCAGCAACCACAGCCTCCCAGACACTGTTCAGAGAGGTGTATTGTTTTCCTTTACCATAAATCTCCCATTTAAGAAGGGCCCACAAGTTCTCAGAGTTTAGGTCAGGTGAGGAAGGGGCCAATGTCATTATTCTTTCATCTTTAAGGCAGTGGAGTATTTCGATGCATGCAATAAAGCGTTGTCCTGCATAAAAATCATGGTCTTCTTGAAGCAGACTTTTTCCTGTACCACTGCTTGAAGAAAGTGTCTTCTAAAAACTGGCAGTAGGTTTGGGAGTTGATTTTGAGTCCATCTTCAATCTGAAAAGGTCCAACTAGCTCATCTTTAATAATACCAGCCCATACCAGTACCCACCTCCATCTTACTGGTGTCCAAGTCTAAAGGGAGTTCTGTGCCTGTTACTGTTCCAGTGATGGGTCCATCCATTTGGTCCATCAAGAGTCACTTTCATCTCATCAATCCATAAAACCTTTGAAAAATCTGTTTTTCAGATATTTCTTGGCCCTGATGGGCAGGTTTGGAGGTTTTGCTTGATATCAAAATACAGGAAACCAGAATTTGCCTTCCAAAAATACATGTTTATTCAGCTGAATAGAGACCAGCTTTTCCAAAACAAATCCGAAAAGCATCACATAGCAAAGACGTCTTATTTTTATACTATTTGGTTATATAAGCACTTCACCCAGCAAAGCTGGCACTCAGTAGATTAAGACTTCGCCACTTAGGGCTGGCACACTATAGGTAAGAGACTAGAAAGCAGAAGTAGCTAGCAGGTTCCTTTTTTAGGTGTTTCCCCAGGACACTATCTGTGCACTCTGGGTGTTTCCCCAAGACACCATCTGTTCATGAGTGAGTTAGAACATTGGGTGTTTCCTTTGCTGTCCTTTCATTACCCAGCATTCAGAGGCCTGCAAGTGACCAAAGAAAGAGGGGCCATTTGGACAAATTCACTGTCCCCCAAGTCCTGATCATGAAACTCCCCTCTTTCTTGCTGTGAGCGATGTGGAGGAGCTTGATCTCCAATCTGAAGGACAGAGGATAAACTTCTGTATTATGTTGTCCACATTGTTTAGAACAAACAGAGATGATTAGGGGCAAGCAGTGAAGGACACAGCAGGAAAGAAGAACAAGAAATACTACAAAGAGGAGACCAAGGAATAATCCCTTAATCCTGGTAAGAAATGAAAACATACCATGGAAGACCTCCCATATAGCATTAGTAGGTCTTCAAATCTTTAGGGTAATTCTTAATGCCTTCTTCCATGAGAGATAGTATGACTAATGTTAACTTGATAATCAATTATAAAGGTACAGCAGTGTGAGTGGACCAAAGCACACACCCCACCTTTTGCAGCTAGTACCATATCCAATGCTTGACGATTCTGTACCACCACTTCCCTTATTTCCCCTTGTTCCTTATTCAGTTGCATAAATGCTTGTATGGTGTGGTTAAACATTTCCTCTGTCCAGTCACCCAATTCTACAATAGAGTTATAATTCAAACCAACTCCTATAGCTGGAATCAATGCTCATGTAATGGCATTTCCCAGTCCATAAGGTACTGGATGGTGTTCAATATGTTCTTCATGCTCAAGGTGGTCTTCGTCCCGCCAATTGCGAATACGAAAGTTCCAATCATGATGTGGGATAACACGAACAGAAGGAAAGATAATTCCTATAGTACATGTACCAGACCAGTAAGCTGGCAGAGATTTATAGGCAAACCGACCACAAAGAAACCACCAATTTGGATGTTTAGCAAGATAAATGCCTGGTTTGCCTTCCAACCCCTCAGGCATATAGGGTCTGATACCAGACATATAAGCCATGAGTCCCATTGCTGAGAGCAAACTACAGAGAGCAAAGGGGTCATTCTTATGATCGAGGCCAAAGGTCTGATGACATCTATACCAATCATCCCACATATTAGTATTGACCTTCCATGTGACTATGCAAGTTGCATAGACCCCCAATTTATATCTGGAAGAGGAATTAAAATGACTAAGGCAGGCTGCTGCAGGGTGCTGGATACGTACCCCCAATTTAGCAATCCGCAGCTTTCCTGCCCCAAACACAGGAAGTGTCCAACCCCTAGTGACATCGATTTCTGTCGGACAAAATCGCTTGGATCCGGACCGGTTTGGACGCCGACTGGGCAGAGTCTGACGAAGAGGATACGGGCGGCCTTGTCGATTTAATCTGGGAAGAGTTCGATCCTGTGACTCCTGAAGACGTGGACAAGATCATGGGGAAGCTGAGCTCCACCACGTGTTTGTTGGACCCGTGCCCCTCCTGGCTGACTTATGCAGCCCGGGATGGGACACGAGGCTGGCTCCAGGCAGTGATTACTGCCTCTTTGAGTCAGGGTAGTTTTCCCGCCGCCTTGAAGGAGGCGGTGGTGAGACCCCTCCTCAAGAAGCCTGCCTTGGACCCAGCAATTTTAAACAACTATCGTCCGGTCTCCAACCTTCGCTTTTTGGCGAAGGTTGTTGAGAGCGTGGTGGCGCATCAGCTCCCTTTGTTCTTGGATTAAGCTGACTACCTAGACCCGTACCAATCGGGTTTCAGGCCCGGGTACAGCACGGAGACGGCATTGGTCGTGCTGGTGAATGATCTCTGGCAGGCTCGGGACAGAGGTTGCTCCTCTGTCCTAGTCCTTTTAGACCTCTCAGCGGCTTTTGATACCATCGACCATGGTATCCTGCTGCGATGTCTCAGGGGGTTAGGAGTGGGAGGCACAGTTCTCCAGTGGTTCTCCTCTTACCTTCTGGGACGTTCGCAGTCGGTGTTGGCAGGGGGGCAGAGATCGACCTTGAGACCTCTCATTTGCAGAGTTCCTCAGGGATCTGTTCTCTCGCCTCTCCTGTTCAACATCTATATGAAGCCGCTGGGTGAGATCATTCGTGGTTTTGGAGTTGGGTATCACCAATATGCTGATGATACCCAGCTTTTTATTTCGACCCCAAACCACCCCAGTGATGCCCTCGACGTGATGTCCCGTTGCCTGGAGGCGGTCCGGGTCTGGATGGGGAGGAACAGGCTTCGACTCAACCCTGACAAGACTGAATGGCTGTTCGTGCCGGCATCCCGGGAAATTCCGATTATTCCATCATTGGCCATGGGGGGTGAGCTATTACCCCCCGTAGATAGGGCCCGCAACTTGGGGGTCCTTCTAGATTCACAGCTCTCTTTGGAAGAGCATATTGGAGCTGTGACTAGGGGGGCCTTTGCCCAGGTTCGCCTGGTGCGCCAGTTGCGGCCCTATCTAGACCGGGATGCCTTGCGCACAGTCACTCATGCACTCGTGACCTCTCGTCTAGACTACTGTAATGCTCTCTACATGGGGCTGCCCTTGAGGTCCACCTGGAGACTCCAACTGGTGCAGAATGCAGCCGCGCGAGTTGTCTTGGGAGCTTCCCGATACTCCCATGTTACACCTTTGCTCCGCGAGCTGCATTGGCTACTGGTTGTTCTCCGGGTGAGGTTCAAGGTGTTAGTTATGACTTACAAAGCCCTTCATGGCATGGGGCCGGATTACCTACGGCAACACCTGCGGCCGGCGTCAACTTCCCTCCATCCAGTGCGCTCCCACAGAGAGGGCCTCCTCAGGGTGCTGCCGATCAAAGAATGCCGATTGGTGACCCCCAGGGGGAGAGCGTTCTCTGTGGGCGTGCCAGACCTTTGGAACCGCTTACTGGTTGAGCTCCGGATGGCCCCCGACCTTCTCTCCTTCCGGCGCGATCTCAAAACATTCTTTTTCAAACAAGCTGGCCTGGTCTGACGGGATGGGGTTTGGTTTTTATAACTAGTTTTAATTTAAATATGTATTAATTTTATGGGCATAATGTTTAATGGCTTTTTAATTTTTGTATTCTATTTTTATTGTGTATTGCCCTGTTCACCGCCCTGAGTCCTTCGGGAGAAGGGCGGTATACAAATTAAATTATTAAATTAAATTAAATTGTTCATGCTGAACATAAAAGCCCCTAAGGGTGTAGCCTCCATGACCAACCCATGTGTACCTGTGGGAGGTATATGTGTACAGATCCAACAATTTGTTCCGTTCAAAAGCTTAACCCATGCTTGCATATTCTGTATATGAGTGTTAGAGCCCCAAATCCCCAAAGAGGGACTGGGAAATTGGGGACCACCTTGGCCTATTTTACTGGGAAGGATAGGAAATGATGTTTGTGATTCTCCAGGTAATTCAGGCACAGGCCTAAGATCCCCAGGGAGGTGGCTGTTCCGCCAAGATGCAATCACCCAGAAATGGCAGAACCCCCCTCCTGATGTCTTGTTTCATTTGGAGGCAACATATCAGATGTCTTACTTACCGGTACTTTGTTGTAAAAAGTACCCTTTTTAGGTCCAGCCACATTATTATGGAAAACATCTGGCTGAAGTCCTGAAACTGACCTGCCAGAATGGGAAACACGTGACAGGGCCTTTGGGTTGTCTTTGCCAATCTCTGGACTCTCCTGATTATGAGACCTCCTTCTCCGAAACATAATGAGAGGCTTCAAGTGTGGTAAAATAGTACAGGAGTCCATGTCTGTCTTATCTGTGCCTCCTACTGTATCACACACTTCAACCATGGCCAGAAACTGACCACGCCTGCCAAACTCCCCCCAGTAGGGGTGAAGCAGGCTCCATAAAAAGAAAGAAAGAGATAAAGCATGGAGCAGGGTAAGAAAAATGAGATAGAAGAACAAAAAGGAAGACGAATGACCCAAACAAAACACCAGATGTCAACCAAGGAAGATGGGAGCGAACCCTGGGATGTGAGGAAGCAGGAAGCTGGTGAGAAGAAACCGCCCGTGTAGAAGCCCAGTGGGCACAGGTATCACAATGACCAAAACGTCCCAGCATGCAGATCAGTGTGGGCCCTCAGACAGAAGCTTCAGCCCAAGGTCTTCCTCAGCACCAGGGGCCACAGTCCCAGCAACTTGATCCTCAGGGTCAGAAGGTGGCGAAGAAGAGCAAAGACGAGTGTGATGAATCCAAGCATGAATGCCAGCTACTTTCACCACCATGTGAGTAGTGAGAAGAACAACAAAAGGTCCTTTCCAGCGTTCAGTCAAAGGGCCAGAGTCAGTCCAGGACTTGACAAGCACCCAATCACCAGGAAGGAAAGGATGGAGTGGATGATCCAATCCAGGATGATGGAAGATTTGAACAGCTTGAGAAATGGAAGAGACATTATTAGCAAGAGAGTGCATATATTCCCTGAGGGCCTGATCTCCAAAAACAGGGAGGGAAGTGGACAAAGAAGAATGATAAAGAAAGGGCCTACCATACATGATCTCAAAAGGAGATAGGCCAAGAGGTTGTCAGGGGGCAGTCCTCACACACAAAAGAGCAAGGGATAGTGCTTGAACCCAAGTAAGATGAGTCTCCTGAGCTAGCTTAGCAAGATGACATTTAAGAATGCCATTAGCTTTCTCCATGCACCCCGATGATTGGGTTCTGTAAGCAGAATGAAGCTGCCAATCAATACCCAGGGCCCGTGACACCTGCTGGGTAACATCAGAGATAAAGTGGGGCCCATTGTCAGAACCGATGCCCTGGTAAGGAAAGGAAAAATGTGGAATAATTTCCTTAAGGATGGCTTTGACCACCTCAGGTGCTTTGTTAGTACGACAAGGAAAAGCCTCAACCCACCCAGAGAAAGCATCCACAAAAACGAGCAAATATTGAAAGCCCTGTTTCCTTGGCAACTCAGTAAAGTCAACCTCCCAAAAACTGGCAGGAGCATGACCAGCCCTAAGCCTCCCCAAAGGAAACTTAATAGTCTTTACTGGATTATTATGTTGACAAATGATGCATTGTTTGATAGTTGCGAGGGCCTTATCATATATCCCAGGACAAACATAATCCTTGATAGGAAATTCAGCCATGACCCTGCAACCCCAGTGAGAGCATGCAATTCTCATAAGAGGGCCCATAATTCATGATCTGGGAGAAGGCATTTCCCATCTTTTACCAGCCATTATCCCTGATAGACAGCATCCATTTTATAAGCTCTGTGCCTATCCTATGAAGCATATGTTGGAGTCGGCACAGGCAAAAGTGAAGGTACAAGTGCACCTACATACCAAGGGGACAGGGGACCTGTTGCGGCAGACTTGGCAGCACTATCAGCTATAGCATTCCCCTTTCCATGTATAGTATCATCCTTACCATGGGCCCTCACATGCATGACAGCCACCTTCCATGGGAGCAAAACAGCATCCAGTAGCCTCAAAATCTCTTGTCCATATTTTACAGGGTTACCTTGAGCAGTGAGTAAACCACGTTCTTTCCACAAGGCCCCATGTACATGTAGAACACTAAAAGGAAATTTACTATCTGTAAAAATATTAACAACTGCACCTTCTGACAATTCCAAGGCCCTCATCAAGGCAATGAGTTCAGCTTTTTGAGCCAAGGTACCTGCAGGGAGAGCTGCAGCTTCCACTACCTGATCCAATGTGACCACAGCATAGCCAGTCAGCCTTTCTCCCTGATCAATAAAACTGCTGCCATCTGTATACAGGTCCCTGTCTGCGTCCTCCAATGGCTGGTCAGTTAAATCTGGTTGGCCAGAAAACACTTCCGTAATAGTTTGTACACAATCATGATCACTGTCTTGTTCCAGTTGGGGAAGAAAGGTTGCTGGATTAAGCCTGCTACTGCGCTTAACATGAACCTGTGGGTTGTCAAGGAGTGCAATCTGATACTGCTCTAGTCAGGAGGCCGTAAGCCAATGCCCCCCCCCTTGGATGCTAACAAATCTTGGATGGAATGGGGTGATTCCACTGTGATAGGATCCCCAAAGGTTAATTGTTCAGCAGCCCCCAAAAGAAGAACAGCAGCTGCAGCAGCCCGAAGACATGCTGGCCATCCTTGAGCAACAGGATCCAGTTGCTTGGAAAAATAGGCTACAGGGTGATACCAAGTACCTAGGGTTTGAGTAAGGACCCCAGCAGCCACTCCTTTACTTTCTGCCACATACAAGGTAAATGGTTTAGTAACATCAGGAATGCCAAGGGCTGGAACATTGACTAAAGCAGTCTTAATGTTGTTAAATGCCACTTGACCATCCTTGGTCCATTCAAAAGGTTCTTTATCTGTGCCTGTAGTGGCTTGATACAGAGGCTTAGCCATTAAAGCAAAATTTGGAATCTAAATGCGACAGAAACCTGCCATTCCCAAGAAACCTCTAAGCTGATGCTTAGTGCCAGGTGGTTTAAGGAGGCACACAGCTTTGATTCTCTCTGGGGAGAATCAGTTCATCAGGAACCAATCCACTGGCGTGGCTGAAGAGATGATAACCAGCTGGCTTTCCAGGTGCCTGTGAAACCAGATGGATCCAAAGTATTTCCCCCTCCTTAATTCCCATGCAAATACATCAAAGTGAAAGCAGCAACAAAGGTTAGAATACAGGAACATCTCCAATCCACACTTGTATGTGCTCCCTCTCCCCTTTCTTATGGCAGCATTCTGGAGGGACCTGACAACAGCACTGGAAGATAATGGGTTCCTGGTAGTTTCATGTTTGATTCTTCTCAAAACTTTGGCAGTTAATGTGTCTTTTTTCCCCTCAACACATTTCTTGTGGCCCTGTTGACCATTTGTAACAAAATGTCTGATGGTTCTGTGATCACACCCCAATATCCTAGCAATTTTAAGAGTGCTGCATCCCTCTGAAAGACTTTTTACAATGTTTGACTTTTCAGAGTCAGTTAAACCTCTTTTTAGGCCCATTTTGCCTGAGGAAAAGAAGCTGCCTAATAATTATGCACACCTTGATATAGGGTGCTAATTTCCTTAGGCCACACCCTCCCTCATTACACAAATACCCATCACCTGATAAGCTTATAGTCACTAAGCATTCAAGGTTATACAGCTTGGAAGTGGAAAATATGCATGAAAATGATGTGGTCAAAATACTCACTTGCATAATAATTGTGCACAGTGTATTTTCTGTTTGAGCAATAGAGCATAGACAAGGAAGCACATTTATTAATCTAGAAAGGTGACCTTGGGTGGGCTTGGAAGATGTGCTCATCTGTTTATGTTTGCAGCACAATAATGAATATTGCTTTATGTAAAAGTCAGGCCAGTAGTCTATACTCTGCTTTATCTACCTGTGCTAAGCTTCAGCGGACCCCAAAACAGCGTGTAGATCATATTTCATGTTGGTAACCATTTCATGCTGGTAATCATATTTCATGCTAGGTAATAGCTTCAGGTGATGAGCAGGGGATATATAGAAATATGATAAGATTGCTTCTCTTCAGGATCTTGGTCAATATTTTTTTTTCTGAACTTATTTGGTGATATGGAAATTTTCTTGACTTCCTGAATTAACTCATATCTATAAATAATATATTTTTCTAGAAATTCAGATCTAAGTTCAATTTCATATTAATATTCAGTGTAAAGCATGTCATTCAATTCATGAGTAAAATATTGCACAGGTGAACAAATTCTTAAATTTAACTTTTTGAAGGGTAGGGGGTCTGGCAAATTACAAAAAGGAAAAAAGTTTTCCATAAACCCAACTGCATATGGTTTATCACAAGAAATTGTAATTATTTAAACTACAGCAATTTAATATAGTGAACCAACAAGGAAATGAATATTTACTTATCTTTTTCTATATTAATAATAGTAATAATTTATTAAACTTGTATGCTGCCTGACTTTCAGTGACTCTGGGTGGCTCACAATAATGAAATAAATCACAAGAAGACATAAAAAGAAAAAAAATATGACAAGCACAATGAAGGGAGAGGTCTTTCTCTCTCTTGCCAAAGGCCTGGTTGAAGAGGTGGTTGCAGGATCCAATCTGGGTCACTCAATAGAGAGAACTTCTCTGAGGATGGCTTCCAGCATGAGTCTGAAAGCTTAGAAGACTAACCTCCAGTCCCAGTGACCGACCCAGATTGGATCCTGCAATTATCCTGGGACACATATATTTGCCTTCATTCGTGGAAGAGGTGGTCTTCACAACTCTTCTATTTTTTTAAATTTTTATTGAATAAACATTTAAAAACAGGTTGAACACAGTGTGACTTTTCTGGCTGTTATTTTGCCATACATACTATACCACATACCATATATCTACCTAATCATTGATCTTTTATACCATTTACATATTGCACTTTATATTATTTACATATTTATATATTTACATACATATTTACGTCTATTTACAACATAACTTCCATTTCCATTCTTATTTCATATTCTTTCTGATCTCTATCTTACGCTCACTTTGGGGTTGAAAATCTACACTTTCTCTCTTCTAGAAGAGCTTTCTTTGTTCTGACTTTTTCTCGAGTCTAACCAATAATACATCTTATCCCAAACTTCGTAATACTCTGTTTCATCCTTGTCTTTAATTTTTAAGGTTAGTCTATCCATCTCTGCACATATCAAATTTTTTTAATTAATTCACTCTCCATTGGGGAATTTCTATTTTTCCAGTTCTGGGCATTTATTTATTTATTTATTTATTTATTTATTTATTTATTTATTTATTCAATTTCTATACCGCCCTTCTCCCGAAGGACTCAGGGCGGTTACACCAACCTTGCTGCTGTTATGATATGCAACACTAGATATGTCTCTCCTTTGTTAAGCTTCCCATCTATCATTCCCAGTAAAAACAATTCTGGTCTGAGATCTATCTTCAGTCCCAACATTTCCTCCAACCAAGTCTTTATTAGCTGCCAAAATTCTTCTGCTTTGGAACAAGTCCACCATATATGATAATAAGTCCCTAACACTTTCTTGCACTTCCAACATTGTGGTGATATATCTTTTCTCATCTTTGCCAGTCTTGTTGGGGAGAAGTGCTACCTGTAAAACATTTTGTACAGATTCTCTTTATATGAGGTAGCCAAGGTTAACTTTCTATTTCTTTCCCATAATGTTTGCCATTTGTCTAAATCAATATTATATCCAAAATTTTGGACCCATGTTATCATCACTTCTTTTACCAGCTCCTCTTCCATTTTATATTTCAATAAATATTTATATGTTCTTTTGATTGCTTTCTTCTCTGTTCCTTAATAGTATTTTATCTAGTGTTGTCAGATCCCTCCATATACCCCATTCCTTTTTGTCTTTCTTATAATGTGACTGGATTTGCAGGTACACCCACCATTCCAATTGTACCCCGTTTCCTTTTAATTCTTGTCTAGATTTAAGTTCCCCTTGTTCATTTAAAATATCTCTGTACATAACTCCTTTTCCCAAGTTCATGAAATTTGGATGCACTAGCGCTTCCAGTGTTGAGAGCCAAACCGGTGTTTCTATATACCGGTAGTTCTGTTGTTTAACTTTAATCCACACATTAAGTAATTCTGCTCTGATATGGTCTCTGGAAGTATTGATGAACATTATATCTCTCAACCCACAAAAATGTGTGCCATCCAGATTGTAAATCATGACCCTCTAGAATTAATAGCTTTCTGTCTTTTAAATTTATCCAATCCCGCACCCAGGTGCAGCTTGATAGTACAGCTCCCAGTCAGGTAGTCCGAATACCCCCCTCTCTTTGTCTTCTTGTAGTAGTTTTAATTTAATTCTAGATTTCTTCCACTGCCAAATAAATTTCTATATTATTTTATTTAAATTTACAAAATATTTTTTGTCTAATTTTATGGGGACATTCTGAAATAAAAAGAGTAATTTAGGTAAAATTTACTGCTGCAATTCTCCCCAAGAAGGAGAGTTGGAAATTTTTCCATCTTTCTAAATCTTTCTTTATCTGATTGTTTAAATTAATATAGTTATCTTCTTTAATTGTAATACACCTTGCTGTTAGCTGTACTCCCAAATATTTAACTTTCTTCACTATTTGGATATTTACTTTCTCCACCAGGTCATTTTTCTGTGTACTAGTCATATTTTTAACTATCATTTTCATTTTGTCTTTGTTGATTTTCAGTCCAGCTACCTCTCCATATTCTTCTAATATTTTCACAAGTCTTGGACCGAAATGTAGCGGTTCCTCTAAAATAAATATGAGGTCATCCTAGAATGCTTGCAATTTGTAGGTTTCTTTCTTAATATTTAAGCCTCTAATTTGAATTTCCTTTCGAATCATTCTATTCAGTACTTCAAGAGTTAGTATAAACATTAGCAGCGAGAGCGGACACCCTTGTCTTGTACCTTTCCTAATTTGGAAGCTTTGTGTCACTTCTCCATTGATTATAACTCTCGCCTCTTGTTTATCATATATAGCTCTGAATATGTTTATAAAATTTCCACCAAAGTCCATATAGCCTAACTGCCTCAACATGAAATTCCAGTTTACATTGTCAAAGGCTTTTTGTGCATTCAAGAACATCAGAGCCTTCCTGCAATTATTGCCATAAATATTTTGTAATCTGAATTTAAAAGCGATATTGGCCTATAATTATTGATTTTTGTTAAGTCTGAATTTTCTTTTGGGATCAGCACAATGTTTACTTGTATCCAGGATGCTGGCGTTTTTGCTTCTTTTAGGACTGCATTGAATGTCTCCATTAATATTTTGCCAAATGAATCTTGAAATTCTTTACATATTTCTACTGGCAGTCCGTCTGGGACCGGTGCTTTATTGTTCTTCTGTTTTTTCAATGCCTCAGTTAATTCAGTCATTGTTATCTCTGCATTTAACATACACTTTGTTTCCTCCGGAATTTTTGGTAGATCAGCTTTTTTAAAACATTGAAGTATTTTTTCATCCATAGCCCACTTATTTTCATCATATAGTTTCATATAGTAATTTTGAATTATCTTTTTCTTCTCTTCACTTTGATGTTGTATATTTCCCTCTTGGTCCTGTAATTTATTAATCCAGCTTCTTTCTCTCTGCTTCTTTAGCTTATACGATAGCCATCTCCCTGGCTTGTTCGCATTCTCAAAGAAATTCTGGCCAATCCTTTTAATTTGTTGTGCTAGTTCTTCTTTCTCAAGAATGGTCAGCTTATGTTTAATCACTTCCATTTGTTGTTTCAGGCTTTCATTTTGGGGGTTGTGTTGTAGTTCTATTTCTAATCTTTGGAATTCCTCTTGTAGGTTTTTTCCCTTTTGTTTCTTCTGTTTTCTCTTGCCATGTAAGCTATAGCCATTCCTCTCACATACACCTTCATTGTATCCCATAAGTTTTGTACGTTCATATCCTCTTTTTTATTTTCCTGGAAGAACAACTTTAGTTGTTCCTCCAGCTTTATTTTAAATTCTTTGTGTTTTATAATCGTTCTTTTTAGTGTCCATCTGCCTATTTTCCCCCCCTCTCCACCTGATTCTCCCTGGGTTGTGGTCTACCCAAAGGTTCGTTTCTATTTCCACTTCCCCCATTTCCTGTGATAGTTCTGTCGATACCCAAACCATATCTATCCTAGACCACATCTTATATCTACTTGAATAGTATGTGTATTGGCTTCCCCCTTGATTCCTTTCTCTCCAAATATCTCGCATCCCTTATTCGTCCAGTATCTTAAAAAAAAACTTTTGGCAATATTCTTCTAGGTCCCTTTCTTTCTTCCTTGCTTTTATAGTCTAGCTTCCTGTCTATTATTGTATTAAAATCGCCCATCATACAGACGTTCTCACAATCTATCACCCATAGTGTATTATATAGTTTCCTATAACACTGTTCTTGCCCCCCATTTGGGGCATAGATTCCTACTAATATTATCCGTTTATGGTTAATTTTCATCTCCACTACCAAAATCCTACCTTCTGTATCTTTATAAATTTGCTTTGCTAAGATTGACTCTTGGATATATATCACTACGTCTCTTTTTTTGTGCTGTGATAAACATGCAAACATCCCCAGTTTAGGGCATTCCAACACCTGTCTATGCTGTTCCTTAATGTGAGTCTCTTGGATAACTATAACATCTAAATTTCTTCTGATCAGTTTATTAAAGTTTTATTTTCCTTTTTTGAGGAGAGTTTAACCCATTAATATTCAAAGATAGGATTTGGAGTTCTCTCATCATGTTTCTACTTATATCTAGTTTTTATACCCTTCGTTATTCTAGTCTCCTTTGGCTCCTCTCTCAGCTCTTGTTGTTTCCTTTCATAGTTTACCATTTCCTCTCTCTTCTCTCTTATTTTTCCCTGTTGTCCCTCCTCTTCTGCTCTAGCCAACCTTAACTCCTTCACTTCTTCGACATCTCTCTCTAGTTCTTTTTCACTGCTGAAGTTTTGCTTATAAAATTCCTCCGCCTTATCTGGAGTATCTATTCTAATCTTCTTGTCCTGCCACGAAATCAGTATTCCCTCTGGAATCAACCATCTAAAATTAACATTATATCTAGTCAATTTCATTGTCAAGAAGTAGTAGGGTCTTCGTAGATCCCTAACTCTTTTCAGCACCTGCTTTAAGACAATCAGCTGTCTCCCCCTATATTCTAATGGCTCATCTCTCGCGCTGTGGAGAATCTCATCCCTAATCGACTTTTTAATGAACCTAACATGAATCTCTTTAGGCAGGTTATGTCGTCTTGTGTAGTTTGTGTGGATCCGATAGACCTCATCCATTTCACTCAGCATTTCTTCTTTCCCTATTCCCAGAGATTTTGCTAGTAAATCCGCCATCATTTCCAATAAATCCTCTCCCCTTTCCTCTCTTATGTTCTGAAACCGTAGGTATCGGTCAGCTTTTTCAGATTCTAGGGTGATGACTGTTACTTCTAGTTCTTTATTTGCTCTGGTTAGCTTCTCATTTATTTCTTCTACTCTGTTTTCTTCCTTTTCCATCATTTCCTCCATCATTTGTAATTTCTGTTCATTCTTTGCCATCTGCTGTTGCAATGATTCCAGTCTTCCATCCATTACTTGCATCCGTTCTTTGAGATCACTTGTGTCGTTCCTCATCTCTCCAATCTCTTTCCTCAGCTCCTCATGATTTCTAGCCATGGACTCCTGCATCATTTATAACATGGCCTGTAGGTCTTTAAATGAATTAGACTTTTCTCTTTGCAGAAGCTCATCAATTGATTTTTGGCTCGATGGACTTGAGGTAGCTGAGGCAATCTGTGCCACCTTCTTCGCTGTCCCTACCTTGGATAGGTTCTGAATACTTGTCATTTTGAATAATTCTTTAAACCAACACACTCCTCCCTTTATTCCTTTACTATATTACTCCACACTTCAATCAATAGAATAACCTACTTAGCTTAATTATACCTAAACTAACAGTAGTAATAATACAAATAGCAATATAAGATAGGTAATTAACAGCAGTAGATAGAATATCTATAATTTTAAATATTAATTTCTGAGCACAAATTCACTATTTCTTAATTATAATAGCAAAGATATATATAAGTACACAGCCTAAACTATTTGAACCATGGCCACAATTAGATCTTATCTATTACTCCAAACAGTCCTTTGTATCCAAAGTCCAAAGTCTATTGATAATCCCACAAAGAGGAAAAAAAAGACTTCCAAGAAGATGTGTCCAATGTCAATAAGTTCCAAGGAAAGGAGAAAAAGAAAAAGGAAAAAAATTCCTATTTTAGCCACTAGATGTCCCTCTTGCCCTTTTTTTAACTTCAGCTCCACATAGAGAATGCACTGTCACTTTCAAAATATCCTTTCAAAATGTCAGCCGGTCCTTCCAAATCACCTTCTTTTTCTCTCTTCTACTGCCAATTTGATCTCATATAGTCCTCAAAGCTTTCCGGTCTAGGTTCCCTTCTCATTATCACTGTTCTTTCCCTGCTAGTGCGTCTCTATCTCAGTCCAAATTCAATTTTGGGACTTTTTTATTTTTTTCCAAACAAGCCTTTCTCACCACTTTCGCGGTGGGGGAGGGGGAGATGGAAAAAAAACCTCCTTCCTTTTTTTCCTGGGATTCTCCTGACCTGTGCTACCAGGGGAAAACTTCCAAAGGACTCTTCCTTTCCAGTTTCCTCCCGTTCCTCCATCAGAACCAATTCTCGGCCAGTTCCAGTCACCTGTTGTTCAGCTACTTCACCTGCGTTGTCCCTCTGTCAAATCTCTATGTTGGCCATTGAAGGCCGTCTTCTTCCCCGCTCAGTTTGCCAGGCTCTTCCCTGCCATCGCACTCTGGTCACCACCTGGATTGCACTGCAGATCGTCCTTCCCTCTCGGCTCCCCTTCGAGGAACCGCGGCTCCGAAAAGCCAGCCCAAGCGGCTGGTAAAACGGTTGTGTATTTCGGCGAGCCATTTAACACAACTGGTCGGCTTGACAGCTGGCCCCACCCCCTTCACAACTCTTCTAAACAACAGCAGAGTGAGGGCCATCTGGATCTCTGGGGATCTGCTGCTACAGAGAAGATGCACTTTTAGAGTCCTGAAAGATGGCATTATTTAATTGAAGTAACATGGACTGTGCTAACCCTGCAAGATCAAATTGGCCAAGCAGATATTATGAGAAGCAGGCAATCCCTCAAGTAATGAGGCCCTATGCTATGTAGCACTTTATAGGTAACAACCACCTCCTTGAATGATACCCAGTATTAAATTATGTTTTATTTTTTAATAAAGATCTGAGTTATGAAAATAGATTCTAGAACATATATTTTCATATAAATCATAATGTAATCTAAGATGTATGAGCAATGGGTAAGTTCATGTGCATGAAGCTCCAGTCACATGAGTGGTGAGCAAGCGCACACAAAGCTCCACTTAAGCAAGCAGTGGGCCCTCGTGCTTGTACAGAAAGCTCCACTCGTGCAAGCAGAGGATGCTTGAGTGGAGGGCGTTTATGCTTGCGTGTGAAACTCCACTCGCACGAGCAGAAGATGCTTGCACATGAAGCTCCACATAAATGCAGCTCGCGCAGGTGGAGCATTGTGCGCAAGCACAAGTGCCCTCTACTCGTGTGAAGGGAGCTTTGTGCAGGAGTGCAAATGCCTGCCATTCCAATGAGTGGAGCTTCATGCACAAGCACAAGCATCCTCCTCTCATGCTCTAAGCTCTATTTGTGTGAGTGAAGGGTGCGTGCAGAAGGAAAAACAGAAGGAAAAATGTATGAGAAGTTGAAGCCAGGCATTTGTCTTTGGGTACCATCTAAATTTGCACAAATCCTGATTAAACAAATCACCCTGTAAATAAATCCCAGGTCACCAAACAAACCAGTGTTGTTCATCATTGATTAGTATCTACTGTATTCTTTTTGGTCTCTTTTCAACAGTTTCTGCACTGGCTGGCCTATCATTTTCCACTCTGTATTCCTTTATTTATTTTTTTAGCAAAAAAATGAAGAACAACAAAAGCCCACATTGACCCAAATCAGAATCAGAGACACTGTTGTTTTTTTTTTCAAACGTGATTTACCTTGTGCATAGATGGCTGCATGTGTCTGTTCTCATCATCATCTTGAAGGACTAACAGCTATCCAACTATAAAGTAACCATTAGCTTTGATTTGAATGACATACTACTAATCCTCTAACCAATGATATGGATTCAGATGATACAACACTATGCAAACAACACCATGGATTAGTGTGTCACATGAATAAAGTCATTGTCTTAAGGTGAAATGTGGGAGAAGACTCTAGACCATCTAGTTGGATTATAAAAAATCTTCCTTCCTCCCTTTCTTCCTTCCTCCCTCATAAATATTATAGAGTGCATAGGGGCTAAAAGCAGGTGTGTGCACCAAATTTTATTTCTGAGTGTGAGCCTTGGCTCAAAGTAGCTTTGTTATGGCTTGGTGCCAGAATATTATCCTGTTGCAGAACCATATGAATGCTCATGGTCTAGTCAGGGAAGAATTTATATACATGCACTTTTCTATTTTTACTGTCAAATAATTTATGCATATGCAAAAGCTGAGGTCAATTTTAAGAAGTGTATTGTCCAACAGCATAATGTTTAAAAATTCCTGGTCCATTCTTCTATTTGTTTTACAGCTAATTTATCAAAGAGCTAATTTATCAAAAAGGCTTTGTATGAGGACTGTCTCAAATTTAATCTTTAAATATGAATGAATTCACCATTCCTGCCAACAAAAACTTCATCTCCTTAAAGAAATAATTTTTGGATCACATTGTTCTAAATATTGAGGGCAAGATACTTGAATGAATATTAATGGCCTCATTTCAAGGAATTCTCAGATAAAACCAATTATCTAGAACAATTTCAATTTAGTGTTAGACCTGGTTGGTGATGAAAGCACTTTTTGCTGCTGTAGTAGCTGAACCTGATGGAAAAATAGATGGAGAAGCAAATTCACTGTTGATTCTGTTAGAATCTCAATAGTTTTAATACATTGAACATTATATTTTCTGGCCTTGTACTGAGCAAAGTTTTTAGACAGTATATTACAATGTCTTCAGTCCCTTTTTGGAAGAAAGTTTTAGAAACTGGTTCTGAAAAATTCTTGCTTGACTTCTTTGACTCTGCATTCCAGAAACTTTAATTCTATTCAGACTTTTTCATTATTTGCATACAATTGATGGGCAAGATTGTCTGAAAATGGAAAGTGAGTTGATCATTAACATTATGGTTTCATTTCATATTGTATTCATCTTTTACCTTTTATTAAAACTTGGCTATGTATTCTGTGAGTTTGTGGAGGTTCTTTTGTCTTTGTTTGGAGTCTGTAATAGAGTGACTAAGGATAGAAGACTGAGGAATATTAAGATCTCATTGATAAGCTGTCAACCTGTTCTGATCCTGGTTACATTCCCCTTAAAAGATTACATCTATAATCAGTCATTCCATAAGGGCAGAAGCATTTTTTTTTCATTTTCACTGATGGTGTGCCATACATCTTTCTCATATGGTCAAGCCCTAAACTAGTTCTACTTCCTATAGTTTTGGTTAAATACTGCAACCTAGTTACATGATATTGCTCTTCCCTTCCAACTACTTAAAAATATCAGCCAAAAAATAGTACCTGCTACACATAAAATGCTGAGAACACATGACTCCTTCATCAAATTGTTTGCCCCCCTGCCAGTTAATTTCTGAGTGTAGCTCAAGGTGCTAATTATATAATTATTCTTTTTTTAAAAAATATAAATCTTTATTTACATTTCGTGTTAAAAACACACCATACACCAACAAAGACAAAAAAAAACATTTACAATATACAAAAAACGAAGAAATCAAAAAATTGAAAACCATTTCAAAAATTTCACATTATATCTACTTCTAAACTAACAATTATATTCCACTCATTAAGTCTCTTATAACCATCCAACTCCAAAGCTTATTCATTAACAAAGACTACATCACTTCATTTTTGACCAACCTCCAAGCCACCCTCATTTCTTTAATCTTTTATCCATCCAAATATACCATTTATTCCATGATAGAAATGCTGGTGTCTCTTCTTTACCCTTCAATTTCTTGGTCAATGTGTCTGCTTCTGCACAATCAAGTATTCTCCTAATTATAACTTCATCCGGCGGGGTATGATTTGCCTTCCAAAATTGAGCATACCCCATCCTTGCTGCCGTTAAGATATGTAAAACCAAATACCATATATCCTTCTTAATATTTCCAGGCCTGGAGCCAAGCAGATACATCTCTGGTTTAAGATCAACTAAACACCCTGTGATTTCCTCTATCCATTTTTGGATCCTCATTCAATATCTAACCACTTCTGGACATGTCCACCATAAGTGATAGTATGTGCCAATCCCTTTACCACACTTCCAACAATCAGCCGACAATCCAGGGAACATTTTGGAAAGTCTGGCCAGAGGGAGATGCCATCTATAAAACATTTTGTATATGTTCTCCTTATATGACGTGGAAACCACCAGCCTCATATTAGTCCACCAAATCTCTTCCCATTTCTCAAGTGGAAGTGCATAACCAAAATTCTTCCCCCAGGCAATCATCGCATCTTTTACCACCTCCTCCCCTACTACCCTAGTTAGCAGCAATTTATAGCACTTAGATATCATCCCTTTCTCCGGGCCCAGCAGAATCTTATCTAATTCCTGCAGAATCAGATAAATACCCCTTCCTTCCTTATCCTTCTTATACCTTGACTGGATCTGCAGGTAGGCCCACCACTCCAGTTGAAACCCTTGCTGAGCCAGATCATGTCGTGTTTTGAGTTCTCCCCCGCTATCTAAAAGTTCTTTGTAAGTTGGTCTTCTTCCCTTCTTGAGTAGGGTCGGATGGGTCAAGGCTTCCAAGGTTGATAACCAACACAGAATTTGCGTATAGTACTTAGCCCTTATCTTATCCCAATTCCGAATCAGTATATCCCTTATGTAGTGGTGAGTAAACTGCTTGCTTGGAGGAGTACCTTCCTGCCAAAGAGCTGCATGCCATCCCTGCAGCAAATCAAATCCTTCCAGACTCAACAATCGATTATTCCTTAAACTTATCCATTCCTTGCCCCAAACTAAGAGGGCAGCCTGATAGTAAAGTTCCCAGTTCGGTAGGCCAAGGCCCCCTCTTTCCTTAATTTCTTGCATCATTTTTTCCCCAATCCTGGGCCGTTTCCCCTGCCATACAAATCTATAAACTACCCCCTCTAACTCTTTTAAAAATTTCAGCGAAGGTTTAACTGGTGCTGTCTGGAAAAGAAAATTCCATTTTGGCAAAACATAAGATTTCACCGTGGCTACCCTTCCTAATAATGACAACTGTATCCTACCCCATTTTCCAAGGTCCATTTTTGTTTGTATCAGTAATTTAGAATAATTATCCTCCCTAATACTTGAACATCTTCCCATCAACCAGATTTCTAAATATTTCACCTTCTTCACGATTTTAAACCCTGTAGTGTCCTCTAGCATCTGTTTACTTCTATTTGAAAGATTTTTCGTCAATATATTCGTCTTATCTTTATTTACTTGTAGACAAGCCACGTTTCCAAATTCCTCAATCCTTTTTAGTAATTCCGTGCTGGATTCCAGAACGAAGACCATATCATCTGCAAACGCCTGCAATTTATAAATTTGGTCTCTTATCTGAAGCCCAGTAATCTCCTCATCTTTCCTTATTATTCTCAATAGGGGTTCTAAGGTTAGGATAAATAAAAGTGGGGAGAGTGGACAACCCTGCCTAGTGCCCTTACAGATATCAAATTTGTCAGTTATATTCCCATTTATCAACAGTCTCGCTTCCTGCTTAGTATAGATTGCTTTAATCATATTACAGAATTTAGCCCCAAACTCCATATGTTCCAACTGACACATTAGGAAATCCCAATTAACCCTATCGAATGCTTTTAGAGCATCGATAAATATTAAAGCTAATTGTTTATCTGGTCGGCTTTCATAATACTCCAGAACATTTAATATAATTCTGAGATTATCTTTTATTTGTCTAGTGGGAAGGAACCCATTCTGGTCTGTATGTATGGTTTAAGTAAATTTTTAATCTATCTGCAATTATTGTCGCAAATATTTTATAATCTGAATTAAGAAGGGATATTGGCCTATAATTTTTAATATGCTTCGAAGGGAAGTCATCCTTAGGAATCAAACTAATATTTGCCTCCAACCAAGTTTGCGGGACTATAGTCTCATCCAAAATTTCATTAAATAGATCTTTCATATGTTTTCCCAACGATTCCACTAATACCTTATACAATTCTGCAGGAATTCCGTCAGTGCCTGGGTTTTTTTAACATTTCTGTTGTCTGACCGCTTTTTCAATTTCTGCTATTGTTATCTCCTGATCTAAGGCCTCTTTCTCATTAGGAAATAACTTAGGAAGGTCTGACTCCGTCAGGTATTGTTTAATCCTCTCCTCAGGAACCTTTTCTTCCTGATATAATTCTGTAAAAAACTCAATCACTATCTTTTCTATCTCTTCTTTATCCCCTATCAGTGTCCCCCTCTTATCCTCTAACTGATCAATTCTTCTACTTTCCTTCTTTTTCCTTATTCTATAGCTAAGCCATCTCCCTGGTTTATTGGCATATTCAAAATAGCTCTGCCTTGCCACCCTAATTTGACGTGCTGTTTTTTCTTGGTCCACAAGGTTGAGTTTATGCCTCTAAAAATCCACCTGCTCCTTCCCATACACTTTCTGTGGGTTTACCTGGAGAGCTTCCTCTGCCTTAGTAAGTTGCTCAGCAATTTCCCTCCTACTTTCCTCCTCCTTCCTACGTTTAACTGCCATCTGTTTTATTATCGAGACTCTCAAACAAGCTTTAGTCATATCCCAAACTATTTGTAGGGGCATCCCTTCCATCCTATTTTCTAAAAAAACCAGACTCATCTCTTGTTTAATTTTTTGTACAAAAACCGTATCCTTGAGGGTCTCCAGGCTCATCATCCATCTACTCCTCACTCTACTCCCCCTTATCTATGTAATAGCCACCAGGTTGTGGTCCGCCCATTCGTTCGTCAAAATCATGGCATCTTTTGCATAAGGTATCAGCCCATCCGACAACCATACCATATCCAACCTAGACCATGAGTTATGCCTGGGGGAGTAGTAGGTGTAACGTTGAGAGGCTGGGTTAATCACACGCCATATATCCCTAAGGCCAAATTCTTCACACATATCCCTAAATACTTTGGGTAAGACCCTCCTATCTTTCCCTTTTTTTCTTCTTCAAATCAACCCTCCCTGTTTTGTAATCCTTAGCCCTATCTACCACCGCATTAAAGTCCCCCAAGAGAAACATTGTTCTGTACCAGCCTGCTACCGGCCCTGCAGAAAAGGCAGGGACAACCCCTTTACAAACGGCAAGAGGCTGGAATTACGCCTGCCAAATTTATTCACATAAAACAGAGCAAGACAAGACACCAACCATAAAACACGAGCAAAGAAGCAGGAACAATCCAAGCGGTTGCCTTCAGCAAACCAGCCCTCCCACACATTCCCCTTAAATACAGTTCAAGGCGTGGCCTCTCTGTGCCTCCTTCCGAGGTGCCCCATTGCCTTCCTCTGTTTACTCCTGACTGACTGCCTCCTGCGTTGGGTGTCCTTGAACAGGGCCAGCTGTGGGTCATCTTCATCCACGCTGTCAGGCTCACACAGCTGGGTCTGCATCGTGACCAGATGAGAGGAGCCTTGCTGGGGGCTCTCATCAAGCTGTCCAATCCCCTCAGCAAGCTCTTCAACACCCCCCTCCTCCTCCTCTGAGTCGTCCGACCCAACTGCCAAACCCACAGGCTGACCCTGAATCACAACACACATCTGCTCATACTCCAGATCTAATATTTTCCGATATATTTTCTGGAAAAAGTCTCCCTGATTATTATTAGGTGCATATATGCCTACCAGTAACACTTTGCTTCCCACCATTTCTATCTCCAGCATCAGGCTTCTCCCCTCCGGGTTCACCCATAATTCTTTAGGACACAAGTACTCCTTAACATACATTGCTTTCTTTTTCTCCTCAGCAGACGCTACAAATAATTTCCCTAGTTTAGGGTAACTCAACAAATTAATTTGGCTTTTCTTAATATGAGTTTCCTGAAGGCATAATTCATCAGCTCCACATTTCCTTAATCTGGTTAAGATATTTTTTCTCTTAACAGGAGCATTGAGACCATTAACATTGAGTGTCAAAAAATTCACCCCTTGACACATCCTTACTTACGTGGGGCCTTAGATTTGGTAGTCTGTCTAGTTACCCTCTTATATTCTTCTCCCTTTCCCTCTCCACCCCCCTTCCCTCTCCCCCCTCCGCTCCCCCCAGATTCCTCTCCTCCCTCCACTTCTCCATCACTCTCCTGATCACTAGTCCCACAAAATTTTTTATAGAAATCTTGTGCGTCGCGTAGACTCTCAATCTTTATCTTTCGGTCTTCCCACATCACCAGGAGCCCCTCTGGAAGCAGCCATTTATATGCCACACCTTTTTTCCTCAATTGCGAAGTAACAAATTGATAGCGTTGATGTTGCTCTTGGACCCTTCTTGGCAGTTGCTTAAGAATTGTAACTGGACGGCCTTTATACTGAATTGGTTGATCTCTAGCTCTATGAAGCACTTCATCTCTAAGCGCCTTTTTGGTAAACCTAACATGCACTTCCCTAGGGAGGCTGTATCGCCTGGCATAATTGGTATAAACTCGAAAAGCCTCATCAATATCGCACCGAACCTCTTTTTTCTCTTTCCCCACCAGGTCTGCAATGATTTCTCTTACCACTTCTTCCAGCTGTTCTTCTCTGTCTTCTGTCACATTTTGGAAGCACAAAAAAGGTCGCTTTCTCCATCTCCAGGTACACCATATCATCTTCCAGCTTCTTGGATGCTTGCGTGCACCTGTGCTCCCATTTCTCCATCCGCTTCTCCATATTTTCAGAGTCCTTTTCTACTGTTTTAATTCGCACTTCATGCATATCCAGAGTCACCTGGACTACACCCAATTTTCCTTTAATTTCCTTCATCTCCTTTCTCATGTCCCCCAACTCAGCCTTCAGGCTGTCAAAATTCCTCTCCATTATGTCCTGCATATTTTGTAGCATTGTATAAATCCCTTGAATTGTAGCAGATTTTTCTGTCACTGGTAAGCTCTCCATCGACTTCCTAACCCCTGGTGGCGTTGTAACCGGAGAGGCCGCTGCTGTCAAGGTAGGGGCCTTCCTTAAGGTTTTAGTTGATGTCGTTGTCAAAGACATTTCAGTTTGTCCCAGGAGGTTTCTCCACACTACTGTACACCACAGGCTAACTCCTTCCCAGATACTTTATCACAAACCCTGTACTTCCTTCTAATAATTTCACTTCTGCTCTTTAGGTAGAAAAAAAAAGAAAGAAGGAGTCACATCAATATCCGTCAGTTTCTATAAGTCCGCAAATCAATACGCTAACTTTTTCAGGGAAGAGAAAGCTTCCACCAATCATGTCATATTCGTAGACAAGACCATTTAAGCCTCTAATCAGCATTCACGGCAGCAAAAGACAAAAGGAGTAACAAAAAAAGAAAAGAAAAGAAAGAAAGAAAAATATTTCTTGCCCAAACCACCCCCGATAACTGGCTGCCGCTCCTTTCACATCTGCTTAGCACCCTGCCGGCGCGCTCACTCAGAAAGTCTTTAAATTCTCTTCCACTCTTTCTCACTTCCCTGCTTCTTCTCAAACGGCCGAGTCATTGGCTTCGGGGCTGCCAAACCGCGGCCCTCTTTCAAGCTTCCGGATCCTCGGGGTGCTTTCCTTTTTCCAGCGAGGTGATTGCATCACACCTCGCCTCCAAAGATGCCCCCTCCGCTTCTCCCAGCTTCTCCAGGGCTGGAAACGGTAGAATATTGCCGCAGGAGGCCTGAAAAACAACAAGAGGCTCAGCCGTCTATCGCCTCTCCTCCCAAGGCAGCGCCATCTCGGACTCCAGCTTAAAAAAAAAAACTATATAATTATTCTTGAATGGATTAGGACAGGGGTGTTAGGCCAGTTGCATCATACCTCAGCTCCGGCAATGCAAAAATAGTTGCAATATGTTGCGACACGTCACGTGATGTAGCGAGTTTGACACCCATGGATTAGAATCTGAATGCTGAAAGAAACATAGCCTGAAGTTGCTCACCTTCCAGGTTCAGCTGTAGACCTTGTAATGTATGACTTTGTCTTCACAGCTTCAGTGAAAAACAACCTATTTGAATCAACCTACAGGTGGAATTTACTACCTTAAATGGTGCATTGGAATTATTTCTCTGCCTTCTGTCACTAAGTAAAAGTATTCCTCTTCTAAACTATTAAATAATGGAAAGAATTTTAGGTATGTTTGCTGCCTTGAACTGAGCACACACACACACACACACACACACACACACACACACACATATATATATATATATATATATATATATTGCTCAAAAAATAAAGGGAACACTTAAACAACACAATGTACTGTATTTAATAGTAGGATGTCTTATATTGTGTTCCCTTTATTTTTTGAGCAGTATATATACTGTATATATGTGTACAGTATGTGTATGCATGTAGTATCTACATAGTGGAATAATGTAATAATAATAGACAAACCATTAGGATGAAACCTACAAATATCTGGGCATTTTATAGTAACTGGACACAAGTTGAACAGTTTGGACTGAAAAACAAGTAAAGTCATAACTATTCACTACGCATTACATCCCCATAGCAATATAGATAGATTGTTCCTATCCCACAGAAATGGAGGCTACTGCAAAAGAAACAGCTTTATTCTTTGATCAAAGGCAAAGCTGGGTGCTCCCAATCTCTTGTCTCTGACACAGTGAGACATAGGAGAAAAGGCACACACACACTAATATTTTTCCCTTTTATAGCTAATGTACTTTCTCATGCTAACAGGCTAAAAGATTTCTTTTACGTCTGAATATGTGTCTTCTTTACCTACCAGGTTAGGCCAGTTACAGCTTGTTACAGAGCTATGCTTCAAATACACAATTGCTGGCAAGCAGCCCAGAACTTTGTCCTTGAGCAGATATATTTGCAAGTTACTGGGGAAGAACAATACATTGCAAGCTACAGCAAAGTTACAGCTGAGCTTTTTCTTTCTCCTTGGTCAGCACAATTTTTGTTAAGTTATCTCTGAGCAAAATACAGAGCGCAAACAAGAAAGAATGAACAATGGCTATATAAAAAGGCTATATATAAACAATGGCTATATAAAAGATTATATTTTGATCCCTTCAAGAAGATAGTAGAATAGAAACAACGAATTTGAGAAGATCACAAAGTTCAAGATCTGAAAATTAAAGCTAAAAGATTTTGGCATTGAACCACTGAGTCCATACCAAAAATCTTTGAACAACTCTTAAAAAATCTGCACATTGACAAAAATTTTATCTGTCAATTACAAAAGGCCACACTCTTTGAATCTGCACAAACTGTATACTACGCCAATAGCTTACGTTCTTACGTCCAATTGTACATTCTTGGGCGTGAAGGCCAATACTAACTAAAAAATGGCAGCTGTGATTTCACATTGTTCTCTATAATAATAATCATAACACTACACAAACATTTAAAATAGTAAAGTTGGAAACTGTCTTATATCATTTATCAATCTGTTCTATGATATTGATACCATCAGAAGAATTTCCAGTAAGTGGAGGAGTGTTTACAAACTGAACCTGGATCTTTTACTGGAAGAAGTTTTATCTTTTTCTAACTACTGCTAGAAATAATTTTTATTTCCTGTAAGTAATTTAGTTTTGCTGTTCCCTTTAATTTGTTAATATGTAGTTATGCTTTTTCATCTATACAGATAAATAGGTTACATATTTTGGAAAATAAAGATAAGAGCCCCATGCTACCAGATTAGCTAGTGTCAAAATATATATGTAGAAATATTGTAGTTAAATGAGCAGAGGAAAGGCATCAACTCTCTTTGAATAAATCTGTGTGAATTGTACTAAACCAGTCTCACCTGGAACTTCATTGCTCACATACAGTATCTCACACACTGTCTATGCCTCCAGACACCATAAAAAGAGGAAGAAAAGATTTTTCCACCAAAATCATGTTTACATTCCACTTTTGGTTCAATTACACTTATACAACCAAAATCTTGCACTAAATTATAGTTGCAGGGCCAGCTAGAATAGAATAGAGCTTGGAGGGACCTTGGAAGTCTTTCAATCCAGCCCCTGGCTTGAGCAGGAGAACCTATCCCATTTCAGACAAGTGACTGACTAATCTCTTCTTAAAAATCTCCAGTGATGGAGCACCCACAATTTCTGAAGACAAGCTGTTCCACTGGTTAATTGCCCTCACTGTTAGGAAGTTTCTCCTTAATTCCAGGTTGCTTCTCTCTTTGGTCAGTTTCCAATAATTGTTTCTTGTCTTGACGTATGGTGCTTTGGAAAATAAGTTGACCCCTCTTCTTTGTGGCAGCCCTTCACATACTGGAATGCTTCTATCATGTAGTCCTTCTTTTATCTATACTAGCCATACTCAATTCCTGCAACCATTCTTCATGTTTTTGTCTCCAGTTCCTTAATCATCTTAGTTCTTCTTTGTACTTCTTTGCACTTTTTCCAGTCTCAACATCTTTTTTTAATGTGGTGACCAAAACTGGATGCAATATTCCAGGTGTGGTCTTACTAAGGATTTATAAAGCAGTACTAAGATTTCATATGATTTTGATTCTATGTCTCTGTTTATACAACCAAGGATTGTATTAGCTTTTTTGGCTGTTGCTGCACACTGCTGGCTCATGTTTAAGTGGTCATCCGCTACTAGGACTCCAAGGTTCCTCTCACAGTTATTGTTTTGAGCTGCCTAAGTGTAAAACCTTGCTTTTCTCCATATTAAATTTCATGTTGTTGGATAAGGCCCATTGTTCAAGTCTGTCAAGATCTTTTTGGATCCTGAGCTTGTCTTCTTGGGTGTTGGTTATTCCTGCCAGCTTAGCGCCATCTGCAAATTAGATGAGTTCTCCTTCTATTTCCTCATCTAAGTCATTTATGAAGATATTGAAGAGTACTGAGCCTTAGATGGAACCTTGTGGTACCCTACAGCTTTCTTTCTTCCATGAAGATGTAGTACCATTAAAGACTACTCATTGAGTATGGATTGTCAACCAGTTACAAATCATCATGTGATGATGCTGTCTATCCCACAGTTCTAGTTTACCATGAAGTAGGTTGTGGTCTACTTTGTTGAATGCCTTGCTGAAATCTAAGTATACCATGTCCATAACATTTCACTGGTCTACTAATTTAGTCACTCTCTCAAAGAATGAAATAAGATTGGTTAGGCATGATCTGTTTTTAACAAACCAGTTTTGGCTACTAATTATAACTTTATTTGTTTCACCAATCTGTTTTTTTTTCTCCAGTAACTTTCCAAGTATTGATGTTAGGCTGATTGGTCTATAGTTTCCTGGGTCTGGTTTTTTTCCCCTTCAGATTGGAACCACATCAGCTCTTTTCCAATTCTATGGCAATACTTCTGTGCTGCAAGATTTTTTAAAGATATGGTACAATGGTTCTGAGATAACATCTGCCAGCTCCTTCGGAACTCTGGGATGTAATCCATCAGGTCCCAGTGATTTATATTCATCAAGATCAGACAGGTGTTCTCTTACCATTTTCTTGCTTATTTTAATTTTTATTTCTAGTCTATCTTTTACAGTTATGTTTTTGGCAGGTTGGGCTATAGTTTCTTTTTGCATGAAGACTGATGCAAAGAATGAGTTTAGCAGCTCTGCTTTCTCTGTACTGCGACTGCCTGTTACTTCCTTGCCATCTTCTTTCTTTAGTGGACTGTTTCCTTGACTTTTTTCTTGTTGTTAATATGTTGAAAGAAACTTTTTTTAAAATTATCTTTGACTTTTGTTGCAAGTCTTTGTTCATTCTGTCCCTTTGCTTTCCTGATTTCATCTTTGCAGATTCGGGCTATCTGCTGATATTCTGCCTTAGTTATGTTGCCCTCTTTCCATTTTTTGTACTTATCCTTTTTGTTTTTCAGTTTATCAGAGAGATCTTTATGCAACCATGCTGGATTCTTCTTGGATTTCTTGTTTTTCTTTTTCAGTGGTATTGTGTTGGACTGGGTTTTTATGATCATATTGTCCAGTGTTTTCCATGCTGCTTGATTTGTTTTCCCCTGTAAGACTTTTATCCATGAATTTTTTCTTAGACTGTCTCTGAGTTTGTTAAAATCAGCTCTTTTAAAGTTTAAGACACTGGCTGGATTATAGTCTATTGCTTGTGATTGCATTATATTAAATTCTAACATGAAATGTGTAGCGGAGAGAGTAGCTAAGGCAGGATCGGCTGGGAGGCTCTGCTGATTCAGAATGGAAATTGGGCACTCTGGCAGTATCTGCTGTGGCTGGCAGCAGGACACAACCCTTGGAGAGGGAGTCAGCTGGAGCTGTGTTCTGCCTGTGCTCTGCTGAGGCCCTGGGATTGGTAGATAGGGCCCGAGCTGATCTGCGCTGCCAAGGAAGACCAGCTGGGTGGCAAATGGTTAGACTGGGGTGGCCACCAAGGCTGAAGCTCTATTAGATCCCAGAAGACAGCTGGCTGGAAGAAAAAGGGAAGAGGCGGGGAGAAGAGGGGAAGTGATTGAAAAGGAAGAGGAGGAGGTTTTTTTGGGGTGTTGACACAAGAAAAGGAAGAAGGTCAATGCCTTCAGCAAAAACATTGGGACCTCAAAAGGAGACACATACTTTGATTACTATAGGGGCAGCAGAGGCATGGTCTGTCCAGGCTATGGGGAGCCTGACTGTTGTGTATGTAGATTAGCAGGGGAGTGGCTTTTACACCGGCGGGAAATCCACGACCCTGGGTTGGGTGTTGATTCTTTGGCGGGAGATCCCGGTCTGGGGGTTGGCTAGCGTCCAGCGGCTGCTGGACGTATATATACAGCCACCCGGACCGGGCACAGCAGTTCGCTCCACATGTAACTAATAAACAACACTGTTACAAGTTGCCTCGCTGTGTGTCGTCGATCCGAACACAACAGTGGCGACGAAGGTGGGATGCGGCGGCGGAACAGCAGAGGACTAGGCGGAAGAAAGCAACGCGCGAAGCGGGAGATTTGAATCACCGTCAGCCGAAACAGCAGCCGACAACCGCAGCACAGAAACGAACTTGGCACAAGTTGGCTCTCTGAAGGAATTCGACCCTAACTACCCGGAAGACTGGGAGGAGTATGTCGGCCAGGTCGAGGGGTTCATGCTAGTGAATGGCATAACAGACGACCGAAAGAAGGTGGCAGCACTTCTTACAATCAGCAGCACACCAGTTTACCGGGTCGCTGTAGGGCTGTGTCAACCGGCGCTGGTGGCTAGCGTGTCGTACACAGATCTTCTGGCCCCAGAACCAAAAAATAAAACAGAACTTCAAGCATTTTTAGGTCTCATAAATTTCTACCACACATTCTTACCACACAAAGCAGCCATAGCTGAACCCCTACACAGGCTACTGGACAAAAAGACCCCACGGCAGTGGCAAGAAAAACACAAACAGAGTTTCCAAACACTGAAGGACATACTGTCCAGCAAATCCACCGTTACACATTTCATTGAAGGCAAACCAATTTACCTAGCTTGTGACGCATCACCTTATGGGGTGGGGGCAGTTATAAGCCACATGGATGACAATGGGGAGCAAAGGCCAATTGCATACTATTCCAGAACCCTGTCCAAGGCAGAGAGGAATTATGCACAAATTGACAGGGAGGCACTGGCCATAGTGGCTGGGGTAAAGAAGTTCCACGATTACCTTTATGGCAGGAACTTCACAATATTCACGGATCATAAACCACTATTAGGCCTGTTCACTACTGACAAACAGACACCCCAAATCATGTCTCCGAGGATGCTCAGATGGTCAATTTTTTTAGCTGCATACACATTCACCATCAAACATAGACCAGGGAAGGAAATGCGTCACGCAGACGCATTGAGCAGATTACCCCTACAAGACACAGGGACAGACCCAGCACCAGCGGGTCAAATTTTAACACTTCAGGAACTCCCTGAATGCCCCTTGATGGCTCGGGACATCGCCAAGGTTACTAGCAAGGACCCAATACTCAGCAGAATAGCAGCATGGGTCCAAGGGGGATGGCCCAACGAAAATCCAGACCCCAAATTTACACCGTACTACAGAAGGAAGGATGAAATGTCATCGCACCATGGGTGTCTACTGTAGGGAAACAGGGTAGTGGTGCCAGAGAAACAGAGGGGCACAGTCATCACAGAATTACATGAGGGGCACCCAGGGATTGTCCATATGAAAGCATTAGCCAGAAGCCATTTATGGTGGCCAGGGTTAGACAAGGCAATTGAGGACATGGTAGCAGGGTGTTACCAGTGCCAGAAGTCTAGACCCGAACAGACACACAAACCAGTACACAGGTGGGAGGTGGCTCACAACCCCTGGTCCCGCATACACATAGACTTTGCAGGGCCCTTTCAAGGCCAGACCTTCTTAGTAGTGGTAGATAGTTATTCCTGGTGGTTAGAGGTAGTGCCTGTAAAAAGTATGACATCTGCAAAGACAATTCAGGTCTTGCGGGGACTCTTTGCCACCCATGGGTTACCGGACGTACTGGTCTCTGACAATGGCCCTCAATTCATATCTAATGAATTTCAGGATTTCCTCAAGGCCAACTGGATTAGACACGCAACGTCAGCCCCCTTCCATCCCTCTTCCAACGGATTGGCCGAGAGGAACGTCAGGACTACCAAGGAAGCATTGAAGAGAATCATTCAGGGAGATTGGCACCAGAGACTAGCTCAGTTCTTGTTGGCTCAACACACAACGCCGTGCACTGTAATGGGGAAAAGCCCAGTGGAAATGAGGTGGGGCAGAAGGTTGACAACTAAATTAGACAGACTCCACCCTGATAGGCCGGCTGCTGAAACGGAACAGGACAGCTCAACCAGATCACTGAACATAGGGGATTTAGTGTGGGCCAGGAACTATGGGCAAGGGGAAAAATGGACACAAGGGGTAGTCATTGACAAAGTGGGGCCACTATCCTACATCATAGAGGGGGAAGGGGAACGGCAGATCCAGAGGCACATTGATCAGCTAAGGAAAAGGGCTCCTGAGATCACCCTGGTGGTGTCTGGCGGGGATCATCAAACACATGACAATGACAGTAGACTTGACCGGCTGGTCAACTCACCAACAGGCGGGTCCCCAGAGACACAACCATGCGGAACTGAACCACCTCAGGGGTCCACCGAACCACAAACAACGGGCCCTATAGTAACACAACAACCAGCAGATCCACAGCCAGAAGCAGTTCCTCAACAAGCCGTAAGGCCTGACCTGGAATTGGGCAACAGGCCGGACAGTTCACCCGGAAGATACCCTGCCAGGGTTCATAGGCCACCAGCATACCTAAAGGACTATATAAGATAATAATTTTCAACTGGGGGGGAAGGGGTGTTGTGTATGTAGATTAGCAGGGGAGTGGCTTTTACACCGGCGGGAAATCCACGACCCTGGGTTGGGTGTTGATTCTTTGGCGGGAGATCCCGGTCCGGGGGTTGGCTAGCGTCCAGCAGCTGCTGGACGTATATATACAGCCACCCGGACCGGGCACAGCAGTTCGCTCCACATGTAACCAATAAACAACACTGTTACAAGTTGCCTCGCTGTGTGTCGTCGATCCAAACACAACACTGACACCCATCCAAACCCTGACTGGCAACTATTGTGTGGGGGCTGGGTACAAGAAACTACATATCTTTTCAGGGATACATCCAGTGCCAGAAGGGGAGGAAGAATATGAAACCTGGATGGAGCAGGCAGTAAAGACAATTGAAGAGTGGGACATACCAGATGCTCAAAAGAAGCAGAGTGTCAGAGACAGTCTAAAGGGCCCTGCTGCAGAACCATCAGAAGCCTAATGGTGAGCCAAGGGCATTTCACCATAGGTGATTACCTCTCTTTATTGCATGATGAATTCAGATCTGCCAAAACAGTTTCTAGCCTACTGTTTCGCTTTGAGCATATGTACCAGAACAGAGGTGAAAGGCTGTCTGATGATTGATGATGACTGAACAAGTTACTATACCAGATTGTAGAAAGGTGGGGGGCTTGATCCAGCTGAAGTAGAATGGGCCCAGATAGAGCAACTTTCACGGGGTGCTTTAGTCTGGAATCAAATAAAGACTGAAGCCAAAGGGAACACTTGGGGGTATTATGAGCTCATAAGGAGAGTTAGGACAACAGAAGTGGTAGAGGAGGCTACAGCTGATTCACTACCAGAATGGCCCTCAGGCACAGGAGTGAGGAAAGGTGGAGATGGTGATGCCGGGCTCACAACTATGCAAGCTCAAATATCAAACTTAACCAAGATAATGGCCTTGTGGATGGAAATGGGTGGTTCATCCTTAAATGGAGGTTGGTTCAGACCAGTCAGTGAGGGAATGGGCTCTTTCACTTCAGCTGACAAGTTGGCAGGGCCAGTGATCTGCTATAACTGTGGGGGTGCAGGACATTACAGGTGTACTTGTACAAAGCCTCACAAACCAGGAAATTCAGCTCAGTTGGAAAACTAAAGAGGGCCCCAGTGAGGGAGCCAACTGGGTGCCCAGCAATATTAGTTAGCTCCTATCAAAAGGGTGACTGAGGGCAGCTTTAGGTGTCACCTTTCATGAGCAGAACTCCCCCAAAGCCCCCCTCAGTAATAGGACTGATGGAAGCATTGCCCTTAGTGAGGGACCCCCATAACACAGGGCCTACTGAAGTCAGAGTGACAAGGCTCCAGCAACAGCCTTCGGGGACTCAAGCATGGGCTGTCAATCCAGATGGTCTGTCTCTCATTGCCAAAATTCATAAACAGTTGGTGGGCCCCTCTTCAATGATGCCAGTACAAGTGGAAGGCATCTACATGAGGGCTCTCTTGGACTCAGGTGCACAAGTGACATTACTGTACCAGGATTTCTATGATAGGCACCTGACGTACATACCCATATAAAAGTTGGATGATTTGAAGATTTGGGGCATTGGAACAGAGATGTTCCCATACAGTGGGTATGTACCTATCCAGCTAACATTTGGGCCCTCAGTTGCTGGATACACAGAAAACTTTGACATCCTGGCCATTGTCTGTACCCACCCTCCAGGAGCTAGCCAGGGCTCACTGATTGTGGGGATGAATACCAATTTAGTTAGACATCTGCTTACCCCAATTGTCCCAATAGGAAATGACTCGGTGATAGGGGATGTTCATCCCGCACTGCAGACAGCATACCAACACCTGATGCAAGAGAAGCAGGCCCATGCAGAGGGTGTGGGGCGACTGTGGAGATTGGACCAAGCAAAGACAGTACTACAACTAGGAGAGGTGGCATACCTAAGGGCCTCTGTCAGACTGGACTGGAAGCTACCTGGGCCCTACCTCATCCTTGACTCTGACCAAAATCCGTCCTCTAACCTGCCACAGGGCCTTTGTGGAGACCACCTCTGGATTACCTTCACTCTGGCATTCTACCTTCTGGGGTCAGATTCAAGGATGAGGTAGGGCCCAGGCAGCTTCCAGTCCAGTCTGCTAAATGCTCTCTAAGGTCATCTAAGTCACTTAAGAGACCTCTCTCGGAAACACTTATCTTCTTGTTGATGGATTATATGTTGAGCACTCTTAACGCATCCCACATCAAATTCATCTCTTGAGAACAGATGTTGCCACCTCCACAGCTGGTCTCTAGCCCTCTCTTGCCACTCTTGGGAAAGCTGTGTGTTCTTAGGTTAGAACTGATCTGGAGTTTGTGAGGTTGAAAGACTGAATGTTGTTGGGACAAGTGAGCACAGCCATCCCAATTGTACTTCCTCATACTAGGAAAAAGATTGAGGGTGAGGTTTTGGCAGATCAGTTTTTCCAAGAGAGGTCTCTTAAGTGACTTAGATGACCTTAGAGAGCATTTAGCAGAAGAGTACTGGGATAATCTGAGAATCTCAAAGTCCCTATGCCTCTCACATAGTGGTAGTCCGGAAGAAGAATGGATCCCTGAGAACGTGTATAGATTACCGTACCCTCAATTGGAGGACCATTCCAGATCACCCACAAGGAGAGCCACAGCCTGAGAGGTTCAATTGCATCCTTCTTGACATGTTAGGGACCCTGACTGTAGAGAAGAAGCAACATTGGACACAACACATTTCTACCATTGTGCATGCATATAATAGCACAAAAAATGATGCTACTGATATTCTCCATATCAACTGATGTTTGGCAGGGAAGCTTGACTGCCAGTAGATATAGCATTTGGCATCTCAATGGATGAAACCTCATTCAATTCATACCACAATTATGTGGACAGGTTGAGGAGGAATCTGAAGATGGCATATGAGAAGTCTCCAACCATTTCAGAAGTTCAAGAAAAGAGGAACAGGAGGAATTATGACCTGAAGGTAAGAGTTCAAGATTTGTAACTTGGCGATCGGGTATTACTGAGAAATCTGGGCATTCCTGGGAAGCATAAACTGGCAGACTAATGGAGTTCTCAGTCATACATTGCCAGTGAGAAGCTACATGGATTGCTGGTGTACCGGATTCAATCAGAAGGGAGTTCAGAGCCTCTGAAAGCATGGCACCAAAATCATCTATTGCCTCTAAATGAGGCAATACGAGCCTCTCAGCCATCTGCTCCAAAAGCAACTGAATCCTGCCTGACAAGGAGGAGACCAGTGACTCGGACACAACCTGATTCATCTGCAGAAGAAGAGGAAGACACTGAAGAGGAAGAGGGCTGTATGAACTGGTTGTGGTCATAAGAAAATATTGCAACAGCTCCCCCTGCATCAGGTACTGAGATGGGGCCCAAGCAGCTCAGGCCAGATGCCCCTGAGTTTGTACCTATAGCTTGGGAATGGGGAGAATTTCTAAGAGAACTCGAGTGGAAGGCTGATGAGCAGCCTGAGAAGCCACCAGAACTGGAGAGAGTATCACCAGCTCCAGAGGCTCCTGGGCTGGAGGAGCCTATGGAGACAGTCCCAATCCTTCCACATGCTTCACAACAGTCAGAACCAGAGAAAAAGAAGAAGAAGAGGGAGGGAGGGAGAGCGAGGAAGGAGGTTGGCTTGTTTTCCTCTGCTTCTGGGGGCGGGGGGGGGGGAAAGCCGAACAGAGATGAAAGAGGGAAATAAGTTTCTGAGGGGCAAGCCAGATGGAGAGGGAAGAGGAAAGAGACAGGTTTCTGTGAGGCAAGCCTAATGGAGAAGAAAGAAGAAAGAGAGGTTTCTGTGGGGCAAGCCTAACAGAGAGAGAGTGGGAAAGAGAGAGGCTTCTGTGGGGCAAGCCTAATGGAGAGGGAAGAGGAAAGAGGTTTCTGTGGGACAAGTCTGAAAGAGAGAAGGGAATAGAGAAAGAGAGGTTCCAGTGGGGCAAGGCCAGAGGGACAATAGAAGATAGAACAAGGGAGGTTCCTGTGAGTTGCTGAGAGAGACTGACAATCATCACCGCATGTGAGCTGCCTGTGAGAGACTGACCACCAATATCTCACATGAGCTGCTGCTGACAGAGGCTGACCACCATCACCTCATGTGAGCTGTCTGTGAGAGACTGACCACCATCATCTCATGTAAGCTGCTGCTGAGCACCACTGCACCACCACTCTCAACCAAGCAGAGGTGTCCAAGTAAGGGACCCCTTGGACTGGGAACTAGACCAACAGAGGGCCAGGAGAACCAGGACACCAGCAGTCCTTTTGGGGGGTAGCACTACACATGGTCACTCTTGCCCAAGGTTCCAGAAACTTCAACTCCCTCTATCACTTCTTCTCTATTAGTAAGAATTAGGTCCAATATAGCTTTTTCTCTTATTTCCCTCCTCTACCTTTTGGATGGCAAAGTTGTCAGCTAAGTTGGTTAGGAATTTGTTCAATCTCCCACTTGCTGCACAGTGTCTCCCAAACTCAAAAGAGCCGATGTTATGCCTCATGAGGACAAAAGAGATTTTTATTATTATAACTGTTATGCTGCATTTGTTGCTATTATTACTGCTATTGGTAGTTTTATCTAGGTTATTGTGCCCTACTTACATAGGCTCTGAAATAATTTTACCATGTTTTAACTGATATCTACCTCTCTTGAGAAATACTGATGCTAGACAATTTAGAAGCTCAACAAATGAATAGTACAATTGTATGCCATCTCTTCTGCACTGGTTAACAGGTTCTGCGAGCTGTAGTGGTAAAAGAGTAGCATTGTCATGTCCCATGCAGAGAGGGTTGCTGGACTCCACGTGAAACAGGCAGAAATTAACTCAAAGGACAGATTGTGCAAGATTACTTTTATTTCACAGGTATCCTCAATCAATAACTCACGGTTACAGCAGACGTTCTTCTGGAATGTAGGTTGTAATCTGGACCCATTGCATAGGTAAAATAATAATGGATTTTCCCATCCTGTGTAAATGTTACATGCTGATATGGAGCTTGTGGCTAGCATAGCAGCTAGGAGTCATGCAGAGAGATAATAAAACCCTGACACGTAACCAGGATGTCCTGCAATAAACTTTTAACTCCTCCCACTGTCTAGATAAGCTATAGGACTAACTACACTAGAGTACATTTCCCAGAAGCCATCTCTTAAGGAAATGGCATTTAACCCTTTAAATGCTACATGTTCTTACATACAATTCTCTCAATGATACAACATTAACTCTGTAAATGCTATATACGCTAACACAGTTCTTAACTCCTAAGCTGGCTACAATCTGGTCCAGCACAAGCATGTTGGTGTTGTTGTAGGGGCTAGATGAGGGAGAAAGGGATATAGTTGCTAAATGAATTAAATACTAATTCTAAAGGAATTAAATACTGAAGGTCTAGGGTAGGGGAGAATTGCCTGCAATTCAATAATTGGAGGAAATCTCCGGTGAGACTTTCTACCAATGGGGAAAAAGAAGAGTATAGGATAGTAGTTAAGGTTGGGGGGAAGGACTTGCAATCCATCATTAACCATGGAAACTCACTGGATCTCTTTGGATCTCTTTGGATCTGCCACACACACTCAATCCAATCTCCCTCAAGAGGCTGCTATTTGCAAAAATAAAAATGGAGATCCATATAGAATCTATTCTGTTGTAAAAAAAACAAAACAGCTTTGCTTCTTTTTGAATAAGTCATTGTGAGATGGTCTCAAGAGGTCGATGGATCGTTAAGGTGCTTCCAAGTAAAAGGCATCACGCAGAGATGCAATTATATGAAGTTTATTCAATGATAGATTAAAGAGAAATAATTACTTGGCATGAAAGCATTCATGCCTGCATGTGAGAGAGAACAAAAGAAAGGAAAGCAAGCTAGCATAGCATAACTGGAACAGAAGAAGAAAAAAACTGAAGAGAGAGCAGCCCCTTTGAGCAGAGGTATTTATGGGGGGTCTCAGTCCCTCCCTAACCATAAAACACTCTGCCAATGGGGCTGTAGGGGTCTGAGACCCCTGACTCATCAGTGGAAGCAAAGAAGCCTCTTTGCCTCCATCTGATGACCCTTTTGGGTAACTGCCATGGCTGGCACAAAACATCTAACAATTCCCCTTCTTGCCAGCCAATGACAGGGACCAGTGAATGTGTGTGAGGGGTCGAGCAGGTGTCATAGACATGCATAAAACATTCAGAAGGCCAAACACAAATGCTTACACAGAAGGTTGTGCCGGTCAATGGGAACAGGTTTGGTGAACAGATCAGCTATCTGGTCAGTTGTGTTACATTGTTCAACACGTATGAAACCCTCTTTGGCAAGCTGCCTGACATTTTTATAGCGTATGTCTATGTGGCGAGACCTAGAGCCTACTGCATAAGTGCCCGAGATTGCAATTGCGGTTGTGTTATCCTCTAGAATTTGGATGGGCAGAGGAGGAGATGCCCAGATGCTTGTTATCAGATCATTGAACCAAATCAAATCATTGGCCGTGTCTGACAAGCTGGCATATTCAGCCTCGGCCGTGGAGCAAGAAATAAATTTTTGCTGCCTAACATGCCAATGTATTGGACAGCCATTTAGCAATATGAGGAAACCAGAGGTGCTCCATCTACTTTTGGTGTTGCCAGCCCAGTCTGCGTCTGAGTAAGCAGAGAGCTGGGCCGTCTTCCCCTTCTCTGGTTCTAGCACAAGGAGAGCATCAGCCGTGCCCCTAAGGTATCTAAGTACCCTTTTAACAGCAGTCCAGTGGAATTCCTTTGGGTGTTCCACGTGCCTGGACAATAGATTCACAGCTAAAGCTATGTCATGCCTGCTCCAATTGCTGATGTATAGCAAGGAGCCAATCACAGATCTGTAAAGCGTGTTATCTGTGAACTCAGGACCGTCCTTGTGAGTGTGGTTGTAAAAGTTGCTTTGCATTAGGCTATGCGTAGGGTTAGATTCTGCCATTTTGCATTTGGCCAATAACTCCTCTATCTTTTCTTTTTGAGATAGAGCAAACCCCCCCTTAGTGGCCAAAATATGCACACCCAAGTACTTGTCAACCCGCCCCAAAGACTTCAGAGTAAACTTTTCTTCCAGGGCCTTGGCAAATTCATCACACCCTTCCTTGTCAGGGCCTACATATAGTAGGTCGTCCACATAAACTAACACCCGTTCTGTGGTACCCTTGGAGTTGCGTGTGAAGACACATTCATCTGCATGGGATGCAGTGAAACCAACTCGTTCTAAACTCTTTCTAAGACAGTCATACCATAATTTCCCTGACTGCTTGAGGCCATATAACCCTTTGTGGAGCAACCATGTATTTCCCCCTTCTTGCTGGTAGCCAGGAGGGGCCCTCATGTAGATCTGCCGGTCCAAGTTGGCGTGGAGGTAAGCCATCTGGATGTCGAATTGGAAGACTTCCTCTCCCAGAGCGGCTGCAGTCACGAGGGCGGCCTTGATGCTCTCTGCCCGGACGGTTGGAGAGTAGGTCTCGGCGTAGTCCTCCATGTAGCGCTGAGCGAAGCTCTGGGCTACCAAACGGGCCTTATACAGGTAGAGGCCATTGGCAAGTGGTTTGGCTTTGTAAACCCACCTTGTGCCAATGACTTTTCTCTCCTTTGGTGGTTGCTGGGGGGTGAAGACCTTGAGTTTCTTTAAGCTCTGCATCTCCTTTTCCATCGCAAGCTGTCATTTCTCCTGCTCTTCGATGGGCAGCTCCTGGATGTCAGAGAAGGATTTTGGGGTGACCACAATGCTGTTGACAGACGCGATGTGGCCAATGTCAATTCTCTTTGGCGGGATTCCTTTGTTGGACCACTTTGACCTCCTTACCTTCTGCCACTCACCGCCCTTTTCTTCCGCGGGTCTCTGAGGCGTCGCTGGGAGTGAGGACGGCGTATCTTCCTCCATGGGACTGGACGCATCTTCCTCTTGTTACTCACTTTCGTCGGTGGCAGGGTATGTGGTCGTCTCAGGTGATGTCGTGGTCGGTGTGTCCTTGCTGGGTCGGTTGGCATATGGGCTCAGATCATTCGAGTGGATCTGGGTCCAATTGGAGTCCTCTTCGAAAGAGGCAGATTGGGAAGTCACAGGCCTGCCCCCTTCTCCCAGGAAACGATAGGCCTTGGAGCCAGGAGCATAGCCCAAGAACCTTAGTCTCTGGGAGACAGATCTCCCCTTCTTTGGCAGCTGCTTGGGGATGTGCACCCATGCGTAGGAACAAAATACACGCAAATGTCCCAGATTTGGTTTCCTACCGTGAACCAGGAAATATGGGGTCTGGTTCACAACACTGCTCCAGGTGCGCTTTAAGGTATAATTGGCGTAGTGCACCGCTTCCCCCCAGTATGATTCTGCGACTCCAGAGTCTGCAATCAGACAACGCATCATAGTTTGCAGGATTCCATTTCTTTTCTCACACTATGCCATTCTGAGAGGGGGTGAATGGCGCAGTAAGAAAATGTCGGATGCCCTTACGCCTTACCCAGTCCTGGAACTTTCGGGACATGAACTCAGCCCCGCGATCGCTCTGCAATTGTGCGATCTTGGTCTTATACTGGGTCTCTACAAAGTTGTATAGTGACTTTATGGCCTCAAAGGCTTCGGATTTTTCTGTGAGGGTATACACGTGGCCGTATCGTGAAAAATCATCAACGGCAGTGAGAAAATACTGTCTTTTCCCTAGGGATGGTGTAAAAGGACCAACCAAATCAATATGTACTAGTTGGTACGGGTATTGGGCTTTACTCAGTGACATTTTAGGAATGGGGGTAGCCTTCCTCTTTGTCTTCTTGCAAATGGCACAGTCCAGGAACATGTCACAATCCTTGAGCTGGACTCCCACAGCAAATTCTCCCATCTTTTTAACTACAGGGAAGCTCGCATGACCTAATCTTCTGTGTAAGAGATGGGCACACTTATCGTGGAGCGGCTTCCCCACTGACACCCTCTTGGCTGTAGTTGCTTTGAGTGGTGCTGTAGGTGCCTGCTGAGATTCAGGTTCCTTGCCCACACTGCCTTTGGAAAGCCTTGGGGCTGGCTGTGGGGCCCCTTCTGAGGTGGGTGGGCTCTCAGGGGAGAAATATGGCAAACCATTTATGATGGCAATATTTCCAATGACCCTCTGGTTCCGGGTGACATGACCTCCCCCCTTGCGAAATAAAACTTCCACCTCGTCATCGTCACATAATTTGATAATACTTAATAGGTTGTTGGCAATGGAGGGAGCATGTAACACCCCTTCAACTTTTCCAAGTCCGGGTACAGAAACAGTGCCCTCACCAACAACTAAAGCTTTATCACCATTTGCCACTTTGACATATGAGTTAATTTTCTTTAACCTTTTAAACCCTTGACTCATATTAGTAATGTGAGATGAAGCTCCAGAGTCCAATAACCATAAGTCAGTGGAGCTATCAGCCTTTGTTGTGGGGGTGAGGGAACAAGTATGCAGAAAATTTCCCTTGGTACTTCCTTTGCCCCCGCCACACCACCTTCCTTGATTGGGACCACGTTTGGGGGCTTGTTGTTGATGGGGGCAGTCTTTCTTGAGGTGCTCCTCAGAGCCACAGATGAAACACTTAAGTAGAGCATTAATTTGCTCTGAGTTGTGGCGCCCCCTTCTGGCTTGCTGAGTGGTGACTCTGGCGTATTCTCCTGCATCTCTTCTCCTCCTATCTTCTTCGATGAGTCTCCCTGTGAGGTAGGACAGTGCTATGTCTTCCCTCCTGGCCCCTTCCAGTGAAACAATGAAATTGCTCCAACTCCTGTCCAGGGAAGCCAGAATGACAGTGACCATGTTCGCATCAGTTACAGGGTAGTCTCTGGACATCAGTTCTGCCCTGAGTGCCTTTAATTTTGCAAGATGTTCAGGCATGCTGGCACCAAACCTCAGTCTGGTTGTGTAAAACTCAGTTGTGTGTCTGGTGATCGAACCAATGGTGTCTCTGTTGAATAAATTGTATAATAACTGCCAAACTTCACCAGCTCTGAGTCCTTCTGGAATGCTGGAGAACAAGTTGCTATCCAGCGAACTCAGCAGAGTTGTATAGGCCTGCCTGTGCCGCCACTCTTCTTGGAGTCCCCATGGAAGAGGAGGAGGTTTCTGCACCATTTCTAGAGTCCCATCCTTTAATAGACATACCTGCACATCTCTACTCCAACTGTTGTAATTCTCCCCGCCAAGTTGCAATTTTTTAAAGTCGTTTGGAAGATTAGATGTTAAAAAGGAATTCTTGTCAGTGGCACTTTCAAACATTTGAGAGGTGACCATTGAGATAAAAGGTAAAGGGATCCCTCTAGTGGTCGTGGGGAGAATTTTTCCTTGATTATTTGGTAAATCCATCTGGGCATGCTCGGGATTCTTCTCTTCCCATGAGGCATGGGGGGGCGGAGCCCAGATTTGCCAGCCGGCATTTGAATTTTTGTTTGAGAAGGCCCCATATGCTGCAAACACTCCTGCTGAGGATTGCAAGATGCCTCCCGGCAGGATGGAGGCTGGATGGCACATGGATTGCCTGGATTGCCTGATTTGCCTTGAGAAGCCCATCGCTGGTCCTGAAGACCTGAAGAGAAGGTGGGAGGCCGCGAGGGTTGATGGTTGGGAGGCTCCAGGCTGGATCCCTCCTGGCAGTTAGGCCCTGGGGAGAGGGTAGGAGGCCTTGGAGGGGGGCTGGTCACTCCCCATGTCTTTTTGGCCTCCAGGGCTGCAGCCAGGACCTGGATGGCTGTCTCAAGTGCTGCTGTATCAGCCTCGGCTGGACAGGCCTTAGAGCTATCATAGGACTTTAGGCTTTGTGGTGGGGAGGACCCAGGAGATTGCATGCTACTTCGGCTGGATGTCAGGGATTGCATGCTACTTTGGCTGGATGCCAGGGATTGCTGGGCCTCCAGGCTTAGTTGAGGCCTGTCTTTATTAGACCATGTGGGGTTACTGGGGGCCGCCATCTTGTTTTCTGTGCCAGGCCATGTGGGCGCTCTGGGGGGAGCCATCTTGTTTCCGGTTGCCCCAGGAAGCTGTAGCTCACAGTTGGGCGGGGAACTTCACGTGAAAAGCCCTGGGGTCCCGGGGTCACTAAGGGTGGCGGGCACCATATTTGGGGGCCTCATGGTCGCTTGGGAAAAACTCACCAGGTGTTCAGAGGTTTCCTGGGCTGAGGTCCCCCTCTTTTGCATTGTAAGGAGCTTTAGAAGCAGCTCTTCACGTTCCTGTTCTGTCATCTTGCTCACGCGGCATTTGGCTTCAGCCAGGTCTGTTTCTGCAGCATCTGAGCAGTCTTGGGCAGTCTGCAAGACTTCCATGCTTTCCTCTGTGGCGTTCAGTGGTAGGGAGGCATGCAAAGGACTCCCAGATGCTCTGCTGGATCCTCTGAGGGAATGGAGGTCATCTGTGCTCTCACCTGCAGCGGATTTTGCTTCAGGGGCTGGAGGCTGGGCTGTAGGTAGGGATGCCGTCTTTGTTTGAAGACTTCTGGTCACAATCGGAGATCTCCTGCCATCTGTTTTAAATGGATTTGTGCTGGATCTTCCAGACATCTTGTAGTATAGCCGCTGGCTGGCTTGGAAGTGTTCCCTTAAACCATCCTCTTGCTTCCAACTTGTGAGATGGTCTCAAGAGGTCGATGGATCGTTAAGGTGCTTCCAAGTAAAAGGCATCACACAGAGATGCAATCATATGAAGTTTATTCAATGATAGATTAAAGAGAAAGAATTACTTGGCATGAAAGCATTCATGCCTGCATGTGAGAGAGAACAAAAGAAAGGAAAGCAAGCTAGCATAGCATAACTGGAACAGAAGAAGAAAAAAACTGAAGAGAGAGCAGCCCCTTTGAGCAGAGGTATTTATGGGGGGTCTCAGTCCCTCCCTAACCATAAAACACTCTGCCAATGGGGCTGTAGGGGTCTGAGACCCCTGACTCATCAGTGGAAGCAAAGAAGCCTCTTTGCCTCCATCTGATGACCCTTTTGGGTAACTGCCATGGCTGGCACAAAACATCTAACAGTCATCATGGAACTATGAAAAAAAGTTCAGCTTTCAAAATCAATTAATATTATACAATTACTTGGGTTTGGAGCTGGTTCCAGAGCCTTTCCTCCAGCAAAGATATTGGTTAGAGATGGTGACATAATTAATGAGGCACAACATCCTCTTTTTTCTTTCCAGAAACTACTAAAAAAATCTGCTCTTATAAGTATACTGCTTGTTAGGGAATGGAAAAACAAGGTAGCCTTTTCAGAACCCTTTGAGTCATTCTGTGACATAAGGTTTCAACTAAATAATTTTTTCTTGCTATTAAAAATATAAAAAGTCCCATGGACCATTCTATTATGGGCCTTGAATAACCTATACAGAACATCATTTAACAAACTTTATTGGACTGGTTCATTCCCAGGTAAACAAACAGACTGTAGAACAATACCCTCCACTTAATAGAGCCAGCCCACTAAGCATGATAACTTACAGAAAGACTTTGGATTTTATCTCCTGGTGTCTTTCCAAAAGTTGCTGTTAAACTTTAATCATTAATATGATATATAAGAAAATGTCACAGGAAATCACACAGGAATGATATTTGTATTAATATTCATTTTGAATATATGTATATAAAATTAGTTTCTGGTCTTTTGTCATCCACATTTTTGTGTTGATTCTGACCAGAATTGCTTAACAGTGAAATGGGCAGCATTTAAATTTAATAAATAAAATAAAAAATACATTTTTATGGAGTAAAGTCTCTAGCACTCCACTCAGAGATGGAGTGCAGCTTTGGGGCTGGAAAAGTCTGTGATTGCCAAAGCAGAATTTATTGAGTAAACTGGCAAATATCTGTATTGTAAATCAGCCAAACAAGTAACCAGTATGCTTCTTGGTCAGCATGTCCACCACCACATACACTGTCGTAAAACCAGAGGATGGGGGTAAATCCATCAGAAAGTCCATGGACACAGCCCCCCAGGGTCTTTTGGGTGTCGGCAAAGGCTGCAGTAATCCAGGCGGGGCCCCTGTCGCTGACTTGGCCTGCCTGCATGGGATGCAGGAGGTAACATAGGACTGGACGTCGTGTCGGACTCGGGGCCACCAGAAGGTACGGAAGACCAGGTTCAGGGTCTTGAACAGGCCAAAATGCCCCGCCGCCAGGTTATCGTGACACTGGCTGAGGATGAGTCCCCTGAGTGGCCCTCCTGGAACGTAGAGCCGGTCACGATAATACAAGAGTCCATCCGTGACGGTCCAAGGAGAATCTGGCCCCACCTCCTCCTTCCGCTGAGCCACCCACACCTCCTGCTGCTATGCCTCCTGGATCCGAGCCCGTATATCAACCGGCTCCCGCACCGCAGCAAAAGACTTGACGGGGATCACTGTCCTGGGCAGAAGCTTGTCTTCCACTCGGGAATATTCAGGCTTCCTGGACAGAGCATCCGCTCTTTGATTTTGCCCGCTAGGTATATACCGAACCTGGAAGTCAAACCTCGCAAAGAAAAGAGACCACCGGATCTGGCATTGGTTCAAATTCCGAGCGGTCTGCAGGCTTTCCAAATTCTTATGGTCCGTCCGGACCTCGATTTGATGCCGCACTCCCTCCAGATGATGCCTCCAGGCCTCGAACGCTGCTTTGATGGCCAGCAGCTCCTTCTCCCAGATTGTATAATTGCGCTGCGAAGGGTTCAGTTTTCGTGAATGGTACGCGCAAGGGAAGAGGGTACTGCTGGGCGTCGTCCCCAATGGCAATGTCGGAGGCGTCCGCCTCCACAACAAATGGCCGTTGCGGGTCAGGATGCTTCAAGATGGGCTCCTTCATGAAGGCTTCCTTCAAAGTCTGGAAAGCCTGTTGTTCTGGAGCGTTCCACTGGAACCGAGTCTTCTTCTGCAGGAGCCGGGTGAGGGGGGCTGTCAAGGCAGCAAACCCAGGGATGAAAGTTCGGTAATAGTTGGCGAACCCAAGAAGTCGCTGAACATCCTTCACGCGACGCGGGGGTTGCCAACTCTGCAAATACTCAACCTTACTCAGCTCCATGGCGATGCCCTCAGGAGAAATGTGGTGACCCAGGAAATCAATGGTCACCCAGTAGAACTGGCACTTCTCCAACTTGGCAAACAGCCGATGTTCTCGGAGTCGCTGCAGGACCTGATGGAGATGCTGATGGTGCACCTCACGCGACGGGGAGTAGATCAGGATGTCATCCAAGTAGATCACGACAAACTGATCCAACAAATCCCGGAAAATGTCGTTCATGAAATGCTGAAACACGGCAGGGGCGTTGGTCAGGCCAAACGGCATCACCGTGTACTCAAAATGTCCATAGCGAGTACCAAACGCCGTCTTCCACTCATCACCCGGCCGAACCCTGACGAGGTTGTAAGCTCCACGCAGGTCCAGTTTCGTGAAGATCTTAGCCTCCCGGAGTCGGTCCAAGAGTTCGGGGATGAGGGGCAGCAGGTAACGATTGCGCACCCTGATGGCGTTAAGTTTCCTATAATCGCAGCAAAGCCGTAATTCGCCCGACTTCTTCTTGACGAAGAGCACAGGTGCAGACACTGGCGAGGACGAGGGCCGGATGAAACCGCGAGCCAAATTCTTCTCCAGAAAGTCCCGCAATGCAGCCAACTCGGGGTCTGACATGGAGTACAAACGCCCCACTGGGAGAGGCGCATCAGGGACTAAATCAATGGGGCAATCATAGGGCCTGTGCGGGGGTAATTGATCCGCCTCTGTCTCGCTGAACACATCAGCAAAGTCGGACAGTTCGGGAGGCAAGGAAATCCCTGGGGAACCCTCTACCTGGCCGGCACAGATATGGTGGGAGTGGTCCACGCACTGCAAGCTTGGGAAGGTGACCAAGTTCTGTGACCAATATATCTGTGGGTCATGCGCCCGGAGCCACGCCAGTCCCAGGACCACGGGGAAATGCAGATCTGAGGTGATATAGAACTGGATGGCCTCCACATGGGAACTGATGGCCATACATAATGGTTGCGTGGTGGCCGTAATAGGCCCAGACAGGAGCACTCGACCAACGATAGTCTCCACTAACATGGGCGGATCCACCGGGCACTGGGGAACAGCCCATTTGGCCACAAATGCTGAGTCCATAAAATTTGTGGTGGCCCCAGAGTCAGTTAAGGCATGGACTGGAATCCCCTCTGGCTTGCCAGGAAGGATCAGACGTGCCTCCAAAATCAAATGCCGTGGAGGTCCACAGGCAGCATCAGAAAGACGTTGCTCAGTGTTGTTGTGGGACGCCCGATCTATCACACCGTCTAGATCGGGCTCAGGGCGTTTCCCAAGAGAAAGGTAGGGGACTTTCTTGGGGCAGACTCGGTCACTGATGCCCGCTGTCGCTTCTTTGGGCAAAAAGCAGCCAAATGCCCAGGGTTCCCACAGTAAGAACACAACCCCCCCGATCGTCGTCTGATCATTTCAGTCACCGATAGACGAGAGCTGGCGGCACCCAGCTCCATTGGCTCCTCCCTTTGAACTGGGGGCTCACGCACAACAGGGGCTGCAGGGGTCTGTGGGGTGGCACGGCGACTCCTTCGCTGCTGCAACCGAGCATCGATCCGCAGGCAGAGATGGATCAGCCCATTCAGGTCTGAGGGAATATCCACACGGGCCAGCTCATCCAACATCTCCTCCGACAATCCATCCTGAAAGGCATCCACGAGCGCAGCCTCATTCCAGGCAGAATCCTGGCTAAGCAGCCGAAAATCACTGATGTAGCCCTGTAGGGGGCGTTGACCCTGCCTCAGAGCTTTCAGGCGTCGAGTAGCAGTATGCATCTTAATAGGGTCCTCATACATCAGACGCATATGATCACAAAACCCCACAAAGTTGTCCAACAATGGGCTAGGTTGAGCCAGCAGAGGCGTGCCCCAACAAGCTGCATCACCCGAAAGAAGGCTTAACACAAACCCCACCTTATCCCGGTCAGTGGGGAAATCAGCTGCTCTCACGCTGATAAAGAGCTGGCATTGTCCCAGGAAAGCAGGAAACAGTTCTGGAGTGCCTGTAAATTTATCCGGCATTGCAACTTGGCATTTTCTCCTGGGTGGGGGTGATGGTGGGCGTGCAGCATGAACCTGAGCTTGCAGTTGAGCCACCTGAGCTGCCAGCAAAGTGAGTTGCTGGGTGAGCTGGGCATTCTCAGCACGTAGCTGCTCCATAATATTAGTAAGGGGTGGGAGGCTGAAAGCAAACTGTTCTGTACCAGCCTGCTACCGGCCCTGCAGAAAAGGCAACCCCTTTATAAACGGCAAGAGGCTGGAATGACGTCTGCCAAATTTATTACTACAAAAAACAAACAACACACGAACCAAGATACAGGAGCTTTGAAACACTATCTGAGCGGTTGCTTTCAGCAAACCAGCCCTCCCCAAACATTCCCTTTATAAAGAGTTCAGGGCGTGGCCTCTCTCTGCCTCTTTCCGAGAAGCCCCACAGCCTTCCTCTGTTTACTCCTACTTGACTGCCTCCTGCGTCGGGCGTCCTTGAACAGGGTCAGCTGTGGGTCATCTTCATCCACACTGTCAGGCTCACACAGCTGGGTCTCCATGGTGACCAAGTGGGAGGGGCCTGCCTGAGGGCTATCATCAGCAAGATCTTCAACCCCCTCAGCAAGGTCTTCAACACCCCCCTCCTCCTCTGATTCGTCCGACCCAACTGCCGAACCCACAGGCTGACTCTGAATCACAACAGATGTGTCACCTGATCTGTCGATCCCCCTCCACCCCCATGATGTAGGAGAGGGGCTCAGTGTTCTCAACCACTGTCCCTGGAATCCATGGGTGTCCTGCCCCATAGTTCCTTACCCAAACCAGGTCCCCCATGTTGAGCACCCTAGGTGCCGAGGGCTTCTCGGTCTCTGCCGCCACTCGGTCGGGGTGCAGCCGGTCAAGCTTGGTGATGAGGCACTGCCCCCATTGTAGTTCTGCTGGGCTCTTCCCTGTGGCCACACATGGTGTGGTGTGCTGGGCGAGCAAAAAGTTTGCCAGTCGGTGATGCCAGTCCCTGGTGATGATGCGCCAGAGTGCGTCCTTGGTCTTCCTTACCATCCGTTCAGCTTGCCCGTTAGTCAACGGGTGGAAGGGTGCGGAGGTGGCGTGTCTAATCCAGTTCACCTTCAAAAACGCCTGGAAATCATTAGCGTTATCAGACCCGTTATCAGACACTATTACGTCGGGGAGGCCGTGTGTGGCAAAGAGGGCCCTGAGCACCTGGATTGTCCTTGCTGAGGTCATGTTGGGGACAGGGACTACCTCCAACCACTTAGAGTGGCTGTCTACTACTACTAGGAACAGTTGACCCTGGAAAGGCCCCGCATAGTCAATGTGAACACGGGACCAGGGCGTGTGTGTTGCCTCCCACCTGTGCACAGGGGTGTGGGGCATCTCTGGCCTGGCCCTCTGGCATGTGTAACAACCCTTGACCCATTCCTCAATGTCCTTGTCCAGCCCTGGCCACCAGAGGTAACTCCTGGCCAGTGCTTTCATCCTAACCACCCCCGGATGTCCCTCGTGTAGGGACTCCAACACTCTGCCCCAGAACGCTATGGGAATGATGACCCTGCTTCCCCACAGGAGGCAACCCCGGTGTGTGGAGAGTTTGTGCTGCCTGGTGAAGTACGCCTGGAATTCGGGCCCCGGGGACTTGTCCTGCCAGCCTGTGCAAACCCATGAATGTACCATACTTAGGATGTTGTCAGAGGCTGTCTTGGCTGCAATGTCCCTGGCATGTACTGGGCATTCTGGTAGTTCCTGCAGAGCTAGGACCTGTGTTGCTGGGGCCGGGTCTGGTTCTGCGGTGTCTATGGGTAGCCTACTTAGGCCGTCTGCATGGCCCATCTCCTTCCCTGGCTTTTGCACCAGCTTGCAATTGTAAGCTGCAAGGAAGATGGACCACCGGAGCATTCTGGGCGATAGTATTTGGGGGGTCTGCTTGTCCATTGTGAACAGGCCGAGCAGTGGTTTGTGGTCTGTGTAAATTGTGAACTCCCTGCCATATAGATAATCATGGAACTTTTTTACTCCTGCCACTATTGCCAGGGCTTCTTTATCAATTTGGGCATAGTTCCTCTCTGCTCCAGACAGCGTTCTTGAGTAGTAAGCGATTGGGATTTGGGCCCCATTGGGCTCAAGGTGGCTTAGTACAGTGCCCACCCTATAAGGGGATGAATCACACGCGATGCCCATGCTTTGATTCTATAAAGTGTGTCACTGTGGACTTGTCAGACAGTAGTGCCTTTAAAGCTCTGAAGCTTTGGTCGTGGACCTTGGTCCAGGCCCATGCTGCCTTCTTGTCCAATAGCCTGTGTAGTGGTTCTGCAATGGCTGCCTTGTGTGGGAGGAATGTGTGGTAGAAATTGAGCAGGCCCAGGAATGCCTGCAGCTCTGCTTTGTTCTTGGGTGTGGGTGCCAGCTTGATGGCCCTTACCTTGGACTCTGTGGGGTGGATTCCCTTTGCATATATCCTGAACCCCAGGAATTCTGTTGAAGGGACCCCAATACTGCATTTCTCCCTCTTTAATTTGAGGCCAGCAGCACGCAGCCTGGCTAGGACCTCCCTTAGCCTACTTGCCAGTTCCTCAGCTGATGCTCCTACAATCAGGACGTCATCAAAATAGCGGCAGACTCCTGGGATGTCCTTGAGGGTTTTTTCCATAATTTCCTGGAAAATGCCAGGAGCTACATTGATCCCAAACTGCAGCCTGTTTACCTTGAAAGCTCCCGTGTGTGTCACTATAGTCTGTGCTTCTGCCATTGCTCTAGTAACCGTGAGCTGCTGGTACACTTGTGCGAGATCCAGCTTTGCAAAGATGGCGCCACCTTGGAGGGAAGCGAGAACTTGGCTCACCGTGGGGACCGGGGAAAGTGTGCGGGTTTAGGGCGCAGTTCACCGAGCACTTGTAGTCAGCACAGATCCTCACCTCCCCGTTAGATTTGAATGGGGTGACTATTGGGGTTTCCCACTCCTCCCCATCTACGGGCTCTAGGATTCCTTGGCCTACCAGCTTGTCCAATTCACTCTCAATTTTGTGCTTGAGTGTGAAGGGGACTTGCCTGACTCTAATGGGGGGATGCTCGGGTTCAGTTTGAATGAGATGGGGGCCCCTGTGTACCTGCCCAGCTTTCCATCGAAGACGTCTGCAAACTCCTTGCAGACGGCCTCTATGGACTCTCCCTGGATCCGGTGGATCCCTGTGACTATGATTCCCAGGGCCTCAAACCAGTCTAGGCTGACTAGACTGGCTCTCCGGCCCTCTACCACCACTACCTCCAGGTGCTCCTTGCGACTCTTAAACCCCACGGAAAGAGTGGCCTCCCCCTTTACCTTGACCAGCTTGTTTTGGAAGTCAGTCAGGGCTAAATTTGAGGGCCGCAATTGAATCTGCTGCTTGCTCTGGCTGTTAATGTAGTCAAGGGTCTCGTCGGAGATGATGAAGACCGCAGAACTGGAGTCAAGCTCCATTTTACAGGGGACGCCCTGCAAGCGGATTGTTAATTTAATTTTGGGTTTGAGCAGCCGGCAGCTACCAGTGTGGTGGATGCCCAGCCGGCTCTCAAAAAATCCAATTTGTAATTGGGTCGGGGCCCCAGTACCTCTCAGCGGCAAATCTTCCGGGCGCAGCTTGTGGATCTCTTCTCGGGGTCGGCGGCTATGACAGACTGCAGCTATGTGGCCTGTCTTCTTGCAGGCCCAACACGTGGCCGACCGGAACTTGCAGAGCATGCGCACGTGGTTTCTGCCGCAGCCTGCGCACTTCTGTGAGCCGTCAGTTGGCCTGGGCTTGTCTAGCCATCTGTCTCATTGGTTTGGGGCCGCCTTCCACTGGAGGAGGTCGATGTTCCTTTTGTCCTCCTCATCCTCGGCCATGGCGACCTGCTGGTGCATGGTGCCCGTCTGGCTGCCGGATCTGGATTCCTGGACGGCCTGGACAGTCCCACAGGCTGCTTCGTGGGCCAGGATAGCATCCTGGGCTTCCTGTAGTGAGACCTCGGCCTTCGCGAACAGGCGCTCCTGCAGCCTCGTGTCCCGTAGGCCACAAACCAGTCTGTTGTGCACCTGCTCCTCCAGGTTCAAGAACTTGCAGGGGCCGGCAGCTTCCCGCAGAGTGGCAATGTAATCAGCCCCTGAATCATCAGGTTGCTGGTCCCTCTTCTCGAACTGTGACCTCCAGGCCAGCGCAGACATGCGAGGCTGGAAGTTAGCGTTCAGCTTGGTGACGAGGTCCCGATAGGAGACAGCTTTGATGGGCTCCGGGGAAAACAGGTTCACGGTGACCTCGAGGAGTGCAGGGCCACCAATACAAAGCAGGGCCACCACCTTCGAGCTGTCCTCCAAGATCTGGTTGAACCTCATGTACAGCTCGGCATGCGACAGGTACCAGGCCCACTTCTCTGGATGGCGGGTGTCGAATTCGCGGGGTTGTCCTGTTCTTGCCATCGTTCCCCTGCCAGATGCTGCAGTGGCTGGTCTTGGATCTCGATCGTGGTGGCCAGGGCCAGTCGCAGGTTCCTCGCGGTGGCCGGGTTGCGGTTGCTGGCAGTCGCATTGAGGGGGGAGGAAAGATGCTTCTTTTCCTCCAGCACGCGGTGCATTCCCCTAGTGCAGGGGTCAGAAACCTGAAAAAGGAAAAGAGCCACTGGAAACCGGTTCCATCACACACAAAAAAAAGTGGGAGCCGTGTGCATGCGTCCATGCATGCGCATGCGCAAAAAACAACTTGCGCATTCGCAAAACGGTTTTTTCTTGCGCATGCGCAGATGCCCATGGTTGCCACCTTCCTGTGTGTGTCATGGAACCGGTTCCCAGTGGCAGCGGCACCGCGCCTTCGGCAGCCTGCAAACGTGCCGCAGCAGCTCTCCCAAAGAGAGGAGGGCCGCGGCGGCTTTCCTAACGAGCGGCACCACTGCCCGTTCCGAGAGGTGCGCGCGCACCTCTCCAAACCTTTGGAGAGGTGCACGTGCACCTCCGCGCGAACGGGCGGCGGCGCTGCTCTTTGGGGGAGCTGCTGCGGCACGTTTGCAGGCTGCCGAAGTTGGAAGCTCTGCAGGCAGGCCGAGGCAGCTGTTGCGGCCTACGGGTGCGACATTCGGCAGGGCCCCTCTTTGCAGCACGGCATGAGGCCCTCACCCCCCACGGATGCGCCCTCCTCGCCATGGGAGCCACCCCCGCCATCCTCGCACACCACTAGCGCAGGCCCACCTTGTCTTGGGGGCCTGCCCTCCGCACGCCAGCTGCATCCTCTGATCGACTGACACCACCAGGGAGACTGCCCGGCAGCTGACCAGCGCGCGCATGTGCAGGACACCTCCACCGGGACCCGGCCGATGCAAGCAGGCCCCGCGACGTCCATGCCCGGGGCTGGGGCCGCCCGGGGCGGAACACGCTTGGACGCAGTGTGGGATGGCGACAACTTGACAATGCGGCGCTGGGGCCCCCGCCCCTTCTACCTACTAGCCTGGCTGGCGACGCAGTGGCGGCAGCAACCGTGGAGGAAGAAGAGGGGGCCGTGAACCGGTGGTCGGAGGGGGTTATACATGGGTGGGTGATGGGCGTGGGAAGGGGGAGTGACAGGCCACGTGGGGGTGGTCCTGAAGCACAAGGGAGCTTACCCGGCAGCCGGACGGCGTCGGGAGGTAAGGGTGGGGCAGGAGACATTGCCACAGAAGGGTGGGGTGGTAAAAGGGGGTGGGCATGGTTGGGTGTTGTTGGGTGGGGTGGGCATTGGCGGTGGGGGGGTATATAGCAGCGTTAGTTGCAGGTAGCAGCCAACGCTGACTTCACTTTCTTTCGGATCATTGTTTGCCGTTAGTATTCGCAATAAACTTTTTTCCTGGAAACTCAGCTCACGTTCTGGCTGCGTTTCTTTGTTACTCTTCCGGACGGGCTGAGAGCAGCTTTTCGGATGGGCGGCTCCGCTGCCCGTTCCAAGATGTGCATGCGCACCTCTCCAAAGGTTTGGAGAGGTGCGCGCGCACCTCCGCCCATTCGGAGAGGTGCGCGCACACCTCTCCAAATGGGCGGTGCCACTCTCCACTTGGAGAGGTGCGCGCGCACCACTGCCCGTTCAAAGAGGTGCACGCGCACCGGGTGGCTGGGAGCCACAGCCCGTGCCCTAGTGACTTCAGCTCTTTTGTCGGCAATATCCCACCTTCAGCGCCACTGTAATGTAGTGGGTCCGACGCAAGGAAGAGATGTCAGCTGGAGTACAGGTTCAGCTCTTTATTGAAGGGGTCCATACTGGCAAACAAGGGCTACCTGGCCTCCTTATATACCCGGCCAGGTAGGAAGCTAGCCAATGGGGTTGGCCCTAGGTTTCCCACCAAAACTAGGTTTTCCCGCCAAACCGTCCAGGCCAACGCTCCCTAGTTGCCGCTGTTATGCAGGTGACCTGCACCTGGATACATAACAGGCGAGATTTAGGTTTGCACAGATAGGGAGTTAGGAATGGAATATAAATGGATTCTGACAGCTGGTTTAAACACTGGCGATTTCAATATTTCCCTCATTTCCTTCTTCTAGTCCTTTACAAAGCTGTTCTGCTATACACTGATTGACTTCATTTCTGCTGATCTCAAAATGCAGAGAACATCTGAAGGTACGACTAGTTGTGTAGCATCAAACAAAATTTCTTAATACATACAAAAATGAAATAGTACATTGCTAGCAACTTGTCCTACCATCTTTATGATTCTTCCATAACAGGAACAAAAAAGTTCCAGAAACAGGGCGATTATTTTTATGTGGTGGGAGAGTATAAACTAACCTTTTTTTTGGCAAAGCAAAAGTGGTCATCAATGGAATAAAAATGCCAGTAATGTTTACAGTACTCTAGCCATTTTTAGGAGAATATCCAGTGCTTTTTTTCTTAAAAAAAGGTACCGGAACTCTCAGGCGCAGGAGGCAGGGGGTGGGGGGGCAGCTGGGTGCTGCTGTGGTCATGGGTGTGAGGGGTGTTGGTGGTGGGCTACCCCCCAGGGTTGGAGCTGGTGCAGGTGGTGCTGTGGGAGCAGCAGGTCCCGCTCTATATGGAGGGGCTGTGTGGGATGGGCAGCGGAGGCAGTGTGGGCCAGGTGATGCAGGGCAGCCACTTAGGCATGCTGAGTGAGGCAACGGTGGCACAGGTCCAGCACCAGGTAGGCCACCAGTCTGGCTGACATGGGTGAGCACAAGGAAGGAGTGCACATGGACTCCGCAGAACCCACCTCCTACTTCTTGTCCTCTCTTACTTACCTAGTTGAGATGGTGTAGTTGGGCAGCAGGGAGGGATGCAAAGTTCCTGCCAACTCACCTTCGCTGCAGACAACTTGCCGGTGCAACGTTTGCCGGCCAGGTCTTTTGGCATGCTCAGCAGCAATTCCTATTGGCTTTCAAAAGCCAATAGGCTTTCAAAAGCCAATAGAGGGAGTAGCATAGCTTGTGCAAAAGCTTTTTGTGTGTGTGCAAAAAAGGGTGCTGGAACACCATTCTGAGCATTCTGAGAAAAAAGCCCTGCTTTTATGTTATGATTTTAAAAATATTGTAAGTTAGCCCAAACCTCGCCATGTGGATTGCATACAAATATTATATAATCGGTCAATAAAGGTAGAACATATGTTAAATATACATCAAATGATAATATGCTTCCCTACAAAGTCAATTCTTGCTCAATGACAGACCAGTGAGCTAACTCAGAAAGGCAAGAGGAAAATCTAGAAGAGGTCTGTGCAACTTGTAGAAGGGAAAGGCCCACACTGATAAATTAAAAATCTTTGTGGTCTGCAAAGGAATGCTGGTGGGCTAATCAATGATTTGGTGACTAGAGGAACATCTACAGTGTTGGAGTTCGTGGTCATGGTAAGCCATGGAGGCACTAGACAACATGACTTTCAGGGCAGTGGTGGTGATTTTATTACTTTTTAAAAAAAGTCTGTGCTCTGTCCAAGGGTGCTTGGTAGGCTGCATGTACAGGCCTGGTCTAGAATTTATTTTGGAGCATTCAACTATCTAGAGCAGGCATGTCAAACTCATTTTGTTTGAGGCAACTTTTTATAAAAGAATTGCCATTAAAAATATTAACATGGACTTCCGGGTGGCTCTCCAGTGTCGTGGACAGTCAGAATTGACCGCCTGTCCCTCATTGCTGTTTAAACTGTGGAGCAGCCAACAATTAGCTGCTCCATGGTGTGAAAACCCCACTCCTTGGGTGAAGAGGGGAGGGGGAGTTCCCAGGTAGGGGTAGAGCTCCCTTAGAGCCCCAGAACATTTGTTCTGGGGTTTGAAGGGTGAGAGCCCTCCCAAAGCCTGGGAATCTCCGGAGCGGAGGACTCTTCTGCTATCAGCAGAACAAGATGGTGAATCCACTCCTGCCGGATCTGATTGACATCTAGAAACATTGTTGCAGCAGAGCGGATACAGGAGTCGTATAAACAGAAAGTACAAAACTTTAACTCTCGGAAAAAAGAAAACTTTTTTTTTCGTCTCAATAACTACTTGGAAAAGAAAGGGAAAATGGCACCTGAGTGAAAAGGGAAAAGAGAGGAGAAGATTTTTTTTTATAAGAAGCAAAGGGGTTTTTTCTTTTTTTTCTTTCCCCTCTCTTTTCTTTTATATTGAAAGTGTTTGCTGGGATATTGAGGAGGAATTGGACTTTAAATTTGACCTGCTTAAATTTACAAGATTTGGTTTAAGTGGTTAAAGGAGAAGAATGAAAGTTTGTACGGAGAGTTAATTGTATAAAATGGCTTTAAGCCTCCTAGAATGCCTGTTACTAAAAGTGCAGGGACATCGCCTGTTCAGCAATCTGGATTGCAGTCTTTGACATCATACCCCACAGCTGCTCCACCTGTAACTTTAAAGGACTTACAAGATGCTTTAAAAGTGGCTTTAGCAACTCAGTCTGAAAAAATAACTAAAAAAATAACTGAACATGTGGTTGTGCTTATTGAGGATAAGAACAAAGAAATGTGGGAGGACATTCTGTTAGCACTTCAGGGGCTTGCAGGTTGTATTGAGACTCTAAATGAATGGGTGGAAGAGGTGAAACAAAATTATCTGATGTTGGAGGCCAAAATGGATGAAGTTGAATATAAAATGGATAAAACAGATGAAGAGGTTGTGATGATACAATACAGAGATATGGAGTTTTCTCTGAGGATCAGAGGTTTGAAAGAGAATCCTCAGGAGAATTTGCAAGAGATGCTGGCGGATGCCCTGGCACTTAATTTGGGGTTTCAACCCGAAGATTTCATTGGCGAGATAGATAAAGCTTTTAGAGTTAACTCCTGGATTGCCAGGCAGAGGAAATTGCCAAGAGATGTGGTGTATTTTACGAAGAGAAAGATAAGAAATGAGATTATTCAATTTTTTTTATAATAAGAGATTTAAAATTGCTGGTCAGGAGGTTTTGATTCTGAAAGAGATTCCCCCAAAAGTTTTGAGAAAAAGAAAAGATTTTGCTTTTCTGGCAGAAGAATTGAAAAAACAACAGCTTCAGTTCAGATGGGAGATACCAATGGGGATTGTGGTGAATTTTGCTGGAATAAGATAACCGTCTTAATACAGTTCTGAAGACATGAGATTTTTATACTAATGTATTGAAAGCAGGTTCACCACCATCTTCAGAAGATAAAGAAGGAAAGGATGAAGGAGAGCGACAGCCACAAGAGAAACAGCAACTTTCTGAAACTGTGCAACCCTTGGTTATAGTAGAAGAACCTATGACTCAAAGAATAACTTGGGCTGCATCTAGACATAAGGCACAACAACAATGGCAACAGGATCAATGTTTGATGATTACAACTCAAGAATCAAGTGAAGCAGTGGGAGAAGTGAGGCCGAAGAGACAGATCTCTGAAGTTCTTCAGGAGGCACTCCAGAGGCTTCAAGTTGCAAAAGATGGTGACAAAATTCCTGACTTGGAATGTTAATGGTTTGAATTCACCACAAAAGAGGAAGAAAATATTTCAGCATTTGAAACATTTTAAAAATGACGTTGTATGTTTGCAAGAGACGCATATTCGGGTTTCTGATCATAAATATTTGATAAATTTGAGACTGGGTACACAATTTATTGCATCCACTCCAGAGAAGAAAAATGGTGTAGTAATATATGTGAAGAAGAGTCTGATAGCCAAATTAATTGAAGCAGATATACAAGGAAGATATATTATCATTGAACTTTTGATTGAAGGGAAGAAAATACTTTTAATTGGAATATATGCTCCTATTCAACATCAAGAAGAATTTTATAAATAGCTATACAACAAAATAATTCAATGGGATTATAAGTCTTGTATCTGAATGGGAGATTGGAATGGTGTGCTGGACACACAGAAGGATAAGAAAGGTTTTTTTAAAAAATACTCCTAACCATGCTAGATTGCCTAAATCTTTCTTTGAGCTGAAAGATGATTTGGAATTGAGAGATATTTGGAGAGAAAGAAACGTGGATGAAAAGGATTTTACTTTTTTCTCAAACAGTCATCAATCCTTTTCTAGGATTGATTTTATATTAATCACTAATGATTTTTTTTCTAGGATTAAGAAAATCAAGATATGTCCAAGAACTTTATCAGACCATAGTCCAGTTTGGATGGAGTTGGATAAGGGTAATGGTGACAGAAGATCATGGAGATTAAATGAAAATTTATTTAGATATGTAGATAATGTGGAAGAATGTAAAAAGCAGATGAAATAATTTTTTATTATGAATATGCACAAAGGTACTTCTATTGAAATGGTATGGGATGCAAGTAAAGCTTATATGAGAGGAGTTTTAATATATTTGAATAATAAATATAGACGTAGAACGGAATTTAAGCGTAAAGAAATAGAGGAAATAAAGAGGAAAGAGAAAGCTTTTACAATGGACCCATCTGACAAGAGGCTAAAAGATTCAATTAACTTGTTAAGAGGTCAGTTTGATATGCTGATGGCGGACCAGGTGGCAACTAATTTAAGATATGCTAAACATAATATTTTTAATAACGCAAATAAACCTGGCAGGTGGTTAGCTTATTTATTAAGGAAAAAACAAAGATCTCGTCATATAGCTAAGGGTAAAGAAGTGTTTCAGCAAAATCTCATTAAAAAGGCTTTTGTCGAATTTTACTCTAAGCAAGGGATAAAAGTCAAGGTTTAGACATAGATAGTTATTTGCAAGGAGTGAACATCCCGGTGCTCACACAAGAGCAACGGGAAGAGATGAATCAATTGATAACCACTGAAGAAATCATTCTAGCAATTAAACAATTAAAAGTAGGTAAGGCACCTGGGACAGATGGATTGACTGCTACTTACTATAAAAATTTACAACTAGAGATGGTGGAACCTTTAAAAGAATTGTTTAGAACAATCCAATCTGGAGGGGAGGTTCCTCCATCATGGAAAACAGCATTTATAATGTTGATTCCAAAGGAAGATCAAGATCCTATACAAACTAAAAATTATAGACCTATATCGTTGTTGAATACTGATTACAAGATATTTGCAAAACTTTTAGCAAATAGATTGATGAAGGTTATGCAAGATATGATTCATATTGATCAAACAGGATTTATAAGTGGTAGGCAAATGAAAAATAATGTGAGACATATGTATTAGAATATTTAGAAAGAAATAACCAAGTCCCTGCAGCACTGATTTTTCTGGACGCTGAAAAAGCTTTTGATCAATTGGATTGGCAATTCCTATTTAAAGTGTTAGAGAAGATGTAGTTTGGGGATAAGTTTTTACAACCTATTAGGGCTATATATCAAAAACAAACAGCACAAATAATAATTAATTGTAGCTTATTAGAAGCTTGTAAAATTGAAAAGGGTACAAGACAGGGATGTCCACTGTCGCCATTGTTGTTTGTTTAAACATTGGAAATATTATTGATTAAAATATGTGATTCAAAGAAAATAAAGGGAATTAAAATAAAAGATCAAGACTATAGATTGAGAGTGTTTGCAGATGACTTGGTTATTACGTTAAGTCAACCAATTCAATCAGTTACAGATTTAATGGAAATAATTTTACAATATGGACAAGTTTTGGGATTCAAGGTAAACAGACAAAAAACTAAGATATTGTCTAAAAATATGACCATAGAAGAAAAGGTAGCTTTAGAAAAATTAACGGGATTTGAAATTGTTAAAAAGGTTAAATATTTGGGGGTACATCTCTCAGTTTCAAATACTAAATTATATAAGAATAATTATGAATTTTTATGGTCAAAAATACAAAAAGAGCTAGATAGTTGGAGAAAATTACAACTGTCTTTATTGGGAAGAATTGCAGCTGTGAAAATGAATGTTTTACCTAAGTTTTTATTTTTATTTCAAATGATACCTATACTTTAAAAAGATTCAAATTTGGAGGAATGGCAGAAAGTTATTAATAAATTTATTTGGGCAGGGAAGAGACTAAGAGTTAAATTTAAGATAATGCAAGATGTACATGAAAGAGGCGGTCTCAAAGTGCCCAATTTTAAATTATATTATGAGGCGGCAGCATTATCATCAATTAGTGATTGGTTTAATTTAACACAAAGGAGATTATTGAATATTGAAGGGTGGGATTTGTTATATGGTTGGCATGCTTATTTGCTGTATGACAAAAAAGTGGACAAAGTTTTTAAAACACATATATTAAGGTCTGCCTTGTTGAGAGTTTGGAAAAAATATTGACATAAGTTGAATTATAAAATTCCTATTTGGGCAATACCTAAACATGCAATAGAAAATATAAATGTGGGATTTAAACATGATGTGATAACATATATAGAAATTCTTAGACTGGAAAAGAATGAACGACAATTGAAGTCTTTTAATATTCTAAAAGAAGAAAGAATAGTACAAACTTGGTTTCAATATGGGCAGTTAGCCAGATGGAAAGAAGATCAGAAAATTGGTATTTCAATATCAGATGGGAATTTGGTAAAGCAAATTAGAGATCAAAGTCGAGTGCATATAAGAAGGATATATAATGCATTGATAGAAATCAACTCAGAAGCGGAAATGGTTAAGGATTGTATGATAAAATGGGCTCAGAATTTTCAAGAACCAATAATAATGGACACTTGGGAGAAAATATGGGTTAGGAATGTTAAATTTACACAGGCACAAAACTTAAGGGAGAATTTTTACAAAATGTTTTATAGATGGCATTTAGATCCCAAAATTTTAGCATGTATGTATCCAAATTGTCAGCCAAAATGTTGGAGATGTGGTTGTGATGATGCAATGTATTATCATGTATGGTGGACTTGTAAAAAAGTTAAAGCTTTTTGGATCAAAATTTGGTGGAACATGCAGAAGATCTTTAAGAAAAAGATAAGATTTTCACCACAATTGTTTTTGTTGGGTATTATCACTGCTATAGAAACTAAATTGATGTTGAACTTAGTAACAGCTGCAAGACTTTTGGTAGCACAATATTGGAAGAAGGAGGATCTGCCTACTATAGAAGAATGGACTTTGAAAGTTTTGAACTTGGCAGAAATGGCCAAAATCTCGGCATATGTGAAAGATCACTCGCAACAAAGATATACAGTGGAATGGAGAAGATGGATTGATTATATTCAGAATAAATATGGGACTACAAAGTATCATTTAGCATATGAATAGTTTTTAGTCATTATAATTAGAGGATATATTATTTATCTTTTCTATGGTTAAGGAGAGTTAAAGTGCGATAGGATTTAAAGAGTAATTATAGTAATTAGAATATTTTAGATTGAGATTGTGTGATGTAATACCCTGTATTCAGTTCTGGGAAGTTGGGGGGGGGGGGTTGGGAAGGGAGGGATGGGGAGGGGGTGGGAGAGATGGGGTATATGTTCTAAAATGTATTTTAAAACTTTTCAATAAAAAAAGAATTGCCATTAATTTGTTTTAATAAAATAATTTAAATCAATTTTTCACTTGATTTCAAATTACATGAATTATATTGGTTGACAATGAGATATATTTTTTTAGTACAATTGCCAAATGCAATAAACTGGTTTTAGGTATATGTGTGCACTAATTATTTCAACACCAATACATTTTAACAATATATTCTATTTGCAAATGAATGCAAATGCAAATTATAATTTTTTTGTGCAAAAATAAAACAAAATAACAGATTTAAGAGCTGTTATCATTAGTTATCCTTAGATAAAAAATAATTCCATCATCCAAAACTTTGTTATACTGTATTTAACGAACAGATGCTTTGTGATAAAAAAAAAGACTGACTACATTTGATTGTGTATCACCATGGCATTAAAACAAAATTCAGTGTATGAAAAATAAAGGTTCCCTAAATATCTGCTGGCTATATCTATACATTTTCCTTGATAGCACTCTATTGCCTTCTTTTTAGCCTTTTTTTCAACTTCCCAGCTTAAAAAAGGCAAGGCACCAGGAGCTGAAAGTTACAGAGAGTGTTTAAGCAGGTTGCTAAGCAACCTGTTCACACTCGGTCCTTCTTACCCTCCCACTTTTAAATTAGCCTGTACGGATTGCATTTCGTTTGATTTGAGCCATCTGAAGGCCTGTCGCTGAGGTGCATTCTGCTGCTCTGCAACCTGGCTGCCTGAGGAGAACTTGGCTCTTTGGAACAGTTTCCTTCAGCTTTTTTTTCATTTTTGTGCAAAAAAAGGTGCCGGAATGCCATTCTGAGCATTCTATGGGAAAAAAAGCCCTGGATATATCACATATAATTGAAGATTGTAATTAGTTGCATGTGCATGTTCAGCAAGTGTGATGTATTTGTGCTGGCATTTCTAGGCCTCTTTCCAACCACATCCAGAAAAATTTGTAACAAACATTGGAATTCTCAATGCCATGTTTGGTATTTCCCAGCTATCTGTTACTGGAAGGAAAAAAGCAATCCCTGCTGTGTTACTGATCCCAGAGAAGCATTTGTATGTATGCAGGTAGCCTTAGGGTGCCATAGTTATGGATGAGAAATATTGTTTGCAAAGTTGGCATTTCTGGATGTAATACAGATATTTTGGACTTATTTTTGTTTCTTTGCTTGTTTGATATTTTTAAAATGGCATATGCTACTGACTACGCTTATGCACATTTGTAACATCTTTTGCTAGGATACATGACCACTGCTTTTCCAGAATGTGAAAAGTGAAAGATTGCGACTAAACAAAATTTTAATATACAGATAATACCACCAGAAATTATTTTAGCCTTTTTAATAAATGTTGTTATTGATGTTAAGCTCACCATTGAAAACATCGTATATTGTTATGTATATACTAGGTTAATTATTTAAAGACTGAAGTGCAACATAACTAGATTCTAAATAATCTATTTTTCAAAACACACAACAGTCCAAACAGTAAAAGTATAGTCCAAATTAAGAATATTTCATTCTTAAGAATTGTTTAATTTAAAGTGGTTTAGTTGTAATCGATGGTTAGATTCAAAATAGTTTTCAAGAGTATGTACAAAAGATACTATTTTTTTCTAGCATCAGCTAAATTAGACATATTACATTGAGAAAAATGTTTCTCATTTCTTTCCTGTTACCTTTATTGATTTCATTGCAGAGATGTTAACATAGGAAATAGATTGTTTTGTTATCTAATTTTACCTTCCTAAAGACAGAAGGAGATGAAAAATGTGAAGTTCTTTCCTGTTGGCTTTTTTGAATTATCTGTTTTAGATTCTAAAAGTTTAGTTCCTAAAGAAGTAACCTTGTAAATAATTTTAATGTCCTCCTCTAGTGCAGGCTCTTTTATGACTCATGGACTTCAACTCCCAGAATTCCTGAGCCAGCATGGCTCAGCTTGGAAACCTCTTCCTTTCCCCTCAGCATGGCTGGCTCAGGATTTCTGGGAGTTGAAGTCCACGAGTCAATAAAAAAGGGGCAAGCTTGCCTAGCCCTGCAATAGGCTTTCAGAGGGAGGTTGTTGTTGTTGTTTTGCAAAGAAAGGTGCCGGAATGCCATTCTGAGCGTTCTATGAGAAAAAAAGCCCTGAGAATATCAATTTTCCAATCAATAAGATCAAAGTCTTTCTGTCCATTGAAATGACACAGAAGTAATACTGAGATATATTCATTCATTGCAAGCTTGCGTCTGCCCTAAACAATTATTTTTCATCTGGTGTCATTGTTAAATAGAAATATATATAATTTTTTAAAAAAACTTCAGGATTCAGTACCAATTATTTTAGTTCTTCTGTTTTATTTTACTGTAAAAAATCTTTGGATTTTATCACATGACTTGCTAACCTGTTGATCATTTAAACAGGAAAGAGATTGCCAGAGTATAAATTCTACTTTCACATATTATAGAAGACAGTCTTTACAAATCAGATATTCTGCTTAGAGTCTGCCAAGAATCTCTAATAAAGAACTGGTAAATCAATTTAAACAAGAATTCTTCATATATAAGAAAAAATGATGGACATTTTAGCAGACAATGCTGAAGACTCTGTACCAATACTATGAGTTTAGCAATGGAGGACTGTGGATATTTCTCTGCCTGCATAAACCAAAACACAAACATGACAGAGCAATGTATTTTTTCCTGCCATGTTCACATAATGTTATTTTAATCTCATGGCTATCCATGAATGAAAGGTTTGAATAATCCTTAACACTACATGTATTAAACCTTTTCCCTCTTAAAGGTAGAATCCAGTAACAGCCACAAATCTAGTTCAGTTTGCAACTCATTACATTGGAGGTAAAGTTAAGTCATCAGCAGTGTGTGAGATCAGAATTTATCAAGAATTTCAGGCTGATGCAGGAAAGCTTTTTCACCTCCAGTTCCTGTTTAACTTCACCTGATGTCATTTAGTATTCTTGTCCTACAATGTTTGATATTGATTCAGTAAAAATCAACTATCATAAAATTAAATATAATTAATCAGAATGGCATAATATTTATTTTTATTTTAATTATTTAAAAGATGTTCATCTTGTCACACAGAACTCTGGATGGCTACCAACAATGATAAAAACATAAATAATAAAACCAATACAAAAAGAAAAGTATGAAAAGAAAACAATAATAAAATATGGCCCTCAAGTGTTCACATGGCATTACTCTAAATGATTGTCAGGATCCACTTCAATCCCACATCTTAAGAAAGCAGGACTCTTGGAAACAATTTCTTCCAACAGGAACTTTTATTAAGAGAAGTGATAGCATAAATCTGAGATTCCCCGCACAAAGTGATAGGTTAAGGCAGGGGTCGGCAACCGGAAAAAGGAAAGGAGCCACTCAGAACCGGTTCCGTCGCACAAACAAAAAAGTGGGAGCCGCAAAAAGTGTGTGCGCGTGCGTCCACTCACGCGCATGCGCAAAAAACATTTTGTGCATGCGCAAAATGGGAGGCACCTATGCGGCAACGGGTCTCCCCTTTGTAGAGGTGCACGCCGTCCCGTTCGGAGACTTGCCATGTTCGTCAAACGGGGCCAGGCTGGCGCGCGCAGGGGGGGAGGGGGCGACGGCGGCTTTTCTCCTAAGAACAGCGGCTTTTAAAAGTGGGAGGGTCGGAGCGCCGCGGGCAGGTCTGGAGAGGCGGGGGACGAAGCCCCGCTTACCTGGAGGGGGGGCAGAGAAGCGAGTTGCTGCAGCCCACCTTGGGCGGCTCCTGCCCTTTGTTCAAATGCCAGCATCCCAAAGAAGCCCGGCCAGGAAGCCCGCCCCCCGCCTGCTTTTCCGGAGGGGGGCAGAAGGAGGGAGCACATCCCTCCCTTCTTTGTCTGCTCCACGGCTGCCCTGTGGGAGGGGAACAACGCCTCGTGTGCCCAGCCTGGCCCCTGGCCCCGGCGCAGGGAGCGAGAGAGGTGGCGTTTGGGCCGGGCCAGAGGATGAAGCTGGACCATGCGAGCTGCGCTCCCCCCTCCCTCCGAGCAGAAACCCGGTCCTTGCCGCTCCCAAGGATCTGCGAGGCTGGGGGAGCTGCCCTTCCCCTCATTTGCCCTGGCGGACGCTCCTGGCATTGCTGCTAACGGGGGCAATTCCAGCCGGAGGTGTCAGAAAGCCACCACCGTCCTTGGGAGAGGTGCGCGCGCACTCTCCAAACCGCCGCTAAAGGATAACAATATTGTTTAGTCTGGTTTAAGATACCATAAATATGGTAAAGCAATTACCTCATTAAAACATCATCTGGATGCAGGCAGAGAGAGAGGTATGAAGAGATGTTTCCAAGAGTAGTAGAAATAAATTATCAACATATTGCATAGAAAAGATATCCAATGGGGATGCTTCTTTTAAAAACAATTTTTAACAATATTCGTCCTTATCCTCCCAGGGCCAGGCGGAACGGAGAAGCGCGGTCATTTCGCAGCTTTCCAGCCCAACTCACTTCGTCCCTCATAAAACCCAGGCAGGAAAGGCCGGCGTGCTTCCCAGAGCCGCACTCTTGACTTGCCAAAGCTTGCCGGGTGCTGAGCTCGCCGGCAGAATAAAGAAATCGTCTCTCCCTGTCTCACGTGTAAATAAATCATCACCCTCACTTACTTGACCACCGGCTTGCTTGTCATTCAGGGAAATAATGGTTAATCGGTGGAGATGTGTAACGTGTTAGTTTGCAGTCCTTCATCATCCTATTTTCTTCAATTGCCCCGGTGTGTGTGTGTCGTGTGCAGTACTTACAGAATTGATGGCGGGGTTGGGCGGGGGGTGGGAACGGACAGAGACGACCATTCAACCTGCGTGGAGAGCCCATCAAGCAGCGCTCTGAGGGAACAGGGGAACGGGACGAGATCGGGCTTTTGCCCTTCGGCTCTAGTTGCAGACCTGGCAAATGGGGGATAGCCATAAGTTGCGCGGAGGGGGGGGGAAACGGGGCCCACTACGAGTCGCTTCAAGGGAGTCACGGCACTTTGGGGAAAGGCAACTTTTTTCCCCCAGCTCCGCAAATGAAAAGCGCCGTGCGCCTGAGTCTCAGAGCACGCCTGAAGGGGAAGTGAGAATCCAGGTGATGGGGAGGCCGAGTGTGTGTGTGTGTGTGTGTGTGTGTGTGCATCTTCCCCATTTCTCACAACCAGGTCGCAAGGGGTTTTGCCCTCGTTGCCTGTGGACACGCAGGACAAGTCCTCCATCCCAGCCACGCTCACAAAAAAAAGTTCCTCCTTAGCCGAGCGCCTTGGGAAACAGCATTTTAAAGGAAATGTAAGCTTGTCATCAACATCTTCCCCTCACAAATCTTCCCTTCCCTTCCAAGCAGGAGCCCCGCAGCAAACGACCAGTGTCGCCATCCCCAAACAACGCAGTTCCTTGGAGCGATGCGGACAAGTGGGAAAGGAAGCCCGGCGTCCAGACCGCGCTCCTGCCCTGCCTCCCCAAGGGCTAACGCACGTTACCTAATGGCTCGCACGTGGCCTCTTGCGAGGTTGCCGCCCCTCGCGAGCCCGCTGGCTGGCTGGCGCTGGCTCCATCTCTCTCTCTCTCTTCCTTCCTCCCTCCCTCCGTCCCTCCCTCCCTCGGTCTCCCTGTCCCCCTTTTCCGGCTCAGCCCCACGTCACCAGGAGACCAAACGGGGACATCATGGCGGAGCGGAGGAGACACAGGAAGTGGATCCAGGTACCGGGCTGGCTTATCTCCTCCCTCTTTTCGCAACCGCTCTGCGGGATGAGTTTGCCTTTTCCTTCTGGCTCACCCCCCCTCCCCTGCCCGGTCACCCTTACCTCCCTCCCCCCCTCTGTCTTCTCCGAGGCCGCCGCCAGTCAGCATCTCTCCTGCCATTTCTGCAGCTTTTCTGTCGCCCCTGCCGCCGCTCCCCCTTCCCCATGGGGCCAACTGCATCCGGCGCCTTCTTCCTCTGGAGGGGAAATCGTGGCTTCTCTGGGCAGTTCCCGCTTCTCTGGGTAGAGCGCCGCCTTGAAGGTTTGGAGAGGTGCGTGCGCACCTCCACCCATTCGGAGAGGTGCGTGCGCACCAGGCGACTGGGAGCCACAGGAGATGGCTCAAAGAGCCGCATGCAGCTCCGGAGACGCGGGTTGCCGACCCATGGGTTAAGGTATCCCCAAGCAAGACCCCACCCCATAGTTTGTCCGGCCAGTGTGGGACAGCCAATCCCCAGGTGTTAGGTCCATCGTGGGGAAAGGGGAGATAACATCAGCCCATCTCTGGTTCACACAGCAATGGTCAGCGCTCTTCACACCTTCCTCTGAGAGCATAGAAATAAACCAGGCACAAAGATTACATTAAGTATTCCCTCCCTTGTTCTAGTTGACAGTTTAGGGAGCAAAAGTTTAGAGAGAGGTAATGTGGGAAAGCAAAATGTTACATTGTAGCAGATAGAGGAAGCAGAGGCAATAAACAAAAGCAAAAGGTTACATCGTAGTGGATAGAGGAAGCAGAGGCAATGAAACTGCGGGCACATCCCCCCTCCCCCTTGGGAGTATGGCAGAAGCCAGAGAAAGGTGAGATTTGATTTTGAGTCAGAGGAGATAGATAGAAATGGAATGGAATGGAATGAGTTCTGACATCCTGCCCCCCTTAAAAATAGGAGAGATCCACCTGTAGAGAAACAAAATAGATATAGAGGTTAGTCGGGTTTGTTGGGATATTCTGTATGAAACTTTTTTAATAATTTGGGTGCACTGATGTGACATTTGTGGACCCACTCATTCTGTGAGGAGGGAAGGTGTTTCCAGGCTACTACGTATTAGGTTGCCCCATGGTATTTTTTAGAATCTAGGATTTCTTTTATTTCAAAGTGTTGTTCTCTTTCAACCATGATTGGAGGTGGTGGTGGTTGTGGGATTTTTGGCCGTAAGGGTGATTGTTGTTCTCTTTTCAGCAGGCTGCAGTGAAAGATTGGGTCTATTTGCCTGAGGTTCTTCGGTAATTCTAATTCTACTGTTACTGGGTTTATGATTCTTTTAATTGGAAAAGGTCCTATATATTTTGGACCAAGTTTTTTAGACAGTTGTAGAGATTTTAGGTATTTTGTAGACAAATATACCATTTCTCCTATAGTGAATGGTTTAGGTTCAACTCTTTTTTTATCCGCTTGTGTTTTGTGTGTTTGTCTAGGTTCATCGAAGGCTTTCCTAACCACTGGCCAGGTGTTTTGTAATTGGGATATCCACTCTTTCAGTGATGGGATTGCCAGTTCATTAGGGGTTAGTTCTGGCATACGGTTGAAACTTTGGCCGGTGGCTACTTGAAAGGGAGTGTAGCCTGTGCTGGAGTGGACTGCGCTGTTGTAGGCAACTTCTGTGAAAGGAAGTAGGTCCATCCAATTTGTTTGCTGGAAAATAATAAAGCACCTTAAATATTGCTCAAATACTGAGTTCGAACATTCCGTCGATCCATTGGACTGAGGATGATGACTAGATGACAGTCCCCTAAGAGGGATAAAAATTCTTTCCAAAACTCTGATGTGAATTGCACTCTCCTATCTGATGACAGTGTTTCCATTGCTTTTTGGTAACTCCACTCTGAAATCCATGGATATTTCTTTCCATGGAGCCGAGGGATTCACCACTGGTTGTAGCAGTCTGGATGATTTTCCTTGCAACCTCTTAGCAGTTGCACAAGTTGGGCAGCTGGCCATGTAGCTTTCTATGTCCTATTTCATGGATGGCCACCAAAATTGTATTTTGATTAAATGTAGTTTTTTTTACAAATCCAAAGTGTCCTGCTGATTTTGTATCATGGTACAGCTGCATGAAAGTGATTTTCTGGGTGGTTGGTATATATAACTTCTCCCCCACCCATGGCAGTCCATATTTAATTGTGCACACATGTTTATTCTTATGGAACCACTCATCTGTTTCTAAGGTTTTCCGGAATTCAATTCTCATTTGGCTACACAGTTGCAGCTTTACCTTAGCTTGGGCCCTGGTGGTTACTGGTGCTGCTAATTGTGGTTTGGGCATGAGTTGTTTAGAATCAGTGGCTTGCATGCTGTTATATTGGGGCATGCGAGACGGTATCTGCCAGGAAGTTTTCCCCTGGGCAAGTGTTTGAGCGTAAAGTGGAATTGGTGAAAGTGCTGGGACCAGCAAGCTTGCTTAGGAGTGAGTTTCCTGGATGTTTTTAGTACTTACAAATTTTTGTGATCCATCCAGACCTGAAAAGGGATTTTGTTCCCTTCAAGGAAGTGGCGCCATGTGAGCAACAACCATCTCAAAACATACGCTTCCTTCTCCCACACTGCCCAGCGTTGCTCCATTTCAGAGAGTTTTCTGGATGTGTACACACATGATTTCAGTGCCCCTTCTTCATTTTTTTGTAATACTACAGACCCCACCACATCGCTTGTGTCTGCCTGTATTATGAAAGGTTTCTCTAGGTCCGGGTGCCTCAGTACAGGTTTGGCAGAAAAGAGTATTTTTAATCTTTTGAATGCCACTTGGCATTCCATTGTCCATTTCAGTGGCTGGCTGGGTTTCACTGAGTATTTCCCCCTCATTTTTAACAAGTTTGTGATGGGCAGGGCTATCTGGGTATACGAAGGGATGAATTGGTGGTAAAAAGTTGTGAAGCCCAGGAAGCTTTGCAATTGCTTCCCTTTGCGGGGTGGTGCTCATTCTAATACTGTCCTGACCTTCTCGGGGTCCATTTTGATGCCCTGTGGGGATATGCAATAACCCAGGTAGTCTATTTTTTCCTGGTGGAATTCGCATTTTGATAGTTTGGCATATAGGCAGGCAGCTTGCAGCTTCTTTAAAACTGCTTTGACCAGTTTGACATGGTCCTTTTTGGTCTTGGTGAAGATAAGGATGTCATCTAAATAAACCAGAACCCCTCTGAATAGGTGCTCCCTTAGCACTTTATTGATTAATTGCATAAATACGTGCAGTCCAAACAGCAAAACCTTGAATTGGTAGCATGCCATCAGGTAATTGAATGCAGTTTTCCATTTGTCCCCTTCCTTAATCCTAATGTGGGAGTACACTTCCTTTAAGTCTAATTTGGTGAAAAAATTTCCTTTCGATAGGTGGGATAACATGTCCTTCATGAGGGTTAGGGGGTACAGATTGTTTTCACTGATTGCATTCAAGGCATGGTAATCCACGCACATGCACAAAGTACTGTCCTTCTTTTCTCTGAAAAGGACCGGGGTGGCTACTTTGGGCTTGGCAGGTTCGATAAATCCCCTTTCCAAGTTTTTGTTTATGAATTTTTTCATCTCCTCCTGCTCTTTAGGGCTCATGGAGCACAATCTGGGCTTTGGGAGTTTTGCTCCAGGTTTGATTTCTATGGTACAGTCCGTGGGTCAGTGAGGAGGGAGCTCATCCAACCGTTCCTCACTGAAAACCTCAGCAAGGTCTCGGTATTCCTCTGGTATTTCAGGCAAACCCTTTTCCTCTCCCATCAACGCTTTCTCCACTCCTGAGTTTGGTAGGGCTCCTTGGGGTGTTGAGTTCATGCGATCCCCTTTCAGGAATCTGAGCTCTGCTGTCCTCCAATCTACTTGGGGGTTCCACTTCTTTAGCCACACCAGCCCTAGGATCACTGGACATTCCATGCCTTGGGTTACTACAAATGTTATATCTTCCTTGTGGTCCCCCAGAGATAGGTGGGTTGGTAAAGTGGCTAGGGTGGCTGGCACCCCCCCCTGCTATGGACCCATCTAGCTGGCTGAACAAGATCAGCTGTTTCAACCTCCTCACCTGATGCCCAAGTTCCCCACTAGCGTCAGGCTAATGAGGCAGTGGGAGCAGCCAGAGTCTATTAGGGCTTTCACTTAGACAGTTTTGGGCATGGAGGGGGCTAATATAGTCACTGTCTTGAGAATGGGCGTGATGGGTCCACTTACCAGGGGTTCATCCTCTGAGTTGTCATCTGAGGGATCTGGCACTCCTGCAGTGTAGACTGGAGTTCCCTGCCCACATCTGGCAGAGGGTGGGGACTCTACAACCTCTGTTACCTTCAAGGTGGATTCTGGTGGCTTGGCTGGGGACTTCCCTGATTTTCTGGCCAGTGATCGATCTGGGTTGTGTTGAGGGGCTTTTGAGTGGCATGAGTGTGATGCCCCTCTCTTCCCCATTTGAAACAGCCGGTTGACTTCTTGGTTGTGGCTGGTGGTTTTGCTGGTTCGTGCAATGGTTCAGGGGGTGAGTGGCCCAACAGTTTTCCTCGGCGGTGCCTGTTCAGTAGGTCAATCTCTGCTTCCTCTGCCAGGATGTATCATTCATGTAGTCAGTGTGGATCCCCTTGGGGTAGGCAAGCATCATACCGGTCATAGGTTTAGGCCATCCTTGATGTGGCTAAGGAGAATGTCTTCCAGCCAGTTCAGTTTGCTGACAATGGCCCTGAATTCTTGCATATAGTCAGCTATCAGGCGTCTGCCTTGCTTCAATATTTTGATCCTCTCATGGGCTTTTTGGTCAGCCAGGGGGTCCTCAAATTGCCTACTCAGTGAGGACATGAAATGGTTGAAGTTGTGGAGCTCTGAGGCATTGGAGTCATGCAGGTCCACCATCCATTCTGTGGCCACCCTGTCCAGAGCGGATTGCACAATTCAGATACTGGTTTTGTAATTTGGAATGTCTCGTCTGTATTTGTCCGTGTAACTGAGGACTTTTGTTAGGAAGAACCACAAATGTCATTATTCTCCCCTGAATTTTGCGTCCAGTGGCAGGAATGTTTGGATGGGTCTGTGCCTTCATCATCGTTGGTGATGTCTCCCATCTCAATCAGCAACTGTGGGTCGGCGAGGAGTGAGGGCTACCGAAAGGGTGGCTGCTGTCTCAGCGGGTGTCCCTGGGACTTCAGCTTCAGATTCGCCCTCAGTGGAATGGTGTGGCTACGGGGTTCAGGTTTCTCATCCCCAAGAGAGCCAAGGGTTCTTTCTCCAAGATCCAGTTTGAGTGCTCCATGCAATCTCCTTCCTCTTCAGTAAGGCGAAGGGATCTCTTCATTTCTTTCTTCCATTTGGGTTGGTGGCTGCCTCGTCTCAGGGTTACTTTTCTCAACCAATTCTCCCATTCAGTTTTCTTTCCAATGCCCATTGACTATCAAGGTTTGTGGCTGCACGTCTCCACCTCTTCTTCTTCCGAGGAGTAGGACATCTCGGATCCCAACAACTAGCAGGGTTCTGGCTGGAGGGAGGGCTCCCCCTTTGCAGCAGGTCCTTCCTTCCCTGCCCCATTGTCCAACATTTTGGATTTTGCACAGTCCCCCAGTAAGGGTCTTCCTTCCAGGTTGACTATTACTGCAGATCCTGTCAATGCCAGGACCCACTTCAATCCCACATCTTAAGAAAGCAGAACTCTTGGAAACAATTTCTTCCAACAGGAACTTTTATTAAGAGTAGTTGATAGCAGGCATAATAGACAGGATCTGAGATTCCCCATGCAAAGCGATAGGTTAAGGTATCCCCAAGCAAGACCCCTCCCCATAGTTCATCCGGCCAGTGTGGCACAGACAATCCCCAGGTGTTAGGTCCATCGTGGGAAAAGGGGAGATAACATCAGCCCATCTCCAATTCACACAGCAATGGTTGGCAGCTCTTCACACCTTCCTCTGAGAGTGTAGAAATAAACCAGGCATAGAGGTTACATTCCTTATTCCCTCCCTTGTTCTAGTTGACAGTTTAGAGAGAAAGTTCAGAGAAAGATATAATGCAGGAAAGCAAAATGTTACATTGTAGCAGATAGAGGAAGCAGAGGCAATAAATGTAAACAAAAGGTTACAATCTAGTGAATAGAGGAAGCAGAGGTAATACACCCATGGGCACATACCCCCTCCCTCTTGGGAGTATGGCAGAACCCAGGGAAAGGTGAGATTAAATTTTGGGTTGGAGGGGATTGATAGAAATGAAATGGAATGGGTTCTGACAATGATTTAACTTTTGCCAAGTTAATACAATACTGAAAGGCCAAAATAATGAAATTGTATTAACTAGAAATTGGTCTGAGGGAAACAATGAAACAGAGGTGTGCTGTAACATGGTTATTAGGTATAATGGAAAAAGGAGGCAGAATTGCTAGCAAGCAAAAAGATAGCTGTTTGTAATGTAGTGCAAAGACTGGAAGGTTCTACAAATCAAATTTCTACCACTGTTATTCCATCACCGATCTGCTGCTAGTGAATCTCTTTAAAAGAATGATGATATATTCATTCAATCGGGTCCAATTCTCATCAATTCTATGGAACAGCTCTTTCCACTTTTTCTGCTTGTACTACTTCTTTCAGTTGTTTTATGCTCTGGCTATTGTCGGCTTTGATGGTATCTAGCCACCATGTTTTTTGGCAACCTTATTTCCTTTTACCACTGCTCATTCCAAGCGTAACCTGGAGTTGTCTTGTGGAAAGATAGGTGGCAAATACATTTAATAACAAAGCGAAAATAAAACAATAAAAATAAATAATTGCCATTTACAGTGAATTTGATCATGTGACATGGCTGAAATAAGTAAGGCAGAATGTAATGATTTTTGTCTTCCAGCAGTATGTCTTGTTTTATATGCTACAATATTTGCTTGTTTGTTACCTTTGCTTGTCCAAGGAATGCACAGGAGTCTTCTCTACCCCACAACTGGAACAAGTTGATTTTTCTCTTATCTAACTTTTTCATGGTACCACTTTTCCAACCTTAGAGAGCTATGGGAAACATGAAAGTGCAGACTAATCTGCATTTAGTTTCCTGGCTTTTCCATACATGATTCATGCTCATGATTGTTGTGTGGTCCAGTGTGATTCAACACTTTATTTTGAGCTGCATTTAAAGGGACACAATCTTTTAAGAAAACAATGTTTTTTAAAAGAATACTAGGTAGCAGACCAAACACAGCCATTTCAGTCTTGGCTATAGGTGAAGCCAATAAGTTTGAAATGAAATATGTAATATTATCCATGGCTCTAATGGCAGTGAGATTTCAAATATGCAGTTATTGATCCTGAAATCACCTTCATTAACAGACCCAGAGGTTAGTCAGAATCATGGAGGTAAATATTTCATACCAATCTGGCATAAACTAAGGGCTTTTCTGCAGCATCTGCTAACATAAGAAGAAAATGATTTATTCAAAAAGCTCTTGAACAGATAATGTTATTCTCAGCTTACTTCCATCCTTGTGTGGAAACAGCCTGTAAACATGCTTCCTTACACCACTTCAAAAGTTGTGTTGCAATGGCGTTATCTCAGCCTTGTTCCTCTGCTACATTTTAATTCAATGTCAGTTAAAAAAAGCTTCACTGCAGTCTAGAATTCCACAAATATATAACAAATGAATAATTTAAGTAATGACTGTGGTCATACTGAATAGAACTAATGCCCTGATCCCTAATCTTCAGTCATTAGTCACTTCTCTTCATGGCCATTTTTCAGAAATCTGTGTCTGAGGACGTGATCAGGTCCTCATTGTTGTGCAGGATCTGAGGTGTGTCTTGGTAACAAATGCAAGAAACCACAAGTTGCCTTTAAGCTTTATGTGTTTATTCAGCTGAACAAAGACAGGCTCCACTAAACAAGAGGGAGCCCCAAGTGACAAGAAATCCTTGTATGTATACTTTTTGATTACATAAGCAATTCATCCAGCAACCAGCATCCAGGAGCTTCCATCGACTCTCCTCTCCCTCAAAGGCAAAGAAACTATAGCAGAGAGGAGACAGATCTTTGTGCAAGGTAAGTGAGTCCAACATGGCAGAAAAGTATGGGGAAGCAGTTCTGGGTTGTAGGGGATAGGGGGAATGTTGCAGAGCCTCTGCAGTGGGTGAAAACATTATCCTTTCTCTACAATTTCAAAACGTTTTCCTTGAAAAGAAACTCCCAAAAGTAAGAAAAGCCCCCAGATGAGAGGGAAGAGAGGCTTCCGCCCTGTTAAGAAAAGCAGCAATTTAACTTCTATTGGGAGGAGGAAAAAACAGAGAAGACTATAATATTAATTTGGAAATAACATAGAGACATAGCTTTGACAAATTTGGGTTGGAGAGAATGCTTGAGGGTTTTTTTCCCTTTCTTTTTGGAAAAATATTGGAGTGAAGTTTGTGAAATAAGTTTGGGTTTAAAGGTTGAAAAACAGACATCTAACATCTAGTGGTCAGAGGTAGAATAAAGGGATAGCAATGAATCTTGTTATGTCTGCTGTGAACTTGGCATGAAGCCCAGACATAGATAACAAATTAGACTCTTTGATGCTCCTGGAAGCTTTCATTTTTGCAGACTGTAGCTGGAAAAAGGAAAAAAAAACATCTTTGGATTGTTTTTCTGCATGGTGGAAGCTATAAACTATTGTGAAGTGGGCCTCCCTGGATTACAAACATTTATTGACTCTTAGCTTTAAGAACTACTCAGAGACAGAGAGAAAATTGATTTTTGGCTAGCTTCTAGGCCCTATGGATTACTAACTGGGGCAGCTGGACACTTTGGATTATAAAGTGGTTTGACAACTTTTGGTTTTTTGAACAGAAGGGCTGCTGTAGACCTTGTATTTTTCCTCTTGGACTTGGTGCTGAAATATACAGGTGGATTACAAACTTGTTTTTTCTCTTTACTCTCTTTCCCTTTTTTGGTGGTGGACCTCTAATTTGGTCTATTGGATTACAAAGATCAGTGCTTTTTTTGTAAGAAAAAAGGTGCTGGAATTCAGCACCCCCCATGCCAGGCCATTCCTTGATTGGCAACCTTTCACTCCTCTCCTGACTCGGACTGCCATGCTAAGGTGGATGGGATGGGTGAGGTAGGCCCGGTTGCCCTCTGCCAATTCAGATCTAGGGGGGAGTGATGGTGAATGGCTCCACTGCCACTGTGCGCCACTGGAGGGGCTTTCTTTAAGCTTTAAGCCCCAAAGATCACCTGCCTGGGTGCAGCTGCCTCCTCCTTGTCCTCTGCCAACTCTCCCGTGATTTGCGCCATGACCAGGCAGCACAAGCCTCCCCTGCCACTTCCCTCCGCCAGACCTTTGTTGCCTTTTTCATGGAGAACAGAGAACAGAGCAGCTCTGCGTAGGGATGCAGAGCAGAGAACAGCATTTGCTCGCTGCCCTGCATTTCCCCACATCTCCTTTCTCCCTTCTGGAAATGGCAGCCCTATTTCCTGCTGCTTCTCCTCCCAGTGCAGCTCCTCCCTCTTCCCGAAAGCATTTCTTTGCTAACTTGCTTTCCAGCTCTGGTGTGTTTCTCTTCTGCTGCAGGGAAAAGGAGTTTGTGGGACTAAAAAAAGTTCAGTCAGACCTTCCAACTCCTTGTGAGATCTTTTTTTCCCCCCACAAGAAGTTCGAAGGTCTGACTGAACTTTTTTTAGTTCCACAAATTCCGTTGAAAAAAAGTGCTGGAACGCCATTCTGTGTGTTCTACAACAAAAAAAGCCCTGACAAAGACTACAGATAAAGACTACAAGAACTATTTGGGATGATTTAAAATTTAAATTGGAATTTAAATATTCTATTGTGATATTGATTATAAGATTGCTTGTTTTGTATAAGGCTGATATGGGATATAATAGACTTGATAGAAGAGTTTGAGGGTGGGAACAAAAATGAGTGATCCAAGCTTGACAAAAATTGGCAAGAAACCATCCTCAGCACCGTCTTCCAGTGCCCCCAGCCCTATTTACCAGAGATCAATTGAATCAATGCTTGAGCAAGAAAAAAGCAACAATTTTCAGAAGGAAATGCAGTCCTCACTACAATTAATACAAGAGGTGATAACCTCACACAAAGAAGACACAAGAAAAATCATGATGAGACAAAAGACAATTTGGATAAAATAAATGAACAAATTCATAATTTAAACTCAGAAAATTTTCAGCAAAAGATCAGAAAGAATGAACAAAGAATTCAAAAACAGAAGATAAATCAGAGGAAACTGACCAAAAGATGGAAGAAAACCAAAGGCTGATGCAAGCTAATAAAGACTTGGAGGATTCAGTGGCAGTTCTGGAAATGAAAATATCTGTGATATGTGGAAAGAAAAAAAACCCAAAAAATCTCAGTATACATTTTATTCAAATAGGCATAAATCATGGTTCAGAATTGATATGATATGGTTATCCTCTGAACTAGGAATGAATATACATGAAACTGAGATAGAAACCAGATCATATTCTGATAAAGATGACATGGAAAGGAATAAATAAAAAATTCAGATGGTCATTGAATCAAGCTTTATTAAAAGAGAAAGAATTTATACAAATAGCAAGAAAGGAAATGGAATTTTTCTTTAAAGAAAATAAGAAAGAAGAGACATTGCTTCAAAATATGTGGGACACGGCCAAAGCATACTTTAGAGGCTTAGCTATAACTTATATGGCAAAAAAGAATAAGGAAAAACAACAACAAAGTTAAAGGAAGAATTTCAAAATCTGGAATTAGAATTACAAGCAGACCCACAAAATAAATTTTTTAAAAAGCAAATGGAGATAATAAAACATAAACTAAACTTGATAGAAGCTGAGGAAATGCCTCAACAAATTAAACGGGCAAAACAAAACTTTTTTTGAAAATGCTAATAAACTGGGTAGATGGTTAGCCTATAAACTGAAAAAAGAAAAGGAGAAGAAATTAATAAATAAACTACAAGATGGGAAAAGATGTTTACAATTTCAAAAAGAAACAATAACAAAATAGTTAAAGAATTTTATGAAAAAATATATTACATAGAAGAAATTGCTAAGGAAAAAATAATTTAATATATGGAAAAAGACAAATTACCAAAATTTTAAAAATTTAAAATTTAAAAAATATGTTAAATGAAAAAATAACAATGATGGAATTGACAGATGGTATAAAAAGAAAAAAAATGATAAGACTCCAGGACTAGATGGACTACTGGTAGAGTTCTGTAAATGTCTACAAGACACATTAAGCTTACCAATGAAAGAAGTTTGTAATGAGGTATTATCAGAGGCCAAAATACCAAACACCCGGACAGAAGTTATTACAGACCAATGGTGGGATTCAGCCGGTTTGCACCAGTTCGGCAGAACTGAGAGCTAATTTTTTTTGTTGCCCAGGGCCACAACGGACTTCTGGAAGTGGCATCCACACAGAGAACTGGTTGTTCACATATTTGAATCCCACCACTGCTACAGATCAATATCACTATTAAATGTGGATTATAATTTTTTTTCCCAATAATAGCAGAGAGATTGAAAAGATTTTTGACTGAATTTATCCATCTAGATAAAAATGGATTTTTACCAAACAGACAAATAAAAACTAGTTTAAGAATTATTTTGGATACACTGGAATATTATGAAATGCATCCAGGGAAACAAATGGCACTAATTTTCCTAGATGCACAGAAAGCCTTTGATAACATAAATTGGCAATTTATGATACAACAATTAAACTGTATGGACTTTGGAGAAAAATTTATAACTATAATTGAAACAATATATTTTAGACAAACAGCCAAAGTAATTGTAAATGGAGATTTTACAGAGAATGTTAATACAAAAAAAGGTACAAGACTAGGGTGTCCACTATCTCCATTGCTATTTATGTTAACTTTGGAATTGTTGAATAGAAATGTCAGACAAGACCCAGAAATTAAGGGAATGGAGATAAAAGATGAAAAATACAAACTACAAGCATTTGCAGATGCTTTGGTATTCATACTAGAAGAACCCTTGGAGACAAGCTCTAAATTATTGAAAAGGATAGAAGAATTTGGAGAAGTAGCAGGACTGAAAATAAGCAGAGATAAGACTAAAGTTATAGTTAAGAATCTTACAGATAAACAAAAAAAATCAGCTGTCAGGAAAAATAGATCTGTAGAAAGTTTAAAAAGTTAAATATTTGGGAATATAATACCAGCAAGATGAGCAACAATAAAAGAAGACAATCATATAAAACTAATAAAACAAATAAAATTAGACTTGGAAAAATGGAAAAACCTACAACTGTCAATGTTAGGAAGAATAGCTATGGTGAAGATGAATGTTCTACCAAAACTACTGTTTCTATTCCAAACAATACATATAAAAATTGATATTTTTTTGATGTTAACACATTGATTTTGAAATTCATCTGGCAAGGGAAAAAAGCTAGAATTAGACTGAAATTGTTACAAGAATCTAAAGAAAATGGAGCCTTTGCACTCCTGGACTGGATGTTATATTGCCAAATATGTGCATTAACATGGTTAAAGGAATGGATTACTCTTAGACAAAAAAGATTACTATACTTAGAGGGACATGACCTACAGTTGGGATGATACGCTTCTTCTATTTTTTTTATTGAAAAGTTTTACAGTACATTTTTAAATACAAAACCCCTCCCCTCCCCCTCCCCTCTCCCCAAACCTCCCCAACTCTCCCCTCCCCCCTCCCCGACTTCCCAGAGCTAAATACAGGGTATAAAAATACAAACAAACATAATCTAAAATATGCAAACAACAATAAAATATTAAATTCTATCGCACTTTAACTCTTAATAAAATAACTACAAGCTACATCATATAAATCCACTACTTATTCAAATGCTAAGTGAAACTTTTTAGTCCCATATTTATTCTGGATATAATTAATCCATCTTCTCCACTGCACAGTATACCTCTGTTGCGATTGGTCTTTCAAATACGCTGAAATCTTTGCCATTTCCGCCAAATTGGAAACTTTTAAAGTCCATTCTTCTATAGTCGGCAGTTCTTCCTTCTTCCAATATTGCGTTACTAAAAGTCTCACTGCCGTAATTAAATTCAACCTTAGTGTCCACAACGGTAGTATCTGTGATAATGCCCAGTAAAAACAATTGCGGACAAAACTTTATCCTTTTCTTGAATATTTTTTTCATATTCCACCAAATTTTAATCCAAAATGCTTTAACCCTTTTACAAGTCCACCATATATGAAAATACGTTGCATCCTCACAGCCACACCTCCAACATTTGGGCTGACAGTTCGGATACATGCTTGCTAATTTTTTAGGATCTAAACGCCACCTATAAAACATTTTATAAAAGTTCTCTCTTAAGTTTTGGGCCTGTGTAAATTTTACATTTCTCACCCAGATCTTTTCCCAAGTATCCCAAGTATCCAAGATAACTTCTTGAAAATTCTGAGCCCATTTTATCATACAGTCTTTGACAAGTTCCGTCTCCGAATCAGTTTCTATCAATGCAAGATATATCCTTTTTATATGTGCTTGATCTTGATCTCTAATTTGCTTTACCAAATTTTCATCAGTCATCAAAAAACCAGTTTTCTGGTCCTCTTTCCACCTAGCCTGTAATTGCCCATACTGAAACCAAGTTTGTACTATCTTTTCTTCTTTTAAAATGTTATATGACTTTAATTGCCATACATTCATTTCCAAACTTAAAATTTCCTTATATGTAGTCACATCATGTTTGAATCCCACATTTATATTTTCTATTGCGTGTTTAGGTATTGCCCAAATGGGTATCTTATAATTTAACTTGTGTCTGTACTTTTTCCAAACTCGCAACAGAGCAAACCTTAAAATATGTATCTTAAACACATTATCCACCTTCTTATCATACAATAAATATGCATGCCATCCAAATAACAAATCATGACCCTCAAGATTTAATAATCTTGCTTGTGTTAAATTAAACCAGTCACTTATCGCTGACAAAGCAGCAGCTTCATAATATAATTTAAAATTAGGCATTTTAAGACCACCTCTTTCACGCGTATCTTGCATAATTTAACTCATGGCTTTTTCTCTGTCCAAACAAATTTATTAATTCCTTTTTGCCATTCCTCCAAATTTAAATCCTTTTTAAGTATAGGTATCATTTGAAATAAAAATAAAAAATTTGGCAAAACATTCATTTTCACTGCTGCAATTCTTTCCAATAAGGACAATTGTAATTTTTTCCAACTATCTAATTCTTTTTGTACTTTTCCCCATAACTTTTCATAATTGTTTTTATATAACTTCACATTTGAGGGTGGCAAATATATCCCCAAATATTTAACCCTTTTAACTATTTCAAATCCCGTTAGCTCTTCTAAAACAGCCTTTTGTGATACTGTCATGTTTTAGACAACATTTTAGTTTTTTGTATATTGATCTTAAATCCAGAAACTTTCCCATATAGCATTATTATCTCCATCAATTCTACAACTGAATAATCAGGCTGAGTCACTGTAACAACCAGATCATCTGCAAATGCCCTCAATCTATAATCCTGGTCTCTAATTCGAATTCCCTTAATTTTATCCGAATCACGTATTTTAATCAGTAATATTTCCAATGTTAAGACAAATAATAGAGGTGACAACGGGCACCCCTGCCTTGTGACTTTTTCCAATATTACATACTTCAGTCAGACTATTATTAACTATTATGCGGGCTGTTTGCTTTTGGTATATTGCCCTGATTGGTTGTAAAAATTTATCCCCAAATTCCATTTTCTCTAATACTTTCATCAGAAATTGCCAATCCAATTGATCAAAGGCTTTTTCAGCATCCAAGAAGATCAACGCTGCAGGGATCTGATTGTTTCTTTCCAAAAAATTCCAACAAATCTACTATGTGTCTCACATTGTTCTTCATTTGTTTACCACTTATAAACCCAGTTTGATCACCATGAATTACTTGTTGTATTACCCTCATCAATCTGTTAGCTAAAACTTTGGCAAATATCTTGTAGTCCGTATTCAAAAGTGATATTGGCCTATTGCTTGGGTGACATCCTGATCTTCCTTCGGAATCAAGGAAATAAGACAGAGGTACCCCTCCTCCCATTTGAATTGTCTGGAATAATTCCCTTAAAGGCTTCACGATATGCTTCTCTATGGTACAGGAAGAACAAAATTCATAGATAGTTTCAAAATCATGTAAGAAATGCTTTATTTTTACTATGGGAAAAGATAAAAGTGAAAATCTATGTGAAAATTCCAGGGTGGCTCTCAACAATGGAAGCATTCGCTCACCCAGATTTAGTTAACCCCGAGAAAATTGTAACTTACAAAGATATCTTGAATATTCAAGGGAATTTAAAAACTAAGCAAGAGTTGGAAAAACATGGCATTGATTTATCATGGTGGCCTCATTTACAAATACAAATGAGATATGAGAAAGATAACAAAATATATGGTTTTTATAAAGAGCAGACAAATATTTCATCAGGTATTATTAACATCGGATGAAAAACTGATTAAGAAATTGTACATTTTTTGTTAAGCTTAAAGATGGAAGATGAACAAGTAAAAGAAGCAATGATAACATGGGGTAAAAATTTTGGGCATAGAGTTAGAAAATTGGCAGAATCTTTGGGAGAGAAACTATAAAATAACAATGGCAACTGGACATAAAGAAAATCTGTATGAAATGTTTTTTTTATTAAAAAGTTTTACAATACATTTTATCTTTAACAAACCAAAAAAAAGAAAAAAAAGAAAAAACCCTCCCCCCTCCCCCCCTCTTCCCCCTCCCCAACCCTCCCCAACCCCTCCCTCCCTTTCCCCTCCCCCCCCGCTTCCCAGAGCAGAATACAGGGTATAAAAATACAAACAATCATAATCTAACTTACGCAAACAATCCTAAACTATTTAAACTACTGAACTTTAACTCATATAAGAAAACTCCAAACATATATATATATATCATATCAATAATTATACAAATACAGAATAATACTTTCCAATCTAATACCAAAACACAGGGTATAAAAATACAAACAATCATGATCTAACTTACGCAAACCATCCTAAACTATTCAATCTATCAAACTTTAACTCATATAGGTAAATTCCAAACATACATATATATATATCATATCAATGATTATTCTAATACAAAATAATACCTTCCAATCTGATACCCAATAAAAACAATCTCAAATAAACCAATTTATATCAATTGTCTAAAACTATTCCTCATTCCAACTAAGCTTTAAATTCACATTATCCTAATGTGTTATACAACTTAAAATACCATAGATTACTTTCCAAACTTAAGAAATTTTTATATAATCACATCATTCTTATATTCTTATATTCTATTACCTATTCCAATATTACCCATAAAAATATTACAAATTAACTTCAATCACAAAGAAAACAATTTATATCAATTTTATAAAACTATTCTTCTATCCAACTAAAAGCTTAAAATTTTTCATCCAAATAACAAATCATAACCTACAGAATATCAATAAACACTACTACAAATCTTCCCAATTAACTTTTCATAATCATCTTAGAACTAAAGCAACACGAAATATTACATAATTATTTTATAAGGGTAAAAAATATATCCCCAAATATTTAGTCCTTCTAGCAATTCCAATTCCCATAATCCTTATTACATTATTGTCTCTTACAGTTATGTGACTAAATCTTCAGGCTTGATTCATTCGTCCAGAAATAACACGCCTCTTCCAATTTCTGGCCTTCTCCAGTGATAATGAAATTTGACCCCCTCCTGTATCTTTCACATCTGCCTGCGTTAACCCTTCAACAACTTGCGGGTTCTCTCTGAAACGTTGAGACTCTCTCTCACCTTTTTTCTTTGTAGATTCCAAAGATGGTATGGGGACTGCTTTTAAAACATTACTGTAGAAATCACGTGCCTGAATCTCCGTGGTAAAACAGTACCTCGTACCTTCATAGGTCACCACCATACCCACTGGTATTTGCCATCTAAACTTAATATCACGTTGTCTCAATTCTTGTGTCAAAAAAGCATGGGATGATGGGGTTGATGACTTCTCTAGCACTGTTGTACTGTGGCATTCTGGAGAAGGTGTCCGTGAGGAAGTTCTTTTCCCCAGGTAGATAGCTAAGTGTGAAGTCAAACTGATTGAAATACCAAACCCATCAAACTTGCTTGGGGGATAGGTTTCAGAGGTTTGAAGTTCTTATGGTCATTCCACACCTTGAAAGGAATTCTACTGCATTCCAGGAACTGCATCCATATGAGGAGGCCCCAGTGGACCACATAGGCTTCTTTCTCCCAGACTGTCTCAGAGAGTTTGCAAGAAGTGTAGGTTCAAGGCTGTATTTCCCCTTTTACATTTTTCTGGAGGAACACCACTCCCACAGCCACGTCACTTGAATTATGAACTGCTTGCCTGAGTCAGAGTACTTTAAAATTGGTTCAGGGGTGAAGACACATTTTAAGTTCTCAAACATTACTTGGTACTCCAGTGACCAAAGACTCCTGGGCTGTGTTCTCTTGCCAAGAGTATAATTTACTGATCTAACATGGATATGGAAATAGTGAAGCCAATTCTAACATTTTCACTCATGAATAGCATAGTTAAACATTCCCCTTTTCCCTGGCCCTCCCATTGTCACTTTATTCCATCCAATCAATTAAGTTTAGTTCATTTGGGGAACAGACTCTGGTGAACCTTCCCAGCAGGTGACCTTGGAATGCTGGTATGTCTCCTTGCTAGGTCAGTGCTCTTGAAATCCATTTACCCCCTCCCTTGCATTCCAACCCATTCCCTCTCTGACTGTGAGCAGGTTTTGCGAATCAAGCCATGACATACATAGAATCCCCTCCCACCGATTGGCTACTGATGATGAAATAGTAAGCCCCACATAGCTTTCACACTTTTTTTTTAAAAAAAGAACTAATAGCACTCCTCTCCTATCTATATTATTTGGTTATGCTTTTATATATCTTGGTTTGCTTTTGTTCCCATGTGTACAATCAGTTTCCTCATAGGTAGGTTCCCATCATAGCAACCACTCAGATATTGTAAAAGCCAGCATCATTTTGATGTCAGAGGTAGTGAAGATGACTGCGTGTTTGATTTAAACTGTTGAGCAAATGGGATTAGGAATAACCTGACGGTATAAAAACCAGTCTACTTAAGAAAACCACAGGTACAAGAGGATGCTTTTGGTTAGGAGCCATAGGTGCAATTTCATTTATAAAGTATATATTGACACCTCAATCTAATTCTAAGGCATTGAAAAAATGTGTAGATTTTTTTTCCAAGGAGAAATTTAAGGTAGGAGAGAAAGGTTCCTCAATAGCATATGGTATGCTTCCACTTACTCTAACTATAGGGTGATTGAGGGTAGGCTGTGTATAAATATACTATGTAAAATTCCTTCCCATAGGGCAAGAAAAGCTGCAGAAGAAAGGAGAATAATAGAGCAATGCCCATCCCCCATAACCATCAATAATAGCATTCTTTGCGACAATAAAATGTTATAAATAATAACATTAACATTTTAATTAATAACAATATTATAATTAACAATAATAACATGAAATAATATGAAAAAGCCCAGGGAAATTCAAAAGCATCTTGAAAACGAGATAGAAAAAATTATATTTTAATAGTAGAATTTTTTTTTTGAAAACTGGAGGCTTAGTTTAACCTCCCCCCCCAAAAAACCTCACTGGTATATAAAAAAGAAAACAGATATTGATACAAATGCCAAATTGTCTCCTTTGCTTTAGGTTCTATCAGCATCCTAAACCCATTATTGTTGGGTGGATATACAATATATTTAGAACAAACTAGATTAAGAAAAACACAAGGTTTAAATTTGCATATCATAAATAAGAAAAAAAACATCTATAAAACTGAGCTTGCAATATCTGGATTCTATTCTTCAACATTAGTCTCTCCAACATATCTCTAGACATATTGGGACTAAGGCTCCCTGAATTCTTAGTGCAATTATGTGGAGGGCTTTCAATTAAATAAGATTATTATTCATTCAAGGAGGAAAACCATGTCCTTATCAGTGTTGTTGAACAATAATTCCCAGAAGCTACAACCAGTATAACTGTTGATGGAAGAATCTGGGAACTGAAGATTAATTATTGATATGTGTGAATGTAATATGAAAATATCACATTACCAGCTCTATTAATTACTCTCTCCATATGTGAATGTGTTAGTCTAAACACATTTCACAACTGTTATGAGATTGCTCTTCCTAATATTTTTTTATAAAAGGAATATCAAAAGACATTATAAAAGAAAATAAAACTACTTTTGTTATGATTTTGTAACTTTCTCTTGCTATGTTATGGTGCTGCTAATTTAGTAAATAGCATTTCAAGGCTAAATAGTAGTGCAATGTCTGTACCTTTTTTATGAAAGGGAATAGCTCCTTATAATGCTGTCCAAGAAATCAGCTCTGCATCAGATGAAAAGAGATACTATGTTAGATGTTTAGTGCCAGCCATTGGCAGTTCCCCAAAAGGGTCATCAGACGGAGGCAAAGAGGTTTCTTTGCTTTCACTGATGAGCCAAGGGTCTCAGACCCACAGCCCCATTGGTGAGAGTGTTTTATGGTCGAGGAGGGGCCAAGACCCCCCATAAATACCTCTGCACGAGGGGCTGCTCTTTGTTCTTTCTCCAGTTCTCTGATTCTCTTCTTTGTTCCAGTTCTGTCTCTACTCCTAACCTCTATTTTAGCCATGTAATACTAGCTTGTTTTGTTTTATTTTATTTCTCTCTTACATGCAGGCATGAATGCTTTCATGCCAAGTATTTCTTTCTCTTTGATCTATCATGAATAAAGTTAACATGATTGCATCTCTGCGTGATGCCTTTGCTTGGAAGCACCTTTAACGATCCATTGTGAGAAAACCTCACAAGTTGGTAGTCAGAGGATGGTTTAAAGGAAAGCTTCCAAGCCAGCCAGGAACTAGCCAACGAGATGTCTGAAAGGCCCAGCTCCAATCCATTTATAACAGATGGCAGGACTTCTACTATCGTGACCAGAAGTCATCGATCGAAGACAGCCTCCCTGCCTACATCCAAGACTTCAGTTCCTGAAGCAACCTCAGCTGCAGATGAAAGCACAAATGGCCTTCATCCCGTCAGAGGATCCAGCAGAGCATCTAGGACCCCTTCACATGCCTCTCTACAACTGAACGCCACAGAGGAGAGCATACAAGGTTTGCAAACTGTCCAAGGCTGCTCAGATGCTGCAGAGACGGACCTGGCTGAGACCAAATGCCGCGTGAGTAAACTGACTGCACAGGAACGTGAAGAGCTGCTTAAAGAGATCCTTGCAATGCAGGGGAAAGGGAGGGGGAAGGCAGCACAGGAAACCGAAGAGACCACGAGGCTCCCAAATATGGCGCCTGCCACCCTTAGTGACCCCGGGACCCCAGGGCTTTTGGCGGGAACCCCCCCTCCCAGCTGTGAGCTACAGCTTCCGGGGGCAAGCGGAAACAAGATGGCTCCGCCCACGTGGTCTGGCACAGGAAACAAGATGGCAGCCCCCTATAAGCCCACACGGTCTAACAAAGACTTGACTTCTTTAAGTCTGGAAAGCCAGCAATCTCTGGCTTCCAACCAAAATAGCCTGCAGTCCCTGGCATCCTGCCTAAATGACATGCAATCCCTGGCTTCCGAGCAAGACAGCATGCATATTCCTGATTTCTCCCCCCCACAAAGCTTTAAATGCTATGATAGCAATGAGATCTGCCCAACCAAAACTGTTACAACGGCTCTCCAGACAGCCTTGCAAGCTCTGGCCACTGCCTTTGAGGCTAGCAAGACAGCGGCCAAACAGACGTCGGGGGTGCCCACCCCCCCTCCAAGGCTTCCCATCCTCTCCCCAGAGCCCAACTGCCGGGGGGAATCCAGCCTGCAGCCTCCCAACAATCAACCCCTGCGGCCTCCCACCTTCTCTTCAGGTCTTCAGAACCAGCAACGGGCTCCCCAGGGCAAAACAGGCATTGATAAAAATCCATGTGGTTTTAATTCTCGGGAGGATCCATTGAGGCAAGTCCGGGCTGGTAAATCTGGGCTCCGCCCCCCCAATGCCTCATGGGAAGAAGGGAGAAACCCTGAACAATGCCCTCCCCCGGATCACATGGTTTCCGGGCACGCCCATATGGAATTACTAAATAAGCAACAAGAAAAAATTCCCTCCTTGACCACTAGAGGGACCCCTTTCACTGAAGAATTCAATGAAGGAGCCACTTCAGGAGTAAGCATTTTTCCGCTTCCTTTTACATCAATGCCCATCTCAGAATTCTTTAAATATGGGTCTGAGTTCCTGGTCACAGACCTTCCTAGTGATTTTAAAAAACTGCAAATAGCAGGAGAAAATTATAGCAGTTGGAGTAAAGATATACAGCTATATCTCTTAAAGCATGGGATTCTACAAATGGTTCGAAAACCACCCCCTTCCCCATGGGGACGTCAAGAAGAGCTGCTACACTTGCAGGCTTATTCTGCTCTACTCAGTTCCCTGGATAATAACTTGTTCCCTAGTATCCCAGCTGGTCTCAGAGCTGCTCAGGTCTGGGATCTGTTATTCAAATTATTCAACAGCGATACCATTGGTTCCATCACCAGATATACAACTGAGCTTTATACAACCAAACTGAAATTTGGTGCCAGCATGCCTGAACATCTTGCAAAATTAAAGGCACTCAGGGCAGAATTGATTTCCAGAAATTTTCCTGTGTCTGATGTCAGCATGCTCTCCATAATTTTTACTTCCCTAGACAGGAGTTGGAGCAATTTCATTGTTTCACTCGAAGCGGTCAAGAGGGAAGACATAAATCTGTCCTACCTCACAGGGAGACTGATTGAAGAAGATCGGAGAAGGAGAAATGCTGGAGAATACGCTAGAGTCATCACTCAGCAAGCCAGAAGGGGGCGCCACAACTCAGAGCAAATTAATGCTCTGCTTAAATGTTTCACCTGCGGCTCTGAGGAGCACCTCAAGAAAGACTGCCCCCATCAACATCAAGCCCCTAAACGTGGTCCCAATCAAGTAAGAGGGAAGGGGCAAGTAAGGGGGCGTGGCAGGGGCAAAGGACATTCACTGCATACTTGTTCCCTCACCCCCACAACAAAGGCTGATAGCTCCACTGACTTATGGTTACTGGACTCTGGAGCTTCTTCTCACATTACTAATATGAGTCAAGGTTTTAAAAGGTTAAAGAAAATTACCTCATCTGTCAAGGTTGCAAACGGTGATACTGCCTCAATTGTTGGGGAGGGTTTCGTTTCTCTACCTGGACTTGGGAAAGTAGAGGGTGTCCTGCACGCGCCTTCTATAGCCAACAACCTTTTGAGCATCACCAAATTGTGTGACGATGACAAAGTGGAAGTCCTATTTCGCAAGGGGGGAGGTCATGTCACCCGAGACCAGAAGGTCATTGGAGATATTACAATAATAAATGGCTTGCCATATTTTTCTCCCAAGCCACCACAACCTGCCCCAAGGCTTTCCAAGGGCAGTGTGGGCAAGGAGCCTGAATCTCAGCAGGCACCTACACCACCACTCAAAGCAATAAGAGCCAAGAGAGTGTCCATGGGAAAGCCAATGCACAATAAGTGCGTCCACCTCATGCACAGAAGGCTAGGACATGCAAGCTTCCCTGTAGTTAAAAAGATGGGAGAGTTTGCTTAGGGAGTCCAGCTCAAGGACTGTGACGTGTTTCTGGACTGTGCCGTTTGCAAGAAAACAAAGAGGAAAGCTGCTCCAATACCAAAGGTGTCATCCCGTAAGACTCAACACCCTTACCAACTAGTACATATTGATTTGGTTGGGCCTTTTACACCATCCCTAGGAAAGAAAAGGTATTTTCTCACTGCCGTTGATGATTTTTCACGTTACGGTCACGTGTATACTCTCACAGAGAAATCTGAAGCCTTTGACGCCATAAAGTCGCTGTACAACTTCGTAGAGACCCAGTACAAGACCAAGATCGCACAATTGCAGAGCGATCGCGGGGCTGAGTTCATGTCTCAGAAGTTCCAGGACTGGGTAAGGCATAAGGGCATCCGCCATTTCCTAACTGCACCGTTCACCCCGTCGCAAAATGGTGTAGCTGAGAAAAGGAATGGAATCCTGCAAACCATGATGCGTAGTCTGATTGCAGACGCGGGTGTCGCAGAATCATACTGGGGGGAGGCAATTCATTATGCCAATTACACTTTAAACCGCACCTGGAGCAGTGTTGTGAACCAGACCCCATATTTCCTGGTTCACGGTAGGAAACCAAATCTGGCACATTTGCGTGTGTTTGGTTCCTATGCATGGGTGCATATCCCCAAGCAGCTGCGGAAGAAGGGGAAACCTGTTTCTCAGAGACTAAGGTTCTTGGGCTATGCTCCTGGCTCCAAGGCCTATCGTTTCCTGGGAGAAGGGGGCAGGCCTGTGACTTCCCAATCTGCCTCTTTCGAAGAGGATTCCAATTGGACCCAGATCCACTCAAATGATCTGAGCCCATATGCCAACCGACCCAGCAAGGACACACCGACCGCGACATCACCAGAGGCGACCTCGTACCCTGCCACCGACGAAAGTGAGGAACAAGATGAAGATGCGTCCAGTCCCACGGAGGAAGACACGCCGTCTTCACCCCCAGCGACACCTCAGAGACCCGCAGAAGAAAACAGCGGTGAGTGGCAGAAGGTAAGGAGGTCAAAGCGGTCCAACAAGGGGGTCCCGCCAAAGAGAATTGACATTGGCCACATAGCGTCTGTCAACAGCGTTGTGGTCACCCCAAAATCCTTCTCTGACATCAAGGAGCTGCCCATCGAAGAGCAAGAGAAATGGCAGCTCACGATGGAGAAGGAAATGCAGAGCCTGAAACAACTTAAGGTCTTCACCCCCCAACAACCTCCAAAGGAGAGGAAAGTCATTGGCACAAGGTGGGTTTACAAGGCAAAACCACTTGCCAATGGCCTCTACCTGTATAAGGCCCGTTTGGTAGCCCAGGGCTTCGCTCAGCGTTATATGGAAGACTACTCGGAGACTTACTCTCCAACCGTCCGGGCAGAGAGCGTCAAGGCCGCCCTCGTGACTGCAGCCGCTCTGGGAGAAGAAGTCTTCCAATTCGACATCCAGACGGCTTACCTCCACGCCAACTTGGACCGGCAGATCTACGTGAGGGCCCCACCTGGCTACCAGCAAGAAGGGGGAAATACATGGTTGCTTCACAAAGGGTTATATGGTCTTAAGCAGTCAGGGAAATTATGGTATGACTGTCTTAGAAAGAGTTTAGAAAGAGTTGGTTTCCATACATCTAATGCAGATCAATGTGTTTTCACACGCAATTCCAAGGGTACCACAGAACGGGTGTTAGTTTATGTGGACGATCTATTATATGTAGGGCCAAACAAGAAAGGGTGTGATGAATTTGCCAAGGCCCTGGAAGAAAAATTTACTCTGAAGTCTTTGGGGCGGATTGACAAGTACTTGGGTGTGCATATTTTGGCCACTAAAGGGGGGTTCGCTCTATCTCAAAAAGAAAAGATAGAGGAATTACTGGCCAAATGCAAAATGACAGAATCTAATCCTACGCATAGCCCAATGCAAACCGATTTTTACAACCACACCCATAAAGACGGTCCTGAGTTCACAGATAACACGCTTTACAGATCTGTGATTGGCTCCTTGCTATACATCAGCAATTGGAGCAGACCTGACATAACTTTAGCTGTGAATCTATTGTCCAGGCATGTGGAACACCCAAAGCAATTCCACTGGACTGCTGTTAAAAGGGTGCTTAGATACCTAAAGGGCACAGCTGATGCCCTCCTTATGCTAGAACCAGAGAAGGGGAAGACGGCCCAGCTCTCCGCTTACTCAGACGCAGACTGGGCTGGCGACACCAAAACTAGACGGAGCACTTCCGGTTTCCTCATATTGCTAAATGGCTGCCCAGTACATTGGAATGTTAGGCAGCAAAAATTTATTTCTTGCTCCACGGCCGAGGCTGAATATGCCAGCCTGTCAGACACGGCCAATGATTTGACTTGGTTCAATGAGCTGATAACAAGCATCTGGGCATCTCCCCCTCTGCCCATCCAAATTCTAGAGGACAACACAGCTGCCATTGCAATCTCAGAGGCTTATGCAGTAGGATCTAGATCTCGCCATATAGACATACGCTACAAAAATGTCAGGCAGCTTACCAAAAAGGGTTTTATACATGTTGAGCACTGTAATACAGCTGACCAGATAGCTGATCTGTTTACCAAACCTGTTCCCATTGACCGGCACAACCTTCTGTGTAAGCGTTTGTGTTTGGTCTTCTGAATGTTTTCATACATGTCTATGACACCTGCTCGCCCCTTACATACATTCACTGGTCCCTGTCATTGGCTGGCAAGAAGGGGAATTGTTAGATGTTTAGTGCCAGCCATTGGCAGTTCCCCAAAAGGGTCATCAGATGGAGGCAAAGAGGTTTCTTTGCTTCCACTGATGAGCCAAGGGTCTCAGACCCACAGCCCCATTGGTGAGAGTGTTTTATGGTCGAGGAGGGGCCAAGACCCCCCATAAATACCTCTGCACGAGGGGCTGCTCTTTGTTCTTTCTCCAGTTCTCTGATTCTCTTCTTTGTTCCAGTTCTGTCTCTACTCCTAACCTCTATTTTAGCCATGTAATACTAGCTTGTTTTGTTTTATTTTATTTCTCTCTTACATGCAGGCATGAATGCTTTCATGCCAAGTATTTCTTTCTCTTTGATCTATCATGAATAAAGTTAACATGATTGCATCTCTGCGTGATGCCTTTGCTTGGAAGCACCTTTAACGATCCATTGTGAGAAAACCTCACATACTATATCAGTAAAGGAAGGACCTATGCAAGTTTTTGTGTTTAGTATGGTATTTGCATGTTTTGGGGCAGAAAACAAAGCTTCTTGTTGTTGTTCATAAAATGGAAATGTGGCCATTTTAGCTGATCCAGTGACTGAAGAGAACCTCATTTTTCTGTTTGCTTGACACCCTAACCATCTCTGCTTCTCCCATCGCCCAATGACCAGTTAAGTGTATCTTGTGAAAAGGCACATTCATGGTTCAAGTGAAACTCAGACTGAGACAGCAGACATCCACGCATCTCTCAGAGAACAGAATTAAGTCTCTGTCACTCCTCTCACACTTTCTCATTCATTTTTCCAAAACGCAAGTTCCCATAAATGCTGTGAACCTTTGTCCAGAAATAACTCTGGCGCTATGGTGAATTAGGTTTTCATTGTAATATGTTTTTCCAGAATTGTGTAGTTAAACAATCAGCATATTTCTCTATCCTGAAGGTGTAACAATTTTCTAACATGCCCTGATAAAATACTAGAATAGTTTCATATTTGTTTTTGAATCTCCACAGCACTCTAAAAACAGTGTCAACATTTTCAAAAATCTGAATTTACCAAGGAACAACTGATAAAGGCTGACAGCATGTAATACACAAAAGAGTAGACATGTAACAACAGTGTTAATCAGAGACATGTTAGTTGGGGTTTTGAGTGAAAGGCCAGATGAGATTTAGTCCATTAACATTCAGAAGAAATGAGCAATCCAGGAAGATCAAAGAAATACAAAAAGAAAGGAAAAAAAGAGCAGCATAGCACTTTATTCAAATCTGGACATTTTCAAAGATTAAAAAACATTTTCCTTGTTATTCAATTATTGTGGAGTTTTGTTTTGCTTGAAATCCCTCCTTTTGCATTTCCTTAATCTAATCAAAACTTCAAAAGGCAAAACCAGACCCTCACACAACTCTAGTTGCTGCTGAGTGCAGGAATTCTGTCCTGACTAGAATCAGAAATTTAATGGAGCTGCTTTTAGATGACTGAGATAAGTGCAACCCCAGCAAAGTAGTTAAGAATGTACTGTACATTTTGATGCCAGTTGTATTTTAAATGACAGGAGAGAGGGTCCCTTGATTACCGAAGGCAGAACATATATGTAAGACTTTAAGTATCAAATAGGTGGGTATACGAGTATTCATGTAGAATAAATTACTGCAGTGGGGTTCTTGCTCCAAAAAAAGTAAAGCCACCTGTATAACAACTTCTGTAAAAGAGAGTCAAATTTTATTTAAAAATATTGTGTTTGAAAAGAGATCAATGATTGTTTCCTAAAATCTTTCCTGATAGTTACAAAATAAATCCTGACAATTGTTGGAAAAACAGTAAACCTGTTTTGCTAAGCACATTGATTGTGTTTTAGATTGTAAGCCGCCCTGAGTCTTCAGAGAAGGGCGGGATATAAATGGGATTAAAAAAAAACCTAAAAAGGAAAATAACCATTTTATTTCCTCAGCTCACAATCTTATGGTTAATAGTGCTTACAAACTGCTAAGTATCTGATGTGACTAAGTGTCCTAAGAACAGTTATGAATCTGATTCAATTAATATTGCTAATAAGTTTCATGTTTATTCCTGCAAAAATAATAAACATTTAAGATTACCCATTTTCTGGAGCACCCTGTAGCAAAGGCTGTAAAGAGCTCCTCCAAAAGTAAAAGTTTTATTTTATTTTATTTTATTTTATTTTATTTTATTTTACTTTATTTTTATTTTAACTTTTAAACCTCTTTTAATATTGTATTTTAACCTACCCCTTTTTAACTTTTTAAACCCATTTTTAACCCATTTTAACTCGTCCCAGCTTCTGCCAACCTAGCAGTTCGAAAGCACGTAAAAATGCAAGTAGAAAAATAGGGACCACTACGATGGGAAGGTAACAGCTCTCCGTACGCCTTTGGCATCTAGTCATGTCGGCCACATGACCTCGGACAAGCGCTGGCTCTTCGGCTTTGAAACGGAGATGAGCACCGGCCCCTAGAATCGGAAACGACTAGAACGCATGTGCGGGGGAACCTTTACCTTTACCTTAACCTTTTAAACCATAGTTTTAAACTTATTTTTAAACCTGTTTTAACAAACTTGAATGAGGAAAAGAAGGAAGAGACAGCACTCTGCAGCAGAAAGTATATCCAAGCCTTTGAAGCAGCAGAAAATGGAGGATTATATTGCAAACAGACAGTCTGCTCCAGTAAGTAACTCATTCGCAGGCACCTTATCAGATAAATTTAATTTATGTGACTCATTGGAATGGGACTTACAAACTGAACTGGAGAGCAGACAGCGTGTGGAGTTGTCGTCCTCCCTCTTGGAGATTGGCTCCCCTCCTTGGAACCTGGCAACAGCCTTTTTTGCACAGGAGGGAGATGTAGCAAATTTGAAGGGGGAAAATGTGACAGAGTTCTTCTCTAGACAATGTTTGCTTACAGCTCAAACTGTAAACTCAATATATGATCTCTTGTCAATTGTCATAAATAAGGTCGACTGCCTGAAAGAATCTTTTGCAAAGTTTGTTAGGAGCCACCTAACTACTGTAGAAGGACTTGGGAGGATAACCATGGACAGACATGGGGTGGCTAACTCAGAAAATGAAACTAGAGAAGGACCTTGTTCTCCTCCCAAAAATTTGAACACCTACAGAGAAAACACTCAATCAGGCAAAGGTCTAAGAGATGACCAATATAACTACAGTCTGCAAACTAACCAGGTTACTTTTCAAATTTATGACAAGAGAGTAAATAGAGGGCGTTGGAGCAATAGAGAAGCTATTAGGCTGTCCCTGAGCCAGCTGCTCCGCTGTGAATTCACTCTGATAGATCTACTACATGTAGAGTGGCTGCCAGCAAGAACACAATGTATGAGAATTCTCCTATCGTTCAAGCAGCCCACAATTCCCTCCATGCTCTTCAGAATGAAGCCCTTTCTGAGCATCTTCTCAATATTTCCAATAAGGGTCTTTTGCTCAGAAAAAGTGTGCCCACTCCTGAAACAGCGTCACCAAGAGGGAACTGTCGCTTTAAATCTAGGCTGCAACAGCCCTCACACTACTAAGCCTGAGGCTGCTGCAACCCTGAGAAAGCAAAGAAGCAATATACGAACTGTGTTACCCACAGCTGCAGAAACTGCTGAGGATGTGCCAGAGGAAATGTTGATTGACCTATTCAGTGCATTGCCAGAACCTGAGCAAGTTAACATCATTCAAAGATTGGATGACCTAAAAGAGGCACTGACAACAACTCAATCTACAGCAAAGCCTCTATTTAATTTGTCTCCACTAACCACGCAACCTTGTGACAATATATTTAATCAACAATCTGCCTTTACCTCAACAGTAAAAAAAGGTGTTGTCACACAGGCTGAGAGTGGGGTAACTGACCCAGCCTCTGAGAAACAACTGAAAGGCTTCATCACACAGTGCCCCCTAAGCTGACAAACACTAAGGATATAATCCAGCTTACATCCTCATTTGACTTAGAAGTTCCCACAACATCTTTCCACAAGATGAACCCTCAGCCATGCCCCTCCAAAAATGGACATTTATAGACTTAAGCCAAAGTACCTGCCCATTGGAAAAAAATCATTCTTGGAGCAAGAGCAGAGGCACACTGGCAACCGAGATATAGAGGAGCAACAACAAGTTCTGCAACCCATGAAGAGAAATATCGAACCTCACAACAACTGTGTTTATATGGGAAGCTTAGATGATATTGACCCAGCTCCAATGTCAAGTTGACATCTGGCATTTTTACCATCTAGCCAATCAACCAAGCCAGACCACCTTGCCTCTGAGAACCCCATACAGTTGATGACCTGGAACATAGCTGGCTGGAAAGGGATGGTTGATCGTGGACTAATGAGCTTTCTCTCTAGATTTGACGTAATAGCCTTTCAAGAAACCTGGCTAACTGAAGTGGACAAACCAGTACAATTGCCAGGCTTTCAGGGATGGGCCTCCCCAGCCGTAAAAACAAAGAACAAAGGGAGACCCTCTGGTGGGCTATGCATTCTTATAAAGCAAGAGTTGCAATGGCAGGGAGAGAAATTATATAATGAAGATAAGTATCCATACTTTCTAGCTGTCAAATTTGAATATGACCAGTTTGAGTTAATATTGGTAAATGTGTACATTCCTCCAAGCACATCCCAGCACTATAATTCTGAATATTGGATGGGCTTGGAAGTTATCTTAGAAGATATATCTATACTGTACCCTCGGTCCATAGTGGTATTATTAGGAGATCTGAACGCTACAGTGGGTCCCTCTCTGTATGAGCTTGCCCAGAAGAAGGGAATCCCAGGGGAGTTCTTTGATAATCATCCTCAGTGGCTCTCGAGAGACTGTAAAAGTAATGTCGCTGGCCTGCTCCTAGTCTCCTTAATTTTTAAGGGTAATCTCCAAATTTTGGGAGGTAAGGACAAGAATTATACATACCCTTATACATACCACTCAGCCAATTCAAGTAGTGTACTGGATCTCTTTTGTGTGTCTAGAGATAAGGCTGACCTCTGCTCAGAGGTCACAGTACACCTTAGCGACAATAGCGACCATCAGCCTGTAAGTGTGACATTGCGAGGCCGCTCAGATTTAAGACCATATAACATGGCTGACAGATGGCTCACCAAAAAGGTAGAGGTGACCCAAAATAAAAGGTTAATTTGGGCCAAAGTTGATACTAAGGCAATATTAGAATGCCTTAAAACAGAGAATGCTACTAAGTGGGCTAGAACAATACAGCCATCTACTACTGACTGGATGTCAGCCTTCAATGCATTCTCCAATCTTTGTAACATACTGAAGAAGCACCTAACAGTTAAACCTACTACAAAAAGAGCCCAAGTGGGTAGACCTCACTGGTTTGATCCTGATTGCCAACGACAGAAAAAGAAATTGAAGACAGCCATGAAGCTTGCCCAGAGGAATCCTACTGTCCATATACAAGCTAAGATGCTGCACACAAGAAGGGAATATAAAAAAAATATAACATTAAAGAAAAAACTTTTTGCCATTTCAGTCTGGTCAGAACTTGAGTTGGCTGCCAGAAGTCATAATTCAGTATTATTTTGGCACTCTGTAGCAGGTATCCTGAAGGAACGGAGATTTTCATTTGACATACCAATCTCTGCTGCGGACTGGGAGAATTATTATCAGTGCTTGTTTGCCCCCACCGAACCGGTAAAGAAATTATTTTTAAACAGTGATTTGGTAAATCCTAGAACTCTCCCCCCTTGGCCACCAGTCTCAGAAAAGGAGATACAGTCCATCATTAAAAGCTTAAAGAGCAATAAAGCCCCAGGCAAGGATTTTTTACCAGCAGAATTATTTAAGAAATTTCCCAACTGGTGGGGCCCTGTATTAGCAGGTCTTTTTACACACATAAATAACACCTGCCATATACCAGATGGGTGGAATATGGCAATAGTTGTCCCCATATATAAAAAAGGGAATAAAAAGGATCCTAGTAATTATAGGCCCATCAGCCTGATTGACATTGTAGCAAAAATATATGCTAGGTACCTTTTGAACAGAATTGAAATCTGGGTAGAGGAAAACAACATCCTCACAGAAGAACAAGCAGGTTTTAGACAAAACAGATCTACTATTGATAACTGCTTTGTCTTGAACCATCTAATTGCCAAATATGCCTATAACAGCTTGCTTTATGCTGATATGATTTTATTATCATACTCACAAGTAGGATTACGTAGGCTATTAAGAAGATTCAGCACTTATTGCCAGGATAACTCCCTAATCATTAGCAAATCTAAATCGAAATAATGGTGTTTGGAAGAAACCATCAGAGACATAAGTGGCAATTAGATGGTGAACCAATTGAGCAGGTTAATACCTTTGTATATTTGGGCGTAACTTTTTCCAAGACTCGATCTTGGGCCTGCCATCATCAACGGAGTACATTTAGAGCAAAAGCCCGTTTGAATTTATCGCTCAAACTAAAGAACCATAGTTACCCAGGGTCCCTAGCTCCATTACTCAAGGTTTATAAGGCTAAGGTTACTACAATGCTCTTGTATGGAGCAGAAATTTGGGGTCTTTACTCAACCACAGTTTTAGAACAAACACAGTCCCAGCATTTGAGATGTATTTTGGGTGTAGATCCAAGAACATCTGCTGCAGCAGTTAGAGCTGAATTGGGAATTCATACAATTCAGGCATTGTCTAAAATTAGAGCTTATAACTACTGGTGCAAAGTTAATGAAATGGAGACTGATAGTCTCCCCAAATTATGCCTACTAGAGCAAATAAAACTACAATCACAAATCTCCTGGATCACCAAACTAACAAACTTTGTAAGAAGCTGTGGCCTTCCTGTTTCTTGCGTAACAGGAGAACAATCTAAAAAAAGAGTTGCCCAAAGAATTAAGGATAACTGATATAGCTATCCTTAGTAAGTTGGGTAACTTGAAATGGCTGAGTAAATACAAATGTAATTTTCAAGTGGACAGTTATTTGAAGTTACAACTCCCAAAACATCTTAGGGAGATATTTACGAGAGCGAGATTCGAACAGCTTGACACAATGGTCAGATATGGGAGATTTCATGCTATACCGTACAATGAGCATCTCTTCATTTGCGGAGCGGCAGAGGTAGAGGACCTGGCTCACATCCTATTTGACTGTTGTCTGTATAAGAGGGTGAGAGACAGGTATCTTGGTCTATATACCAAACGAATGACCCATTGGGATCTCCATATCAAAATAACTTATCTTATGTCCGGTCAGAAGTTGAAAATAACATTTAACGTAGCACAGTATTTAAACAAAATGATCAGGTTAAGATCTGCATATGTGGGACTGATTGGGGTAGGTTGCAAGGGCGACTCCGAAATATAATGTTATCATATTTTATCTATGTCTTAAATTATTGTACATTATTACAATTTCATTTTAGATTGTATTTTATTACTATTTCATCTTAAATTGTATTTTATTTTAATTCCATTTTAAATTGTATTTTATCAAATTCCATTTTGGATTGCTTTTATCAAGTTTTGGTGACGGTTTGTTGCTGGAACTTTGCACTTTGATATGGCCCAAGGGCTAATCAATAAAGTTGTTGTTGTTGTTTATGTCTCATGCAACAGCCCTGTTGGGGGAATATCTGAAATGAAAAGTGGCCTAGGACAGTAAATACAATCACTCCTAACTGTCTAGACTTGAATAATCTTCAAAGACTCCCTGCTGCAGACAATCATGCTGTACTCACAGAGACCATCTGTAAAGTGTTGTTATTAGCACATCTTATAGATCATGGGTGTCAAACTGCCACATCACATGACATGTTGCAACATATCATGACTTTTTTTGGATTGCCGGAGCTGGGTTGGGCATGGCATCCATATGATGCAACCAGCCCTTGGGCCAGCAGTTTGACACTCCTGTTATAGATAGAGGAAAAGGGCTCTTCCTGTTTTGAAATCTACATGCAAGTTATTACCTCAAAAGCACAACAGTCATTTTTCTACCATTGTATTAGTTTAATGTTGACAAGCTAGGTTTTGTTCAAATTGTGGAAAGATTGTTGCAAATTTAAGGATTGAAGGTTAAAGCTGTACTCATTCTACTATGATTGCATTATCCTGGATTGATAAAATATCCCTAGGCCTGGGATATTTGCAGGACCGTCTGCTGCCGGGAATGACTTCCCATCGCCCAGTGCACTGACACAGGGAGGGCCTCCTCAGGGTGCTGTCGGCTAGACAATGTCGGCTGGTGACCCCCAGGGGGAGGGCCTTCTCTGTGGGAGTGCCAGCCCTGTGGAATCAACTTCCCCTTGAGCTCCGGATGGCCCCGGATCTCCGGTCTTTTCTCTGCGGCCTTAAAACATTCCTTTTCCATCAGGCTGACCTGGACTGACGACATTATTGGGGCTGCTAGTTTAATCCTTTTTTAACATTTGTATTATTGTATTTTTTATTGTTGTTAGCCGCCCTGAGTCCTTCGGGAGATACGGTGGCATATAAGTCCCAAAAATAAATAAATAAATAAAAAATAACATTGTTCCTTGTAACTATGCATTTAGGACAGATACATGTCCATATCATATGCCTAATTCATTATGATACAAGAAGTATTTCTATACCATTCTGATGGTATAGATAATTTTCTTGGAGCTCTGAAGTAATCTGGGGTTTAAACCTTCCTCATTCTCACTTGCATTTGAAAGAAAAAAAAGGCTTGGCCAGAAAACCAATAGAATTTTGGACACAATATAAGAATAACTGTTCAATCCTTTCATTATAGAGAAGATGGAAAAGTGGGCTTGGTGGCTTCTATTTCTGATAGGGATAACTGTGATCACTTTTATAGTATGTAATCTTTTGGACAACTTTTTGATTTGAAATGGCTTTGGTTACATTTTGGTTAAATAAAGGGGCAAAATATATTGCCATTACTTTTCTGGACTATTCGCAACCATTGTATTCTTTTAGGATGTCAATTGGAGATGAAATTTGAGACATTTGTAATGGAAGTATGGATTTGACTGGATACTGGCAAATACTGATCTTATCTCTAGTGATGTTGCCTGTATCTATTAGATTGAACTGAAATGAAAATCTTGTATAAACAATATGATCAGAAATCTGAAATAACTGCATTTCCTGATCACATAGAGCACCTTCATTGCACAGTTTAAGATGTATCAACTTTGTAGACACAAGTGGAGGAAACTGATAAATACAATTTGGCTGTAGAACCTGGGTTGCTGAACAGAGAAGAGAGTCTTGTTATGTTTCTATTGTTTGTTTTGTCCCTGTTTTCTTTATATTAGAAATTAGCATCTACATTTTTAAAAGATTTGTCATTTTCCTAATTTAGTGGGAAATAAGATAAAATCTAGCGTTCCTATCTGCACCAGAGAAAATTTAGAAAAACAGATATGAGACACTGCCAACATATGCTGCAAACTACAAAGAGAGTCGAATGAGTCAAGGCATGTAGTCCAGTTAAACTTTTCACTGTATGTGTTGGCAATTTTTGAGACTGTAATCTTATAATCTTCAAATACTGTATCAGATATTGTGTTCAACTTGTTCTGAATATTGATACAGGTTATAGTCCAGAGACACAATGTCTCAGGGCTGCCTCTAATCAGGAAATAAAACTCTTGATTCCATAGATTCAGAGGAAAATGTACTTTTACTAGAGAAGAACTGATTGCAACAAAAGCCAGGCAAGGTCTGAAGCAAATGCATGTGAAAAGACAATTGAAAATAACCCCAGAGCCCAATCTCCAGTAGCCAGGTAACAAGAGTCCAATTGTCAGCCAAGAAGATGTTTTAAGAATGTCTCTAGTCAAGGTGCATCGGTCCTCCTTTGTGCATGCCTTTCCCAGGACAGTTGGCCTTGAAGATGTTAAACAACCAAACTGGCCTCTCTAAGTCTAGGCCTCCCCATTGCTTCTCAGAAATTCCAGTCTCACACCTCCCCTCCCATATACCATTGCTCCATTTCCATGGCAGCTGGCAGCAAGCTTGAAGGGAAGCAAAGACAGCCAGGCTGATTAGCCCTAAAACAAGAAAACCACATGCACATAGGTAAAGCAATATAAACCAAGTAAAACAACTAATCCGTTCCAGGTTTGTCAGGGTATTTCCTGTGAAAGTTTAGAGGAGTTTAGGTGCCAGACATGTTTATCATCTACCCACTCAAATTGTGAGGGAGGGAAATGCTTCCATGCAACTAGGTATTGGACTTTCCCTTTATGTTTCCTATAATAATCTCCTTAACTTCAAAATGCAGCTCTTCCTCAATTAAAATGGGCACCAGCAGGGTATTAGGTATAGGGCAGAGGAGAAACCGTGCAATGAAACACAATGAAACACAAAGTGAATACATTTAAGGTTCTTAGGCAATTCCAATTGCACTGTAACTGGATTAATTCTTTTAATGATGCGGAATGGTCCAACATACTTAGGATCTAGCTTCTTAGACTGTTGGATGGATTGTAGATTTTTTGTAGAAAGGTAAACTATTATCCACTTTAACATATTTTGGTTTCAGACATTTTTGTCAACTTGTTTCTAATGTGCTTGACATGGTTTGGAGTTACTCTATGCACTCTTCCAACAAGGGTATTTGAGTTTTCCCCTGAGGCAGCTCTGGCATAGCTACAAGAGGCCACCTTAAATGGGGTAAACCCTGTGCTACTATGCACTGAATTATTGTATGCCATCTCTGCAAATTGTAAAAGGTCAGCCCAATGGTCTTGTTGGCAATTAATGTAGCACCTGAGATACTATTCCAGGACCGAATTAGTTCTCTCACATGACCCATTAGTTTGAGGATGATGGGAGGAGTTTAAGCCCTGGGCAGTTCTTAACAGCTTCAAAAATTCCCCCCAAATTGTAATGTGAATTGCACCCCTCTACCCAAGGTGATGTGTTCAGAAGCACCATGTAATCTATACACGTATTGCACAAAAGCTTGGCTAACATTTTTGTGGAGGGGATTTTGGGGCAAAGGACAAAATGCACCTGTTTTGAAAAAAAGATCAGTAACAACCCAAATAACAGTGTTTCCCTCCACTCTTGGGTTGTTCCACTATAAAGTCCATTGATATTTCTTTCCATGGTGTCCAGAGGGTGGCCACAGTCTGCAAAAGTCCCGTTGGTTTCTCTTGACCACTGCATAGACTGGACAGCTAGCCACATAGCTTTTAATGTCCTTTTTCAAAGAATGCCACCAAAACTACTGCTTGATAAGGTGCAGGGTTTTTACAAATCCAAAATGTCCTGCCAACTTGGAGTCATGAGCACCTTTAAAACAGTGCTCCTAAAGCTTGAGGGCACATACATTTTAGCTCCAAATATGGGACCAAAAAGTTTCACTTAGCATTTGAATAAGTTTTTTTCTTTTTTTTATGTGATATTAGTATTGCTTGTAGTCATCTCATATGAGCTAGAGTGTGATAGACTTAATAGTTTATTGTTGTTAACATACGGTTGTTTATGATTGTTTTTTGCTTTTATACCTTGTATTTAGCTCTGGGAAGTCAGGGAGGGGGGAGGGGGGAAGGGGGGAGGGTTAGGGAGGGTTAGGAAGGGTTGGGTGGAGGGAGGGGGGAGGGATTGTTAAAGATAAAATGTATTGTAAAACTTTTCAATAAAAAAAATTCCCCTGGAATATAACACAGGGTGAAATTGAACCAATTAAATTATTGAGCCCACCAGACTTCCTTAGTGGATAAATTGTGCAGAGTTTTCAGAGCCTTCAGATTTTTATGGTCAGTGTTTTTGCTCCCTCTAGTAAATGTCTCCAAGTAAGCATGGCCCATCTTACTGCATATGCTTCCTTCTCCCAGATTGCCCACGTCCATTCAGTTTCAGTTGGTTTTTTAGAGGTGAACACACAGGGTTGTAGAAGGCTCTGGGCATTCTCTTGTAACAGTACAGCCCCCACAATGACATCACTCATGTGTGCCTGAATTACAAAATGAGAAGTTGGGTCAGGGTGCTTTAGCACAGGCTATACTGCAAACAGCCTTTTGAGTTTTTTGAATGCTGCTTGGCTTTTCATGGTCCACTTTAGTGGCTGATTCCTCTTTGGCTTACCCTGGCTCTTAGTTTTTAAAAAGTTTGTGATTGGTAATGCAATTTTGCAAATGGAATAAATTGCAAAGCCAATTTCTTTGTAATTGCTTCCTAAGGTGGGGAGGGGCCCACTCTAACACTGCCTGCACTTTACTGGGTCCATTTCTGTGTGTTGGGGGGAGGGAGCACAGGGGGAGGCTCAGCTAATCTCAATGTACACATGTTGTACTTTGACAATAAAGGTTTATTTATTTATTTATTTATTTATTTATTTATTTATTTATTTATCTACTCCTTCATGAGATATACAGTAACCCATCATGGTCATAGTTCCACAGCTGGGAGGGGCATTATCATTATTGAGGGATAGTGTCCATTCGGCGGCTGTATTCTTGAGAGCCATGGTCATGCATCTTACTTGGGCTGCCTCTGTCCCTAGTTCAACACCATACTCTTACATATAGTTCCAGACTTACACCAGAAAGAAACCCAGTTGTTTGGGTTTCCCCTGGCATCTCTAACGGGCAGCTCCTGCAGGTAGAGGGGCTCACATAGCAGCAGCTACTGGTGCTGGCATCACTGGTGCTGGCACTGGTCCAGGTTGAGCAAGTGTGACTGCAGCTGCAGCCGCCGGCATGGCAGCTCTGTCCATGGCTTGGCTTGGGACAGTCCGAGGAGCCTGAGTGGTCATTTGAGTGAGAGTTTCCCTGGCCCTCTGATTCTCAATCACCTCTTGCATCAGATACAGGGCATGGCTCAGCATGGCATCCTCCAGATCCATATCAGGAGGGGAAACTGCCTCTGTCCCACTCATGCCACTCCCGCCCTCTTCTTCAAGTAAAAATTACTCCTGAGGGTTGTTCCTCTGGGTCTTCCTTTTGCCCCAATGACCATCTGGGCTTGACAAGTTCCTCATTGATGTCTAGGTCCTCCAGCCATTCCACTTAATTTCAGGCACAGCACATTCTAGGAGGGGCCCTTCCCGAAGCCATGGTCTCCAATTCATTCTCATCGCTGGACATTTACTCAGTCCCCATGGTAGACTGCACTCTCTGGGTTGATCATTAAAGCAGACTTTGCCAGTGTCAGGGCTGCCTCTGATCAATCCCTGAGAAAGAAAACCCTTGACTCCATAAATTCAGAGAAAAGGTACTTTTACTAGGAAAGAACTGATTGCAGCAAAAGCCAGTCAAGGTCTGAAGCAAACGTGCATAAAAAGACAAACTGAAAATAACTCCAGATCCCTCCCCCCCCAGTAACCAGGCAACCAGAGTCCAATCATCAGCCAGGAAGATGTTTTAGGAATGTCTCTGGTCCAGGTAGATCGGTCCTCCTTCATGCATGCCTTTCTCAGGATGCTTGGCCTTGAAGATGTTAAACAACTCAAGTTGGCCTCTCTGAGTCCAGGTCTCCCCATCGCTTTTCAGAAATTCTAGTCAGCTGCCAGCATCAAGTTCCCTTCGTCCAGTGTGCTCGCAGAGGGAGGGTCTTCTCAGGGTGCCGCCAGTAAAAAATTGCCGGCGGATAACACCCAGGGAGATGGCCTTTTCTGTGGGTGCGCCTGCCCTCTGGAACCAGCTGCCCATGGAGCTCAGGACTGCCCCTGACCTATGCTCATTGTGCCGGGACCTGAAGACTTGGCTGTTTGAGCTCTCTGACCCAGGCTGAGAATTTTAACTGGGGTTTTATTTTCAGGGATAATTTAATCTTTTAATTCTCTTTTAACTTTGTATTTTATATTGATGTGATTTTAAAATGCCCTGTAAACCGCCCTGAGTCCTTCAGAAAAGGGCGGTATATAAATCTAATAAAATCTAAAATCTAAATCATACCTCCTGTATGCTTCCCCTCCCCAATACCCATTTCTCACCTCCCTCCATTTCCATGGCAGCTGGCAACAAGCCTGAAGGGAAGCAAAGATGGCCAGGCTGACACAATGCTTGATTAAAATTAGTTGCTTTCATGGCATTTTTGCATCAACTCTGACTGCATTAGTACTTTCTTCAAGTTTATATTGCTTATTTTGTGTAAGACATTTTGGGTACATTTTGGTATAAGTGGTTATAATCTTTTACAAAATAAATATGAATAGCCATTTCCTCCTACCTGTTTGATCCGAAAGAAATATGGCAATAGAAAATTGGGAAAGGATTGACAGCAGCTCAATGATCCAGTGATTTCACCTAGAGCAGTACCCTTTTGCCACAAAATGAATTTATACAATTTTAACTTTGGGAGAGCGTGTCAGAGAAGAGCTGCCAAATGAGTAAAGGATTTGTGCTGTCTCATTTATTGTCTCCTTTAATTGGCTTTTCAGTCATCCTCATCAACTTGTGATGATGAAAACCAGTGCTGAATGTTCCCATCTTTGTTACATTATATGAAAAGATTCTGTCATAATGCCCCTTATGATTTGAGTAAGTTTTTCAACAGAGTCATTTAATTGTCATGCTACTTGTTTTCTTTGTTTGCATTTTTTTTTGAACAAAATATATTATTTGTAGCAAAAAATGAGGCAGGCAGGTGTCATAGAGGTCGTAGTTTAACCCATCTTTGAAATGGCTGAGGAGAATGTCCTCTGACCCATTTGGCTTGCTTTCCAGGACTCAGAACTTCTGGGCATATTCCACCACTGGTTGTCTGCCCTGTTTCACCATCTTTATTTGCTCATGGGCTTTCCAGTCGGCTAAGGGGTCTTTGAAATGATGCCTGAGGGAAGACATGAATTGATTAAAGTTTAGCAGCTCCAGTGCATCTGCATCATGGGGGTCTATGACCCAGTCCACTGCAATGCCATCCAGGGCTGCTGGATCCTGGCCCGGTTGCTTGGGATGTCGTGGCCATATTCCTCCATGTAATTTAGTACCTGGGTCAGGAAGAATCCCTGGTGCCATGGCTCTTCACGGTATTTCACATTCAGGGGTGGGAACTTCTGGATGGATCGGTGTCTTTTCTTCCACTTGTGTCATCTCCTCTGTCTGTTTGCAGTGGCTGCTCATTGAGGGATGGCTGCAGCACCGGCAAAAGTTGCGGTCTCGACATTTCCTTTGGGGAGGTCTGGAACCTCAGTTTCAGCTTCCCTTCCTGTAGCCCTCTTGGTGGATCCCAGGTGAATGGTGCCTTGGTATGGTTCAGGTTTCTCTTCCCTCATGGAGTCAAGAGCTATTTTCATCATGCCGATTGCCTGCTCCAACAATCGGCTGGAGTGCATGGGTCGGTCTTCCTCGTCGTTGCTAAAATGGAGGGACCTCTCCATCTCCGCCTTCCAGCCTGGTTGATGACTGCCCCATCTGAGTGTCACCTTTCTGGCCTTCTTCTCCCAATCCTCCTTCTTCCCAATGCCCATCAACCACCTGGGCTTGTGGCGGTGTTCCGTGACCACTTCCTCTTCCGAGGAGCTCAAGGATCTGGAGCTGGAGTATTTGCAGGGGTCTGCTCGGTGGGAGGTTTCCCCCCTTGCAGGCTTCTCTCTCTCTATTCCATTGTCTGACATGCTTTGTCAAGTCCCCTGGTAAGGGTCCTCCTTCTGAGCTGACTGTTTCTGCAGATCCTGTCTAATGTCAGGGCCCACTTCAATACCTCATCCTAAGAAAGCAGAACTCATGGAAGCAGTTTTTTCCAAAAGGAACTTTTATTAGGAGAAGCTGATACCAGGCATAATAGACAGGATCTGAGGGTTTCCCACTAAGATCAATAGGTTAAAAGAGTCCCAAGCTCCTGAGACTAGGGACTGGGCATTGCATAAAAAGCCCACCAAATAATCATATTGGGGAATGTAGTTGCTTGCATAGTTTTATGGGTGGGATATTTAACTTTATATTGGGAAAATGTTACTTGTGTATTCAGACTTGGTTTCACTCTTGACTGTGCCAATACTTTGTAACTAATAAATGTGTCCTTTGAGGAATTCAGAAGCCTCAGAGTTCTGCTTTATTTGCCTCTGTCTGTCAGAACCATGATACCCAGAGGGAAGGAAACCCTACTGTTGGGGACTGTACAAATAATGTGTGATCACGTCGGTGAGAGGGAAGAGACCATGCACTGGGCAGAGGCCCCACAAAGGCTTGCCTGAACGACAGCTGCTCCAACTCTTCTGGCTTGGCGGATGAGGCAGAAGCCAAGATGGTCGATTGGCATTGGGAAGAAAGAGAACTGGGAAGGAAGATAAGTAACCCTCCACTGCGGCAGTCACCAGCTGAGTTGGAAACGAGAAATGGAACAATTGCTCAACCTCAGCAAGGAAGGGGATGAAAGACCAACTCAGTCTGACTGCTTCCTTAAGCAAGCTATAAATTTGATGCTGGAAGCTTTTAAAAACCTCAAAGAGGAAGAAGTGGACCCCTGCTCTCCCCCTTTTCCTCTTCTTCCTCCAGCCTTCTCTTGACCCTGCCATGGCAGGGGTCCACTTCTTCCTCTTTGAGGTTTTTAAAAGCTTCCAGCATCAATTTTATAGTTTGGGCTATAAGGGGCAACAGCTGTCTTTATGCAGCTGAGTAATGAGGTCCCCCATGAGCATCTCTACAAGGGAGTTTTGGTGTACCTGGACGATATCCTAATCTACACCAAAATGAAAGCTGAGCATGTTAAATTAGTCAGAGCAGTTTTGAATAAGCTTTGCACAGCCAAATTGTATATAAAACTTTTGAAGTGTGAGTTCCTAAAGAAAAGATAGATTATTTGGGCTACCAGATTTCTCACGAGGAGGTGGAAATGGACCCAGAAAAAGTGTAGGGTGTTCTGGAGTGGACTCCGCCATGCACCCGGAGACAGCTGCAAAGTTTCCTCAGCTTCACTAACTTCCATAGGCAATTCATCCCCTCCTTTGCACAGATTGCACTCCACATTACTAACTAACACATTACTTACTAACATTACTAACTTGCTAAAAACAAAACAAGCCAAAATCTAACCAGCTGCTGAAATGGAGTATGGAATGCCAGGTGGCATTTGAGAAATTAAAAAGACTTTTCTCCGTGGAGCCGGTGCTAAAGCACCCAGATCCAGAAAAGACATTTGTCATCCAGACTGATGCCAGTGATGTGGCAGTGGGGGCAGTGCTGCTCCAGGAAAATCAGGAAGGCCAGTTGCAACCCTGCTCCTACATCTCAAAAAAACTCATACAGACTGAGCAAAGGTGGGCAGTCTGGGAAAAGGAGGCTTACGCCATGCTCTGGGCTCTCCTCACTTGGAGACATTTCCTAGAAGGGAACAAGATCCTTTCCCAAGTATGGACTGATCACAAAATCCTCGAAGCATTAAAGGCCCCTAGGAAGCTGTCTCCCAAACAAGCTCAATGGGCCCAGTACTTCCAACGATTCAATTTTACCCTCCAATATCTATCTGAGCAGAAAAACTTTCTGGCAGACACCCTGTCATGAATGCTGCAGTACAACAATATGAAAGCTGAAGTTGTCAAACCACTGCTGCCCAGAAAGCAACTGGCTGCCCCTGTTTACCATGAGGTCACAGACAAAAAACCTTCCACCTCTGGATAGCACAGCAGGCAACAAATTCAGGCAATAACTGGAGAAGGATGAGTGGTTCCTTAGCCACAAAAATCTGATGCAGAATGGACTGCCATGGGTGGGTGGAAAACTATACATCCACACAACCCAAATATTAAAGCTTATGCAGCTCTGCCATGATTCAAAACTAGCAGGGCACTTTGGGTTCGTGAAAACTGTCCACCAGGTAAAGGGACAATTCTGGTGGCCATTGTTAAAGAAGGACATTGAAAACTATGTAGCCAGCTGCCCCATTTGTGCAGTAGCAAAACAGAGGCAGGAAAAAACGCCTGGCCTTTTACAGGTCTGACTGACCTTCTAAGATGGCGGATGTGTTGGGCTGAGCTCCGTAAGCTCCAGCTGTTGGGCGTCCCTTAGGAGCCCCTCAGGGGTCTTTTTGGGCCCTCTGGGTAGGGAATTTGGATTGCTAAATCCATGAAGCTAAATTTACGAGGCAAATAATGAGGTAGTTTACTGTTTGCTTGTTTCATCTGCGAGTTGCCTCTTTCCATCTGTTCTCATCTTCCGCGGTGTTCGCTGGGCTCGGCTTTTTTGGCCTGCCGGTTCCTGCTGCCCCAGCATCTCCAGGCCTCTCCTGGGAGGCTGTGGTCGGCGGCGAAGGTGTTTCCCGTTGTTCTGGGCCGCCATGGGCCGTTGGATCAACGTTCCTGTCCTGAGCAGTTTTCGGCAGCGTTCTCGGCATCCTCGGAGCTCCAGCTGATCGGCGCTTCCGGGAGAGGAGAGGAGAGCTTGTATGAGACGCCTGCGGACTATTCTGGCGGCGGCGGCGGCAGCGGCAGCGACGCGGCAGCGGCGGTGACATTCTGCATTACTCAACCTGCCTTGGGCCATTTTTTGGCGGCTGCGGCGTCTTCGGGCCGTTTCGGCGGCGGAGAAGACGACCGCTTGTTAGTTTACTGGCAAGGCTGTCCCCTGTGCTGGTTACGAGCCGCTGCCGGCGGCGGAGGCGGCTATGGCGATGGCGTCCTCGAGCTGCTTTGGGCGGTGGAGAGGACAACCACGGTGACGGCGATGATGTTTGCATTTCACTCGTTTTGTTCCGGCTGCTTATGGTGATGGCGACGGTGATGGTGACGGCGGCGTTTCCGAGGCCTGCTGGCCCGTTCCATTGGCGGCGACGATGTCTGTGGCGACGGCGGCGACATAGCGGACTACCAATTTATTTATTAATTTTCCACCTGCCTCCTTTCTCCCCTTTGGATTGGGACGGACCTGGGCACAAGCCACAGTGGGAGAGTGGCTTGTTTTACATCGGCAGCCCCATAGAGGTGGGAGCTCTATGGGTCATGCCCCACCCAGGGTATAAATTTTGGACCATCCTCGGGAGCAGATTCGTGACCCATCGTGAGAGGATGAGTTGTGGTCTGCCCCTGGGAGCACCCAACCGAGTGGCAGTAGGTTGGTTGATGGCCCAAATGTTCCACTCCTTACCTTCAAACCTCCCATTGGATTTTTCAACCACGGGACTGCCCTCTCTGGACTTGTTCGGACTGTATGTACCGATATTCCGACACGGACTTGTTCGCCCTCAGGGGTGCCCCCCTCTCCTGGGTGCGTCCCGCCTTCTTTGCCACTCCCAGTCTCGATGAAGGGCCCAATTATTGGGACCCTGAGAGATGGCCGGGTAAGGCCAGGGGCTCTCGATATAAATTTAATAGGAGGACCCTGGTTAATTTTTTAGTGAAATTTTTTAGGGGGTTAGGGAGAGGGGTGGGGGGTAATGGTTGTCTGACTATGGGGGGTGGCCATACAACCATGGTGCAGGCCAGGCCTGGGTCCGACTGCGTTCGGGGGGAGCGGGGTGTGGTTACATCTGGGGCTCGGGAGCGGGTCGTGGGATTACCGATTCCCACGACACTGGGGTATGGCAGCAGGCGTATGGACAGAGGGCCGTATCATTACCGGGAGGGCCGTCTCCGCTGTCTACAAGCGGTGAGGCGCTCCGACCCTCTGTTTCTTCCCCGAGGTGCCAGGAGCGAGGATGTGCAGCCTCTTGAGCTCCGGCTGGTGTACCTGAATGCCAGGTCCATGGTTAACAAGGCTCCCCTTGTGCGGGATTTGGTGGAGGGTGAGCATGCGGACCTGGCTTGTATCACCGAGACCTGGTTGGGTCCAGAGGGTGGGGTCCCTTTGGTTGATATTTGCCCACCAGGTTTCCAAGCGCTACACCGGCCTCGGGCTCAAGGTAGGGGCGGGGGAGTGGCGGTAGTTATCAGGGAGACCTTATGTCCGCGGGAGACCACCGTTCCTCAGATAGTCGGGTGTGAGTCTCTCTTTTTGAGGTTTGGTCCGGGGGCGCAGTTGGGCTTGCTGCTGGTGTACGTTTCGCCTAGTCACACAGCGGCAGCCCTGCCTGAGCAACTCGATGTCCTCTCCGGTTTGGTGATTGAGTTCCCCAAACTTCTAGTTTTGGGTGACTTCAATCTACCATCCCTGGGAGGGTCATCTGAGTTAGCCCGGAAGTTCATGGCTTCCATGACGGCCATGGACCTGACGCAGGTAATTTCTGAACCAACTCATGATGGAGGGCACACCCTTGATCTGGTTTTTTTATCTGGACGGTGGTTGGATGATCTTGGTGGGGGCTCTCCATTTATTATGCCCCTGTCATGGACTGATCATCACCTCCTGCGGCTGGTCTTCCGTCTTACCACCCCCCGCCGTGTGGATGCGGAACCAACTAGATGGTACCACCCCAGGCGCTTAATGGACCCTGACGGGTTCCAGGCAGCGCTGGGATCCCCACCTGCCTCCGTCGCTCACAACTCGGTGGATGCCTTAGTGGAAGCCTGGGAAAGGGCAGCCACTGAGGCACTGGACCGAGTTGTATCCTTGCGGCCCCTGACCCGGTGCAGATCCCAACGAGCTCCATGGTTTTCCGCGGAGCTCCGGGAGATGAAGCGTCGGAAACGGGGCCTAGAGAGCTGTTGGAGGTCCAGCTGATCCGAATCCGACCGGTTGCGGTTAAGAACCTATATTAGGTCTTATCTCGCAGCGACGAGGGCAGCGAGGTGTAATTACTTCTCTGCCCTCATCGCGTCCTCAGATAATCGCCCGGCCACCCTGTTTAGGGTGACTCGCTCCCTCCTTAATCAGGAGGTGAGGGAGGATCCCTTGCAGGGTCACGCCGAGGAGTTTGGTCAACATCTGTCGGACAAAATCGCTCGGATTCGGACCGGTTTGGACTCCAGCTGGGCAGAGTCTGACGATCAGGACACGGGTGGTCTTGTCAATGTTATCTGGGAGGGGTTTGATTCTGTGACCCCTGATGAAGTGGACAGGATTATGGGGAGGTTGAGCTCCACCACATGTTTATTGGATCCATGCCCTTCTTGGCTGGTTTATGCAGCTAGGGAGAGGACACGAGGCTGGTTCCAGGCGGTTATATCTGCTTCTTTGAGTGAGGGTAATTTCCCCACCGTCTTGAAGGAGGCGGTGGTGAGACCTCTCCTCAAGAAGCCTGCCTTGGACCCAGCTGTGTTGAACAACTTTCGCCCAGTCTCCAACCTTCGCTTACTTGCGAAGGTTGTTGAGAGTGTGGTGGTGCATCAGCTCCCTCTGGTCCTGGATGAAGCGGATTATCTGGACCCATACCAATCGGGTTTCAGGCCTGGGTACAGCACGGAGACAGCATTGGTCGCTCTGGTGAATGATCTCTGGAGGGCCCGGGATAGAGGACATTCTTCTGTCCTAGTCCTATTAGACCTCTCGGCGGCTTTCGCTACCATCGACCATGGTATCCTGCTGCGGCGTCTCAGGGGATTGGGAGTGGGAGGCACGGTTCTTCGGTGGTTCTCCTCCTATCTCCTGGGACGTTCGCAGTCGGTGTTGGCAGGGGGGCAGAGATCGGCCCCTAGGTCTCTCGTTTGTGGAGTCCCTCAGGGATCGGTTCTCTCGCCTCTCCTGTTCAACATCTACATGAAACCACTGGGTGAGATCATTCGTGGTTTTGGAGTTGGGTATCATCAATATGCCGATGATACCCAACTTTTCATTTCGACCCCAAACCACCCCAGTGATGCCCTCGCTGTGATGTCCCGTTGCCTGGAGGCGGTTCGGGTCTGGATGGGGAGGAACAGACTTCAACTCAACCCCGACAAGACTGAGTGGCTGTACATTCCGGCATCCTGGGACATTCAAAATGTTCCATCGCTTTCTATGGGGGGTGAGTCTTTACCCCCCGTGGATAGGGCTCGCAACTTGGGAGTCCTCCTAGATTCATGGCTTACCTTAGAAGATCACATAGTAGCCGTGACTAGGGGGGCTTTCGCTCAGGTTCACCTGGTGCGTCAGTTGCGGCCCTATCTAGACCGGGATGCCCTGTGTACGGTCACTCATGCGCTCGTGACCTCTCGTCTTGACTATTGTAATGCTCTCTACATGGGGCTTCCCTTGAAGACCACTCGGAGGCTCCAACTGGTACAGAATGCGGCCGCAAGAGTTGTCTTGGGAGTTTCCCGGTATTCCCATGTTACACCTTTACTCCACGAGCTGCATTGGTTACCAGTTGTCTTCCGGGTGAGGTTCAAGGTCTTGGTGATGGTTTTTAAGTCCTTACATGGCATGGGTCCGGAATACCTCGGGGACCACCTGCTGCCGGTGTTGACTCCCCTCTGCTCTGTGCGTTCCCACAGAGAGGGCCTCCTCAGGGTGCCTCCGGTCAGAGAATGCCGGCTGCTGGCCCCCAGGGGGAGGGCCTTCTCTGTGGGCGCCCCGGCTTTGTGGAATCAATTGCAGGTTGAGCTCTGGATGGCACCGGAACTCCGCTCCTTCCGGCGTGGGTTAGAGACCCATTTATTCAAACAAGCTGGCCTGGCCTGATGGGGAGTTAACTCAGGGTTTTAATATTTGTATATTTTTATTGTTTTATTTTGGGCAATAATTTAATTTTTTTTAACTTTTGTACTTTTGTATTTTTATTATATGCCCTATTCACCGCCCTGAGTCCTTCGGGAGAAGGGCGGTATAAAAATTTAATAAACTTAAACTTAAACTTAAACTTACAGGCAGTGGCGAGCCCTTCAGCACCCTGGAGAGAGATTTCTATGGATTTTATCATAGAGCCACCAGAGAGTGCTGGAAACACTGTCATTTGGGTAGTCATGGATTTATTCTCTGAACAATCTATTTCATACCTTGCCAAAAAAACCCAACTCTTAAGGCCTTGGCTAAGATGTTTGTGCAACATATCTATCAGCTACATGGGGCCCCACAATGCATAATCTCAGATTATCTCAGATAAGGGGGTCCAGTTCACCTCAAAGTTCTGGAGAGCCTTTTTGGACCTACTAGGCACAGATCAGGGCCTGTCATCCACAAACGAATGGGGGGACAGAACAAATGAACTCAGTACTAGAACAATACTTGAGATGTTTCATAAACTATCAATAAGACAATTGGAGTGACCTGTTACTTTTCACTGAAGTAGCCTATAACAATGCTGTGCATTCCAGTACTGGTTACACACCCTTCCAGGTGGCTACAGGACAGAGTTTCAATCCAAATTGCTTGTCAATGAACCCACCATTCATTCCCTGAAAGAGTGGATTATTCAATTGTAAAACATGTGGCTGGTGGTCAGAAAAGCATTAGATGAAGCAAGAGAAGCTTATAAAGTGTAGGCATACAAAAAAAATGGGTGGAGCCCAAGCCTTTAAGGGTGGGGGACAGGGTATATCTTTCTACTAGGTTTCTGCAGTCCCTGCAGCATTGAAAGAAACTAGGACCAAAATTTGTGGGACCATTCCCTATTAAGTGCATCATTAACACAGTCACAGTAGAGCTTGAACTCCCTAAAACATTAAGAAAGATTCATCTAGTGTTTCACTGTAGTCTGTTCAAATCTGAAATGAGTTCTCCCTTAAAGCCAGCTGAAGTAGCCGAAGGACCACTCGGGACGACAGGCTAATTAACTAGAGGTTTATTTAGAGCAAGGCAAAAACAGAATAACTCGTCCGGCTTTTATAGCCGGCAGCTGTCAGTGAGGACCAATCAGGAACGTCCCTTTAGGCGCCGCGTGTAACCGAACCAATCCGCGCCGTCTTCTCTTGACAGCTCTTGTTTCCGCATGGCTCAGTGTTTTGACAGCCGCGAGCTGTCAGTGGCTGCGCCTGCGCCGTGTGGGGAACTTTGACAGCTGTCAAAGTTCCCGCGTGTTCTCCTGTCAGATTTGTTTTCCCCTCACAGTAATAACGGAATAACTGTTTAACTTATTATTAATGTTGTTTACATATATAATACACCCCTTACCCCTCCCCTGGAGCGTTTCCTCCCCCTTGTTGGTTGTTGGAGCCGGCCCACTGATAGTCCTTTAAATATGCGGGGGCTCTTCTGTTCCTGTTGGAGCGCCTTGGGGGTGGGGCGATGTCTGGTTCCGGTGGTAGTAAGTTCTCTTGCTCCTCTTCCTCTTGGTTTGGTATCGGCAATATTTCTGCGTGGGCTTGAAGTTTGTGGTCCCCTGGTTGGGGTTCTGGGCTGTGCTGTGGTTGTCTTGGCCTGAGTTGATCGATATGTCGTCGTAGATTGCCGTCACTATGTGTAGATATTAGATAAGAAATGGGTCCTGTTTGTTGTAGCACTGTCCCTTGGACCCATTTGTTTTTGTCTGTGTATGACCGTGCCCATATCATTTGCCCAGGTTTGAATGTGCGGGGTGGGGGGGGTGATCATTTTCTGCGGTGTACGTGTCTGGATGTAGTCTGTCGAGCCGCGTTATCAGCCTCCTCCCCCATCTTACTTCCGCAGGTGATTTGCCCGTTGTTGTGCATGGAGTTGTGTGTTGTGACATTAGGAACTGGCTGAGTCGCCGCTGCCAATTCCCTCTTACGAATTTTTTCAAAGCTTCTTTGGTGGAGCGCACCATAATTTCAGCCATCCCGTTTGTCAATGGGTGGAACGGTGCAGACGTGACCAGTCTAATACAGTTCTTCATAGCGAACATCTGAAATTCATGAGAGGTGAATTGAGGTCCATTGTCTGAAACCATGGTGTCTGGGAGGCCGTGGGTGGCAAATATTTTCCTAAGGGCTTGTATAGTGGCTCCTGAAGTTGTTTTTCTAAGGGAAATGACTTCTAACCATTTAGAGTAGCTGTCCACTACTATTAGGAAACTCTGCCCTTGGATTGGTCCTGCGAAGTCTAGATGTATGCGTGACCATGGGTTTTTTGTAGTTTCCCATTTGTGAATTGGGGCTTGGGGTGGCTCGCTTCGTGTTGCTTGACAGGTGTAGCACCCTCCCACATATTTCTCTATCTCTTTATCTATGCCAGGCCACCAGACATAACTTCTGGCCAGAGCTTTCATCTTGACTATGCCAGGATGTCCTTCGTGTAAGATGTCTAATGTTTGGGCTGTGTTCCTGTTGGGTATTACCACCCTGTTCCCCCATAAAAGGCATCCCATATGTGAAGACATTTCATTTTTCCTGTTATAGAATGGCTGGAATTGAGGGTGTGGGTTTTTTGCTGGCCATCCTGTTGTTGTCCACCTGAGGATTCTGCTGAGTATTTTGTCTTTTGCTGAATTGTTAGCTATAATCTTTGCAGAGAGGGGGCAGTCAGGAAGTTGGGAGATTGCTAGAATTAGCCCTGCTGGGTCTGGGTCTGGGTCCTTGCCTTGAATTGGCAGCCTGCTGAGGCAGTCTGCGTGTCCTAATTCTTTTCCTGGTTTATGTATTAACTTTTGAACTTTTCTGACGAACTTTTCTGACGAACATAAAAAACGTGCAGTGACATTCCCCTTCTTTCATCAGCAAAGTGAAGACTCAAGTAAGGCACATCTTCTCACGCAGATACTCATGCTGGGCTGTAGGAAGTGGTTTGTTCAGCATGTCAGCAATTTGATCACGTGTAGGCACATACTGTAATGTCACAAAACCTTGTTTCACCAGTTGCCTTATGTTTTGATATCGGATGTCAATGTGTCTGGACCTTGAACCTGTAAAACGTGTTTCAGAAATATAAACCACAGATTCATTATCTTCCATCACTGTGATTGGTCGAATCGGATGTGTCCAGATATCTGTGACTAAAGCATCAAACCAGGTTAAAGAATTGCATGCATCAGACACACAAGCATACTCAGCTTCTGTAGAGGAACAGGAAACAAAATTCTGTTTACGCACATGCCAGTAAACAGGACATCCATTTAAGAACATCATGTAACCTGATGTACTTTTCCGTGACTTCTTATCACTCGCCCAATCTGAATCTGCAAAACAACATAACTCTGCATAGTCAGTATGTGTTGGTTCCAACAACAACTTCATGTCTTTTGTGTGTTTTAGATACCTCAATAACTTTTTAACACATGTCCAATGAAACTGTTTTGCCTTGCCTACGTGTCGTGATAAAAGGTTAACACTAAGTGCAATGTCGGGTCTAGTCCAACTACTAATATACAGCAGCGACCCAATGACTGAGCGATATAGTGTTTGATCTTCGAACTCAGGACTTGGTTCATGTGCCAAAATGTGAAAATCAGTTTGCATGGGTATACTCACAGGCTTAGCGTCCTCCATGTTACAGTGATGTAACAGTTGTTCAATCTTCTCTTCTTGTGTGAGACTAAACCCCTTCTGAGTTTTGGCAATTTGAACACCTAAATAAGTGTTAATACATCCTAAAGACTTCAACGTGAAAAACTTTTGTAAAGCTTTAGCAAAAACCTCACTCATCTGCTTATTTGGACCAATATAAACAATATCATCGACATAAACAAGAATTATCTCATACCTATTACCGGATCTTTTGGTAAACACGCATTCATTTGTTTCGGACTTAATAAAGCCCATTGAATTTAGTTTGTCAGAAAGACATAAGTACCACATTAAACCAGACTGTTTCAGACCATAAAGACTTTTGTGTAGAAACCAGGTATCCCCTTCTTGCTGTCTGAAACCTGGAGGACCTTTGACGTAGATGTCTTCATCAAGATCAGCGTGAAGATAAGCCGTTTCAACGTTGAACTGGAAAACTTCCAGGCCAAGGATAGTTGCAGTGGCTAAAGCAATTTTCACACTTTCAGTTTGCACCGTGGGTGAGTATGTATTTGTATAGTCCTCAGGATAACATTGAGCGAAACCCTGGGCTACGAGTCTGGCCTTGTACAACGACTCACCATTCGGCTTCTTTTTGATCCTGTAGACCCATCGAGTACCAATAATTTTCTTGTTTGCTGGAGGGCTTACAGGCGTAAACACTTGGAGCTTCTTTAGACTGTCCATTTCAGCCTGCATTGCCTCAAACCATTTATCTTGTTCTGATTCAGGAAGATGTTTGATCTGTGTGAATTTCTCAGGTGGAAGTGTAACATTACAAATCAAAGGTACAGGTGTTTTTGTTACTTGCTACGAATACCGTTTTGGAGGAATTCCCTTTGTGGTCCTCTTGGAACGTCTCAGGCCAACCGTCCATTCTTCTTCTGTGTCGTCCTCGTCTTCATCATCGTCGCCAGCAGCAACATCAGAGGCTTGCGAAGACGGAACAGTAGGTTGAGAAGAACTCGTGGAAGGAACATTCTCCTGTGCATCTTGATCATCAGGTTGCGTGGCATCAGCAACATCATCTCTAGGAAAATAAACTCCAGGATCGTTAGAATGAATCCTGGACCAGTCAGCATCTTCCTCAAAAGTAGCAGATTGTGAAACCACAATAACATGATGAGAGTCAATGTATTTGGTCCATTTTGAATTATCATCAATGCCCATAAATCTCATCCTTTTTGCTGCAGGACCCCCTTTCTTTCTTTGGGATAAAGGAATATTCACCATAGCATATGAACCAAAAATATGAAGATGTGAGAGATCAGGCTTGTGTCCATACAACATGAAATAAGGGGTCTGATTTATCACACTACTCCAAGTACGGTTGATGATATGGTTAGCATATTTGATAGCTTCACCCCAGTATGGAAGACTGAGGTTAGCATCTTCAAGGAGGCAATGCATCATGGTTTGCAAAACTCCATTTCTGCGTTCTGCCACTCCATTTTGAGCTGGAGTGTAAGGAGCTGAGGTCTGGTGTAGTATCCCACTCTTACGCATCCAGTCCTGGAAACGCTGAGACATGAATTCAGCACCGCGATCACTCTGGATTCTGGCAATGTTGATCTCGAATTGGGTATAGACAAGACTAGCAAAGTCTTTAAAGATCTGAAAGGTCTCAGATTTTTCTTTCATAGGATATACATATCCATATCTAGAATAATTATCAACGATTGTCAAGAAATATCTTTTACCACCAAGTGTTGGTGCAAAAGGACCAACTATGTCAGTGTGTACCAAATCAAAAATGCGTGTTGACAGGCGTGTAGCGCGTTTTGGAATTGCTGCTGCTTTGGATTTGGCTTTCTTGCAGACAGCACAGTCCAAAAACACCTTACACCCCTTTAGATCCAAACCTCTTGCGAACTCTGGCATCTTCTTCAGAACACGGAAACTGGCATGACCCAATCTTCTGTGCCACTTATGGATACACCTGGAATGCAAAGGTTTACCTGTTAGTGAATTCTCAACATTAGCATTTTTATTAGGAACCCCAGGCTTGCTGTGAGCAACCTGTGCCTTTTTTGTATTTTTATCATTATTAGGAACCTTTGGAGTACCAACAGGATCTCTCTCTGGGACTTCTCTCTCTGGGCCTGTGCTTTTCGGAACGTGTATACTTGCCTGCTCTTGCTGCTTAGGCTTTGGTTTTAAGTAATAAACACCACCAATCAACATGGTTTCAGCAACAATATCTCCATCTTTGACTATATAACTTGCTTTTTCAAGATGGTGGACCTGAAAATGAGAAAACCTAGACAAATGACTCTGACTAAGCAAATTACTACTGGCAGACGGAACATAGTAAACATTTGGAATGAGAGCATCAAGCTCTTAAATGTAGACAGTTCCTTTTCCCATGACCTGAACAGGATGATTGGAAAAAGAGTAAAGTTCACGAAGTTCAGGTTCAGGCTCGTGCATCTCAGTGTAAAGCTCTTTTCTGTAGGTAACATGTAATGCTGCTCCACTGTCCAAAGTCCAAAGAAGTCGTCTGTCGTACTCTGGTTGAGGCTGTGGATCGTTGGTCACAACCAATGTGACAAGTGGAGCTTGTGGATCACGCCTGGAACCACGACCACGACCTTGTCGTCCGCCTCTACCTCTGCCTCCTCTGGAATCTGTTCCTCTGGGCTGGTATGTGACGGGCGCTGGAACTCGTTGGGGACAATCCCGGGTGGCATGTCCCACACGATTGCAGATGTAGCATCTTAGCATTCTTGGAACGTAGGTCCTCCCATGGAAGGCACGCCTCGCTGAAGCTCTTGATGCAGGTGGTTCCCTTAAATGTGGCGCAGCTTGCATAAGTGCCTCTTCTTCGGCTAAAATCCTGCATACATGATCCACTGTGCGTTGAGCAATAGGCACTTGATTGATCTTGGAAATAGCATCTTTCCACTCATGATTCAAAGAATTGATGATAATGCTGATCATTTGAAAATCATCAATAGGATAGCCTTTTTCACCCAGTTCTTTTCTAATACCTTTCATTTTAGTCAAATGTGCTCCAATATGTTCACCAGGTTTTAATCTGGAACCATGGAACTCAGACAAAAGCAAACATGTAGACTCAATTGATGTAGGCCGATAACATGTTTCTAACTGAGTCCAAATTTGTTGGGCAGTTGCATCTTGTGAAAACGTGAGCTGCAATTCAGTGTCCATTGACATCAATAATGTTGTGCATGCTCTATTATCCAAGTCCCATATGTCAGGAGTCCATGGCTGGGCAGGAGGATTAAACACCATCATGTGAGTACCTTCTCTGCGTAACAAAAGTCCAACCTCACTGACCCATGCCCTGTAATTCTGTCCTGACTTCTTTAATTTTGAATCACCAGCCAGTGGTACAATGGAAGGTGTTTGATGAGGAATATACAATTGAGGTACTGGCTGTGCAGGTTGTGCAATCCGACCATAACCTGCAGGGGGCACCAGTGGCGTCTGTGCCTGTGCCTAGACATGCGGCAGTTGCATTGAAGCTGCCGGCAGCCTTGGTGCTGGCTGTGACTGTCTTTGAGCTGCTATTCCACCCTGGCCAGCAGGAGGCGCTGGCACTGGGGCTGGTGCATTAGCATAACCTGCAGATGACACTGGCCTTCGCATATAAGAACCCGGTGGCAATTGCATGTGGGTTAAATATGGCTGTGTTCTGCCAGGTAGAGGGGCTTGCATAGAAGCAATATTAACAGGAGAAGCAATAGTAACAGGAATCCTAGCACCATCAGGGACTGGAGCCTCAGATAATGGCAGAAATCTTGTATCTCTGAGCAAAGACTCCTCCATAGACAATTGCGAGAGTGAGAGCTCCAATTCATGTCTTAATGCAGCTTCACCAGTAGATGGTGCTATAACATTTGCTTCAGGCATCACTGTGGCTCTGTATGTCCTTTGGGACAGCCCATAATCATGTGACATAGGAGCCTCCGGTTCCCATTCGTCTTGCATGACACTCAATGATGGGCGTGACTTTGGCTTTGGGGAAGAAGGAGGCAATATGGCTTCTCCTTGTGGGTGTGGCAATATGGCCGGTTCATGCTCATAATTCCTCTCATATTGCTGAACCATTGACACATATTTCTTTGCCTGCTGCAAACGCCTTTCAAAAACCCCAATTTGTTCACAGTAGCCTTGCATAGCCCTATCTCGCATAGTTTGCTTGGGGCTTGAAGGAGCAGAAGGAATTTTCTTCGGCTGAACTTTAGGTTTCGCTCCAAGCCTTTGAAATTCATCTTGAGCCCCTGGAGTGTGAACATTTCCAAGAGCAGCTGCCAGGGAGCTTGGAAAAGTAGAAAAAGGAGTGACTGACCTTGCATCGTCGACAGGAGCAGGTGCGTCTTCTCCAAGGCGTGTGGCCGAAGCTATCGGAGTTCTTAAAGTAGAAGGGAGCTGCCCCACAGAAAGACTCCTTTTCAGCCGTGGCTTCCTTCCTGACATGTTTCAGCAGTTAATCACCACTGCCTCACTAGCACTAACTAACTGATAACAGCCGCAGAAACATGCATCTCCAAAAACATAAATCAAACCATCCTCTGCTACCAAAATGTCAAGGTAAAAATCACCTTTGTAGAGGGCGACGGACCGTGCCTCAGAGAATGCATGATACACTTGCAGGATGGCAAGAAAAACACGACGCATAATCTTACTAAATACCTTTTACTAAATATATATTATACAGAGCTAGCTCACTACATCCTAACGTAACAGACAGTAACAGCAAAGTGAAAAAACAATACAGATAATAACTCAGAACTTTCTCTAGACATGCGCACTAAACAGACTGAAACCATAACATAGCTAGTCATATGGGATTCACTATGGTTACCAGATAAGTTATCACAACAGGTGCAGAGAGCAGGGGAAATGTACTGTTAGAAATGAACTTTTCTGACGAACATAAAAAACGTGCAGTGACAGATAGGAAAGTGGACCAACGCAGAATTCTTGGTGAAAGAATCTGCGGTGTTGTTTTATTCCAAGTGAATATTCCTAGTAGGGGTTTGTGATCTGTGAATATGGTAAAGGGTCTCCCATAGAGGTAGTCATGGAACTTTTTTACCCCTGCGACTATTGCTAGTGCTTCTCTGTCGATTTGTGCGTAGTTCCTTTCTGCTTTTGACAGAGTGCACGAATAAAAAGCTATGGGTCTTTGGGTGCCATCCCTGTAATACTGTCCCTATTCCATAGGGAGATGCATCGCAAGCGATGCATATTGGTGTGTCTTCTCGGAAAAGGGTGATTGTAGAACTGTTACAAATAATTTTTTTTAATGACTGGAAGCTATTTTCATGTGTTTGGTCCAGGACCAGGCAGTTCCCTTGTCTAGGAGCCTATGGAGAGGCTCAGCTATGGTGGCTTTGTGGGGAAGGAAAGCGTGATAGAAGTTTAATAACCCTAAAAAGGCTTGGAGTTCTTGTTTATTCTTTGGGCTGGGCGCTGTCTGAATAGCCCTTAGTTTTTCTGTGGTGGGGTGAATGCCTTGGCCGTCTATTTTGTACCCTAGGAATTCTGTGGAAGTGACTCCGATGGAGCACTTTTCGCATTTAAGTTTGAGACCGGCTTCTCTGAGCCGGCTCAGTACAGCTGACAGTCTGTCAGCTAAGTTTGCTTCGTTTTCTCCGGCGATGAGGACATCGTCGAAATAGGGGCAGACCCCGGGTATTCCTTTCAGGGTTTTCTCCATAATACCTTGGAAGATACCCGGGGCTGCCGAAATGCCAAATTGGAGTCTTTTCACTTTAAAGGCACCGCGGTGGGTGACAATTGTTTGAGCTTCCGCGGTGTCATCTGTGACAGGCAGTTGCAAGTACGCCTGTGTCAGATCAAGTTTTGCAAAAATGGCGCCGGAGCGGATGGAAGCAAATACGTCCCTTACCGCTGGCACCGGGTAAGCATGGGGGCTGAGTGCTAGGTTGAGGGTCGCCTTATAGTCTGCACAGAGTCTAATTTCTCCGTTAGGTTTTACTGGGGTGACTATTGGGGTCTCCCAGCTTCCCCCTTCAGTAGGTTCCAGCACCCCTAGTCCTACGAGGCGTTCTAGCTCATTTTCTATTTTTTCTTTAAGGGCAAATGGGACCCTCCTAGCTCTTATCTTTATGGGCTGGATGGCTGGGTTTAATTGTAAGGAGATGGGGGGGCCATTGTATTTCCCCAGAGTGCCATCAAAGACGTCTGCATACTTGTTGCAAACGGCTTCGAGGCTGGAGGTTTGGACTGTGTTTACCCCAGTAATGGCGATGCCCAGAGGGCTGAACCAGTTCAGCCCGATTAGGTTGGTGCGGTTCCCTGGAGTCACTAGAACTTCTAGGGGTCCCTTGAATTTTTTGTATTCTACAGCAACCTTAGCCTTCCCTTCCAGAGGAATGGGGGTTTTTTGGAAATCTGCTAGGTGGACCTGGGTTTTCCTAAGGGGAATTTCCCTATTGCTTCGCTGGCAGATCTCCTGATACGTTTTGAATGAAATTAAGGAGACTGCTGACCCGGAGTCCACCTCCATAAGGCAGGTGACTCCCTGAATTTTTACCCTGATCCTCACTTTTGAACTCAGGCTGTGTACCTTATCAATTGTTTCCACTAGGGCCCCTGGCGTTTTTCCTATGTTGGCCTGGGTGTTTGGCCTACCTGGGGAATTGGCCTCCAGATCATGCACGTTGTCGCAGGCCCGGCTCCGGCACACCGGTTTGATGTGCCCGGTTTTTCCGCAATTGTGGCATTTTGCGTTTCTGAACCGGCAGCTTCCCCGGGCATGGTTGCCCCCGCAGCTGGCGCAGGTGGCCCATTGCTCGTATCGTGGTGGCGGGGGGTTTCTGGTTCTTCGGCGATCTGACGTGTCGCTTCTTCGCTGTTGCCTCCGTTCCATTCTGCGCTGAAGGACCTCACTGTCTGTGAAGTCCACCGATTCGTCGCTGTCACTGAGGGTTGCGCTCTCTTGGTATACGGTTGCTGGACTCTCTGGAGTTGTGGTGGTCGATTTCTTCTTGTGGTTATACTCGTAGGCCATTATTTCTCGGGTCAATTCGGCTAGACTCATGTCGGGTTTAGATGTCAGTTTTTTCTGAAGCCGCTCATCCCTCAACCCAATCACCACCTGGTCTCTGAGGCGGTCTTCCAGGTCGGGGAAACAGCAGTTCCGCGCGGCGTGCCTGACCCCGGCGATGAAGTCATTTGCGGGTTCGTCCGGTCGCTGTTTCTTCTGGGCGAATTGTACTCGCCAATACAGTTCTGAGCGTGCCGGCATATAATGTTTGTTAAGTTGGTCTACCAGGTCTGCGTAGGAGACTTCGGTGATGGGTATTGGGCTGAACAGCCCGACGGCAGCGTCGTATACAGGGGGCCCGCTGATGTACAGGAGAGCGGCGGCCTTTGCTCTGTCGTCGGTGATTTTGCTGACGAGGAGAAATCCCTCGACTTGCCCCAGGTGTGATTGCCATCTCTCCGGATGGCGGGTATCGAATTCCCTCACACGCCCAAAGTTGGCCATGTCGTCCAGTCCTAGGTCTCGCTCCGTTGGAAGTTAAAACTTCCAGTGACAGCTCTGGCCGGGAACTCTCTTCCTCGGCCGTGACTTCAGCTCAGGAGCGATCCCATCCTCGTCACCAGTGAAGTAGCCGAAGGACCACTCGGGACGACAGGCTAATTAACTAGAGGTTTATTTAGAGCAAGGCAAAAACAGAATAACTCGTCCGGCTTTTATAGCCGGCAGCTGTCAGTGAGGACCAATCAGGAACGTCCCGTTTGGCGCCGCGTCTAACCGAACCAATCCGTGCCGTCTTCTCTTGACAGCTCTTGTTTCTGCATGGCTCGGTGTTTTGACAGCCGCGAGCTATCAGTGGCTGCGCCTGCGCCGTGCGGGGAACTTTGACAGCTGTCAAAGTTCCCGCGTGTTCTCCTGTCAGATTTGTTTTCCCCTCACAGTAATAACGGAATAACTGTTTAACTTATTATTAATGTTGTTTACATATATAATACACCAGCCATATCTCCTCCTCCACTACCCAATATGGTTGAAGGGGAATAACACTATGAAAACAAAGAAATTTTAGATTCCAGAAAACACCACAGGACTACTCAATACTTAGTAGTATGGAAAGATATTCTGGCCTCCCAAAATGAGTGGGTACATAAAAAGCATTTGAAGGTTCCTAGATTGCTTAAAAGGTTTCATGTCTGGTACCCTGATAAAACCCATTCATGGATTACTGCCTTGTTGTGGTGAAGGGGCTTGTATAATTCAATGAAGCTATGAGCAATGCCATGCAGGGCCACCCAAGATGGGGAGGTTATAGCAGAGAGTTCTGACAAAATGTGATCCACTGGAGAAGGAAATGGCAACACACTCCAGTATCTTTGCCATGAAAACCCCATGGACAGTACCAAAAGGAAAAAAAAGATATGACACTGGAAGATGAGCCCCTCAGGTTGGAAGGCATCCAAAATGCTACTGGGGAAGAGCAGAGGGCTAGTACAAGTAGCACCAGAAAGAATGAAGTGACGGCCAAAGCCGAAAGGACACTCAGCTGTGGATGTATCTGGTGGTGAAAGGAAAGTCTGATGCTGTAAAGATTTTTTCTCCATAGGAACTTGGAATCAAGAAAAGCTGGATGTGGTCAAACAAGAGATAACAAGATTGAACATTGACATCTTAGGAATCAGCAAACTAAAATGGACAGGAATGGGTGAATTTAATTCAGATGACCATCAGTTATACTACTGCAGGCAAGAATCCCTCAGAAGAAATGGAGTAGCCTTCATAGTGAATAAAAAAGCAGGAAAAGCAATACTGGGATACAATACCCAAAATGACAGAATGATCTCAGTTCGAATCCAAGGCAAACCATTCAATATTACAGTAGTCCAAGTCTATGCCCCAACCACCAGTGCTGAAGAGGATGAAATTGACCAGTTCTATGAAGCCCTATAGCACCTTATAGAACTAACACCAAAAAATGATTTCCTTATCATCATGGGGGATTGGAATGCTAAAGTAGGAAGCCAAAAGATAACTGGAATAACAGGCAAGTTTGGCCTTGGAGTACAAAATGAAGCAGGGCACAGGTTGACAGAATTTTGTCAAGAGAATATGATGGTCATAGCAAACACTCTTTTTCAACAACCCAAGAGATGGCTATACACATGGATACCACCAGATGGTCAACACAGAAATCAGATTGACTATGTGCTCTGCAGCCAAAGATGGAGAAGCTCTATACCAGGGGTCAGGAACCTGAAACAGTGAAAGAGCCACTCGGAACCGGTTCCCTCACAAAAGGAAAAACCGGGAGCCGCAAAAAAATGTGTGCGCATGCGCGTACATGCGCACATGCGCAAAACAGGGTTTGACTAAAGAGTGGAGCCAAGGTGAGATATGCACCTACCCTGCATATTTGAATTGATTGGTTGAACTTTTTTAGTCCCACTTTTTTTTTTGGACTGCACATGGCAGAGGACTGGGAGCCGCAGGAGACGGCTGAAAGAGCCGCATGCGGCTCCGGAGCCGCGGGTTGCAGACCTGTGCTCTATACAGTCAGTAAAAATAAGACCAGGAGCTGACTGTGGCTCAGACCATGAGCTTCTCATTGCAAAGTTTAGGCTTAAACTGAAGAAAGTAGGGAAAAGCACTAGGCCACTCAGGTATGAATTAAATCATATCCCTGATGAATATTCAGTAGAGGTGACAAATAGATTTAAGGAATTAGATCTGATAGACAGAGTGCCTGAAGAACTATGGATGGAGGTTCACAACATTGTACAAAAGGTAGCAGTTAAAACCATCCCAAAGAAAAAGAAATACAAGAAAGCAAAATGGTTGTCTGAGGAAGCGTTGCAAATAGGTGAGGAAAGGAGAAAAGCGAAAAGCAAGGGAGAAAAAGACACCCAATTGAATGCAGAATTCCAGAGAATAGCTAGAAGAGATAAGAATGCCTTCTTAAATGAACAGTGCAAAGAAATAGAAGAAAACAATAGAATAGGGAGGACCAGAGATCTTTTCAAGAAAATTGGAGATATGAAGGGAATGTTTCATGCAAAAATAGGCATGATAAAGGACTAAAATGGCAGGGACCTAACAGAGGCAGAAGAGATTAAGAAGAGGTGGCAAAATTACACAAGAATGAGCTTAATGTCCCTGATAACCACGATGAGGTGGTCACTGACCTTGAGCCAGACATCCTAGAATGTGAAGCGAAGTCGGCTTTAGAAAAGCTGAACAACAACAAAGCTAGTCGAGGTGACCGTATTCCAGCTGAGCTATTCAAAATATTAAAAGATGATGCAGTAAAAGTGCTACAGTCAATTTGCCAGCAAAATTGGAAAACTCAACAGTGGCCACAGGATTGGAAAAAATCAGTTTACATTCCAATGCCAAAGAAAGGCAATACCAAAGAATGTTCAAACTATCACACCATTGCACTCATTTCACATGCTAGTAAAGTTATACTTAAAATCCTACAAGCTAGACTACAGCAGTAATGTGGATTGAGAACTACCAGAAGTACAGGCAGGATTTCGAAGAGGCAGAGGAACTAGAGATCAAATTGCCAACAATTCAAGGCCAGATCTTGAAGTTGAAACTCGAATACTGTGGCCACCTAATGAGAAGGAAGGGCTCACTGGAGAAGAGCCTAATGCTGGGAAAGATTGAGGGCAAGAGAAGAAGGGGACAACAGAGAATGAGGTGGCTGTATGGAGTCACTGAAGCCCTAGGTGTCAAATAGAGGGTTCTTTGGCACAGGAATGAAAACGCGAAACTGAGTACAAGGTAACTCATAGTTTATTTTGTGCAGAAACTGTACTGGGGAACAGGCTGCAACTAGCCGCAATATATAGTCTAGCCCTTAGGCAGCAGCCTGTTGTGTTTTGAGGGTAGACCATCAGGCACAGATGACAGGACACCTAGTTAATGCTCAGATTTATTGTGGTTGGAACAAGAACTCTCCACAGCTCAGCTCTTTATATACTGTTGCCGGCTAGCCGCCGGCCAATCCACATCTTTAAAGGATCCCGCCAAAACGGCCAGACCAATAGGATACTGTTGCTGGGTGAGGCTCAGCTGATGCTCAGCTGAGCTGTCAAGTTTAACAATAACACTAACATATATACACTGAATATATAACACCCCTTCCCCCCCCCAAAGAAGAACGATGATAATTGACCCGGCATAGGCTTGCCATTGCTGGTGACCTATGACCTCACGAAGTCTTGAAGATATGCTGGAGGCTTGCGCGTTCTGCTGGAATGTCTGAGTGGCAGCTCCACCCTGCCAGGGGACTGGCTATGTTCTTCCCTTTCATTTCCCTGTCCAGGCATGGAGTCCCCCAGCTGGTTCCCCGGGTTCTGTGCTTCCTCAAGAGTCTGTGGCCTTTCCATGCTTGGCAGATTCACAACGGGGGGCCTTTCAGGTGTTATGGTGACTGCATGGCCACAGGGTTGCCCCCTGTCACTAACCACTTCCCTATGTTCGTTTTCTGGGGCCTGCTTCCTTAGCTGATCTAAATGCCTCCTCATCTGACGGCCCCCTTCCCCCTCAATAACGTATGACAATGGCCCTGTTTTATCGATCACCACTCCTTGCACCCAGAAATCCCCATCGGTGTAATTCCTTGCCCACACATTGTCCCCAACTGCTAGCCCCCTCACAGTCCAGTGCTGCATCCCTTCTGTTGCCACCCGGTCGAGGGGCAATTTGTCCAGTCGAGTAATGAGGCGTCGGCCCCAATGAAGTTCAGCTGGGCTTTTCCCGGTAGCTGTGGATGGGGTAGTGTGTTGACTCAGTAGGAATTGTGTCAGTCTCTGGTGCCAGTCCCCGATGATAATTTGCTTCAGGGCGTCTTTTGTTGATCTCACCATTCGGTCAGCAAGGCCGTTAGTCTCCGAGTGGAAGGAGGCGGACGTGATGTGTCTAATCAAGTTGGCCCTGATGAAAGCCTGAAAATCGTTAGATTTAAATTGTGGGTCGTTATCTGACACAATGACATCAGGCAAGCCATGTGTTGCAAAGACCCCCCTAAGCACCTGTATAGATTTGGACGTGGTCATGCTAGACACCGCCACTACCTCCAACCATTTAGAATAACTGTCCACTACAACAAGGAAAAGGTGACCTTGGAAGGGGCCTGTATAGTCAATATGGATTCTTGACCATGGTACGTGTGTTGGTTCCCATTTGTGCACAGGGTAATGAGTTGTTCTGGTCTGGTTTTTTGGCACTGATAGCACCCTGCGACCTGTCGAGGCCTGGCCACCACACATAGCTTCGGGCCAGGGCCTTCATTCTGACAACACCGGGGTGTCCCTCATGTAAGGCCCCTAGAACTTTAACCCTCAGTTTGTCAGGGACTATGACCCTACTTCCCCATAAAAGACACCCTTTATGTAATGATAATTCATTCCTCCTGGTAAAGTAAGGTTGGAAATCCATACCCTTCTGAGATTCGAACCTGGGCTGATTGCACATTAGGCAGTTGTTTTTACCTCTTAAGCCACAGGATCTCTCTCGCTTTGTTAGCTTCTGCAAGGGGAGATATGTGTCAAATGTTAACTATTTAGATTACCTTGCTAGGCCCCAAATTTGCCCCATGTTTGGGGCCTAGCAAGGTAATCCAAATAGTTAACATTTGATATATATCTCCCCTTGCAGAAGCTAACAAAGCGAGAGAGATCCTGTGGCTCAAGAGGTAAAGAGCACCTAATCAGAAAAGTTTTTTGCTTTTTATAACTAATACACATCACAAGGTTCCTGCATATCTAAAAAAAGTTCCTCTGAACCTTCTTATCTATCCTGGCATTACATTTCTGCATCTCTAAGCTCAATAGATGGCAATTAGCCCATTAACTTTGTTACTTTGCAAGGCCAGTAGCCACAGCAGAGAACGAGAAGGGAGATTTACGATCCAAGGAGAGAGGGGTGCTGGGAGATGAGCAAACTCCACCCCTCAGTTCATTTGGTCAGTTCCAGATTAGCCAAGCTCCAGGTGGCAAGCCCCTTGTGGAACAAACAGGATCATTCCCACCCCTTCACATTTCATCCAGAGAAACAATCCAGATTCCGGAAGCATTCCTTCCTCACTTTCCACCCCATTTCTTAGCTATCTGCAAGATAAGAGGGGAATGCCTGGTAATTGGTTATATTGTGATGGATAGCAGGCAGGCAGAATGTACAAAGATTACAATTAAGGAAGAAAGTGAAAATAATAAAATCCCATACTTGTTCACTCTTCTCCTTGGGAATGGCAGAATCCAGGAAAGGGTGAGATTTGGGTTTTGCACAGAAGAGATAGTTAGAAATGAAATATAAATGGATTCTGACATCCTGCCCCCTTTAAAAATAGGAGAGATCCACCTGTAGAGGAAACAAATATATAGATGTTAGCCAGGTTTGCTGGGATATTCTGTATGAAACCTCTTTAGCAACTTGGGTGCTCTAATGTGACCTTTATTGACCCACTAATTTTCTGAGGAGGGAAGGTATTTCCAAGCTACTAAGTATTGAATTGCTCTGTGGTGACTTCTAGAATCTAGGACTTGTTTTACCTCAAAGTGTTGTTCTCCTTCAACCATGATAGGAGATGGTGGTGGTGGTGTTTTTGGTCATAAAGGTGACTGTTGTTCCCTTTTTAGTAAACTGCAGTGAAATATTGGATGCATTTGCATAAGATTTTTGGGTAGTTCTAATTCTACTGTTACTGGGTTTATGATTGTTTTAATTGGAAAAGGTCCTATATATTTTGGTCTGAGTTTTTTTTCAGGGCTGTAATTGTGCAATCCATTCTTTCAGCAATGGGATTTCCAGTTCGTTTGGGATTAGTTCTCCCATAGGGTTGAAACTTTGACTGGAGGCTATTTGAAAAGGAGTGTAACCTGTGCTGGAGTGGACTGCATTATTGTAAGCAACTTCTGTGAAAGGGAGTAGGACAATCCAATTTGTTTGCTGGAAATTAATAAAGCATCTTAAATGTTGCTCAAGTATTGAGTTACTGTGTTCTGATTGATCATTCCCCTGAGGATGGTGACTAGATGTCAGTCCCTGAGTAGTTCCTAAAAGGGATAAAAATTCCTTCCAAAACTTTGACATAAATTGCACTCCCCTGTCAGATATGATGCGTTGGGGTGCTCCATGCAGTCTGTAAATGTGCTGCATGAGAAGTTTCGCTAAGGTTTTTGTGGTGGGAATCTTTTGGCATGGGATAAAGTGCACCTGTTTGGAAAACAAATCTGTGACCACCCAGATGACAGTGTTCCTATTGCTTTCTGGTAATTCCATTATAAATTCCATGGCTATTTCTTTCCAGGGGGCGGAGGGGTTCACCACTGGTTGTAACAGTCCAGGCAAATTCGTCTGCAGCCTCTTAGCCGTTACACACATTTGGCAGCTGGCCATGTAGCTTTCTATGTCATTTTTCATGGATGACCACCAAAATTGCATTTTAGTTAAATGTAAACTTTTTACAAACCTAAAATGTCCTGCTGATTTTGTATCATGGCACAACTGCTTGAAATTGATGCTCTGGGTGGCAGGTATGTATAACTTCTCACCCACCCAGGGTAGTCTGTCCTTGATTGTACACACATGTCTATTTTTCTGGAACCATTCATCAGTTTCCAAAGTCTTTTGGAATTCAATTCCAGTTTGGCTATCCACCTGCGGCTTTATTTTAGCTTGGGCCCTGGTGGTTACTGGTGCTGCCAGTTGTTGTTCGGGCATAAATGGTTTAGAGTCACTGGCTCATGTGCTGTTATATTGGGGCATGCGAGATAATGCACCCGCCAGGAAATTCTTTCTCCCCGGTAAGTGTTTGAGTGTGAAATGGAATCAGTGAAAATGTTGAGACCAGCAGGCTTGCTTAGGAGTGAGTTTCCTGGGTGTTTTTAGTGCTTCCAAATTTTTGTGGTCTGTCCAGACCTGGAAGGGGATTTTATTTCCTTTAAGGAAATGATGCCATGTAAGTAATGACCACCTTACAACATATGACTCCTTTTCCCACATGGGCCAACATTGTTCTGTCTCTGTGAGCTTCCTGGACATATATGCACACAGTTGCAATGCCCCCTCATCATTTTCCTGTAATAATACAGCTCCCACTGCTACATCACTCGTGTCTGCCTGTATAACGAAAGGTTTTTCAGGATCTGGGTGTCTCAGTACAGGTTCAGCAGAAAAAAGTCTCTTTAGCTTCTCAAATGCCACTTGACATTCCATTGTCCCCTTCAGGGGCTGGCTGGGTTTCACTGGGGGACCCCTTGTTTTCAACATTTGTGAGGGGCAGGGCTATTTGGGAAACGAAGGGATGAATTGGTGGTAGAAGTTTGCAAACTCCAGGAAACTTTGCAATTGCTTCCTTGTGAGGGGTGGTACCCATTCTAGTACTACCCTTATTTTCTTGGGGTCCATTTTGATGTCCTGTGGCATCTGTGTGGTGCATAACTCCTGTCCTCTTTGCTGACATGCAGGGAGCTCTCCATCTCTTGCTTCCATCCGGGTTGGTGGCCGCCCCATCTCAGGGTCACTTTCCTCTATGCCTTTTCCGATTCGCTTTTCCTTCTAATGCCCATCGATTACTGTGGTTTGTGATTGCGCATCTCCACTACCTCTTCTGTGGAGCCATATGACATTTTGGCTCCCAATAGTTGGTGGGATTTCAGTCGGGGGGAAAGCTCCCTTTCCTTCTGTCAATGCTGCTAACATTGAATGTTATTGCTTGACAAGAGATGAAGAAGTAGCCGTTTCATATGTTAAACTTGTGTATTGCTTTAAAAGATTAGTTTAAGGTTGGGAGGAGGGATGAGTAGAAATGCACTTTCAAGGCCATCTCTCTAACTAAAGAAGATAAGGCCTTAGTGGGTCTTCTAACGGAAGGGAAACTGATTCTTTAAATTAATTGGAGAATATGATTAATGACAAAATTAGAACGGTGGAGAATTGTGTTTTAATATATTGTGCAAGGGGTGGAGATTTCAGATTCCAGCTTCCTTCGAGCAAGCATTTGCCGGTGTATTAGGCTAATAAAGGACTTTTAAGGTAATGCCTCAGAGTCACTTGAAAAACCCATACGTTGGAAACTTGACATCAAGCTGGAATCCACACTACTTTTTAAACTAATTAGGGAGTCCCGACCTCCCGTCGCTGTCTCCAAGTTTGGGAGACAGTCTGGCAAAGAGTTGGGAAAGATCCCATAATGGAGGGAGTAAAATTGCCTGAAACCAGGTCTCTGGCATCAGCAGACACCCCAGTGGGAGAAGGGCCAGAAAAGAAGCCGGCAGGGAAAGAGTTTCAGCAATCCTCCCAGCTGGGAGCTAGACCCAAACAACCAGGAGAATTGGACTGGTCATCACAGTGGATTAAGCCCAGCAGAGACTCAAGGAGCCTCGAAGCAGCCAGGCCAGCTGAGATTGAATACTCGGGTGAGTGGAAAATCCTGTCTGCAGATCAGACTGCCTGCCAGACTCAGGGGTCCCCTGCCAAGCCCTCCAGACCCATAGAGACAAAGGAGCCCAGCCTAGGGCCTCTGCAGCAATGGGAAGTTGGGAAGCCCCCACAAGTGAAAGGCCAACAACCTCTGAGCTTGCCCCAGCTAATAGAAGCCTTGCAACAGCTGGGGGTGGTACAGAAGCCTGGAGATCAGGAGCTGGTGAGTGGACAACAGCAAGGGTGGCAACAGCAGGACCCAAATGTGCAACCCCTGAATGTACAGCAGGACAAGTAGGGCCAGCAGCAAGGGGGCCCTGGCAGCCATTAAATCAGCAACCAGAGTGGGGGCAGCATCAATTGGAGACACAACAACAGCAGTGGGGGCCCTGGCAGCCGGTGAATCCACAACCAGGAGGGGGCCAGCAGCAACTGAGGGCACAACAACAGCAGTGGGGGACCCAGCAACTGTTGATCCACCAACCAAGGGGGGGACAGCAGCAATGATGAGCCCACCCTTCAGAGCAACTTTTGATGGGGACCCAGAGAAAGTGATTTTTTTCCTCAACCATGTACACTCTCATTTGAATCGCTAGGGTCACTCTTACCAGGACCCGGGTGCGATGGTCGATGTGATTGCATCCAACCTAGAGGGAGAAGCATCTGAATGGTTGAACAATTTATATAATGAGCAGGCCCCTGAATTGGAGGACCCCCACCTTTTCTTCCTGGGGCTGAGGGAAAGATTTGAGGACCCATCCACTGTCCTCAAAGCGGAAGAACAAATCCATAACATAAATCAAGCTGGCCGGCCTGCCCTAGAGTACGTGTGGGAGTTTTGAAAGATGGCAGGTTGGATAGAGAGATGGCCTGAGCAATCAATAATTCATCTTTTTAGAGAAGGGTTAGATGACCACCTTTCTCAGGCATGTATCTATCGAGCTGTACCCGACCAGCTGCATGAATGGTACCAGGCAGCAGTGAAATTAGATGTCCAGTTCAAACACTATAAAAAGCCTCCCCCACCTGAAGCTGTGCCAAAACCAGGATCCAGATGGGTACCAGCACCCTGAAAAACCCCAATGACTGCTACTGCCAAAAGACCTAGACCACCTACAGGTCCGCCAATCAAGTGCTTTCTATGTGGACAGCAGGGACATCGAGCAGCAAACTGCCAAGTTCCATACCTGCAACAGCTTAGTAGACCAGATCTAACAACGAGGAAGAAACCTGCACAGCAGCCATCGAGAGAAAAGTCCAACTGGGCCACCCAGGAGCCCATTACCCAGGTTATGTCCCCCACCCAGGAGGACGCTGGCCCACCAACTGGACCCACCCCCACTTTAGCCAGTTTTGACAGCGACGATAAAGGGGAGAATGACCTGATGGTGTATGGACACATCCTACCATTTTTATTGCCTGCTAAACTCATAATCTCTAAGTCAGGGGCACAGGTAGACCTGAAAGTGCTACTCAATACCGGCTGCTCCCGATGCATCATTAGCCTGTCATGTGCCTTGAGACTGGGCATGCGGGCCAAGCTGCTCTCCAAACCTGTGAGGTTCGAGCAAGCTGATGGTTCCCTAATGGGAGGGACTTTAGTCACACAATTAACGGAGCCCTTGTACCTGGAAATAGGCAAGCACTGGGAGTTTATTTGCTTCCTGGTAGCTCCAAAGATGTCTGAGACTGTGATCCTAGGACAGACATGTCAAACACAAGGCCCGGGGGCCAGATCTGGCCTGCAAAGTGGTTTCATGTGGCCCGTGAAACCTGGAAATAGTGAGGGAACAGCCCCCACTGCCTTGGCCCTGGCCCAGAGACCCTCCTTCTGCCAGGGACCCTCAGATCTGTCCCACTTCTGCCCAGACCCCCATAGGTACCCTTGATGCAAACGATGTAGAGCTGGCCATTCCCACCCAGTAGGCCATATGCACTCTAGCCATGCCCACCCAGTAGGCCATGCCCACCCTGGCCATACCCAACCGGCCCCCTGAGGGCAACCACAATGCTGATGCAGCCCTCAATGAAATTGAGTTTGACACCCCTGTCCTAGGACAATCCTGGCTAGACAAATGGAAGCCATTTATCTGGTGGGAAAAAGGAATGAGAACTGTGAGATTACCCGTAGGGCCCGATCCCCCCATTGATTTAACAGATGTTACAGGAGATTTTAGCCCACCCAATGACCAAGTGCACATGGCTGCCTTACGACCACTGGCGAGCCGTTCATCCCCAGCGAGTACCAGGACCTAGCAGAAGCGTTTAGTGAGAAAGAATGCGATACCTTGCCTCCTCACCATCCCAATGATTGTTCCATTGAACTGTTACCAGGGGCCAAACTCCCCCGACCAAGAATGTACGCTATGTCTCCCCTTGAAATGGAGGAGATGCAGCAATACAGTATGTGGATACAAACCTAGTGAGGGGATTCATCAAACGGGCCAAGTCTACTGTGGGAGCCCCTGTGTTGTTCAAAGAGAAAAAAGATAGGTCTCTACATCTCTGCATGGACTATAAAGGCCTAAACGCTGTGAGTATGGAAAATAAATACCCACTCCCCCTCCTGAAAGACTTATTAACCCACCTGGCGAAGGGGAGCATCTTCACCAATTTAAGCATATTACCAGGTAAGAATAAAGGAGGGGGATGAGTGGAAGACAGCCTTCAACTGCCCCTTGGGAAGCTACCAATTCAAAGTCATGCCATTTGGACTGCAGGGGGCCCCAGCTGTATTTATGCAGTTGATTAATGAGGTCCTATATGAACACCTATACAAAGGGGTCCTAGTATACCTTGATGACATCCTGATATACAGCACGAATATGACCGACCATATAAAACTGGCCAGAGAAGTGTTAAAAAAACTATTGAATGCCAAACTTTATGTCAAATTGTCGAAATGTGAATTTCACCAAACCTGATTAGATTATCTTGGCTATAGAATTTCCAATGAGGGTATTGAAATGAACTCATCCAAAATAAAAACCATAATTGAATGTCAGCCCCCAAGAACCCGCAAACAGCTCCAGAGCTTCCTAGGGTTTGCCAACTTCTACCGTCAATTTATTCCCTCTTTTGCCGAGATTGCTCTACCTCTTACAGAACTACTCAAAACGGGCAAGGGAGAGGGAAAACCACGACCTGGCCAACCGCTAGCATGGACTATGAATTGTCAGAAAGCTTTTGAGAATTTAAAAAGACTATTTGCGGCTGAACCAGTCCTAAAGCACCCCTGCCCAGGGGAGCGCTTCGTAATTCAGGCAGACTCCAGCGACATGGCAGTTGGAGCAGTGCTATTGCAAAAGAATAAAAGTGGGTCTTGCAACCTTGTGCATACACCTCTAAGAAATTTACTGAAAGCGATAGGAGATGGACAGTCTGGGAGAAGGAGGCCTTCACTATTAGGTGAGGGCTATTAAACTGGCAGCACTACTTAGAAGGCAGCAAGTTGCCTTTTGAAATATGGACAGATCACAAAAATTTAGAGGCACTAAAAACTCCCCGTAAATTGTCCCCAAAATAAGTATGATGGGCACAGTATTTCAACCGTTTCAACTTTACTCTAAAGTACATACCAGGAAGAAAAATCTTCCTAGCTGATGTGCTCTCCCAATTGCCACAGTACAAAAGTGAACACGAAGAAGTTCACGAGACAATTATCCCCGGTCCACAAACTGCAGCCCAACTCACACCTTGCAGGACCCCTAATCCTGATGACCCCGGGGTAAAGAAAATAAAGCAAGAACTCCTCACTGATCTATGGTTTAAAGACAATCAGACATCCCTAACATGCAGGGATGGTCTGGCTTACAAGGGGGAAAATTGTACCTGCCTGAAGCTCTTCATCTTAATGCCCTCAAACACAGCCATGATATCAAACAGGCTGGACATTTTGGATATCTAAAAACTCTACATCTCACTTGCTGGCAATTTTGGTGGCCGGGACTAAAACAAGATGTAGAAAACTATGTCAAGAGCTGTACTGTATGTGCCACCATGAAACGAATCCCAGGAAAGACCCCTGGGTTACTGCAACTGGTGGCCGAACTTTCTCAACCAAGGGAAGAAATAGCTATGGACTAGTCCTCCTAGATTCACAGCTCTCCTTAGAAGATCATATTGTAGCTGTGACTAGGGGGGCCTTCGCCCAGGTTCGCCTGGTGCGCCAGTTGCGGCCCTATCTAGACCGGGATGCCTTACATACGGTCACTCATGCGCTCGTGACCTCTCGTCTTGATTACTGCAACGCTCTCTACATGGGGCTACCCTTGAAGACCACTCGGAGGCTCCAACTGGTACAGAATGCAGCCGCGAGAGTTGTATTGGGAGTTTCCCAATACTCCCATGTCACACCTTTGCTCCGTGAGCTGCATTGGCTACCAGTTGTGAGGTTCAAGGTGTTGGTAATGACCTACAAAGCCCTTCATGGCATGGGTCCGGAATACCTTGGGGAGTACCTGCAGCCGGCGTCAACTTCCCTCCGCCCAGTACGCTCCCACAGAGAGGGCCTCCTCAGGGTGCCACCAGTCAAAGAATGCCGACTGGTGGCCCCCAGGGGGAGGGTGTTCTCTGTGGGTGCATCGGATTTATGGAACCATCTTCCGGTCGAGCTCCGGATGGCGCCCGATCTCCTCTCCTTCCGGCGCGATCTTAAAACCCATCTCTTTAAACAAGCTGGCCTGGCCTGATGGGACGGGGTGGGATTTTTATAAATGAACTTCAATTTTAATTTGTATTAATTTTATGGGCATTGTTTAATCACGTTTTAATAATTTTAATTTTTGTATCTAGTTTTTATGTATTGCCCTGTTCACCGCCCTGAGTCCTCCGGGAGAAGGGCGGTATATAAATTAAATTAATAATAATAATAATAATAATAATAATAATAATAATAATAATAATAATAATAATAATAATAATAATAATAATAATAAATAATTAATAATAATAATAATAGACCTACCAGACAGTAGAGGAAATATTGTCATTTGGACTGTGATAGACCTATTTTCAAAACAAGCTCACTTTATCGCCTGCAAAGGACTTCCATTGGCTCAACGCCTGACTAAGTTGTTTCTAAAACATATCTACCAACTACATGGCGCCCTTAAGCAAATAATTTTGGACAGAGAGGTGCAATTCACAGCGAAAATTTGGAGAAACTTTCTTAAATTAATTGGATCATCTCAAGGCCTATCAACTGCTTTTCACTCGGCTACTAACGGAGCCGCAAAATCCACCAACAAAATGGTAGAACAATACTTTAGATGCTACATCTCTTACCAACAAACAAACTGGACCAACCTCCTCCCTTTTGCAGAAGTGGCTTACAATGATTCAGTACATAGCAGCACCAGCTACACTCCTTTCCGTGTAGCCACAGGGAAAGAATTCAACCCCATACCGGAATACTCTCAGTTACTCTCCGCTTCCCAGACTCTTGATCAGTGGGTGAGAGGTTGGGAAGAAGTTTGGAAAAATACAAAGGTGGCCTTAAAAAAGACCTTTGAAACCTACAAAAAGCAAGCTGACAAAAAGAGAGCTCCCCAAAGAACATTCCAAGTTGGGGAAAAGGTCTATTTGTCGACCAAATACTTAAGATTAAACTACCCAATAAGAAATTGGGACCGAAATTCTTGGGGACTTCCCCATTGTGAAAATCATCAACCCAGTCACAGTAAAATTGAAACTACCCAGACTTTTGGGGAAAATTCACCTGGTGTTCCATTGTAGCTTGCTGAAACCTTTTGGAACCTCTACTTTAAGACCTCCCCCTAAGAAAGCACCTGGACCCCTCGTGGTAGCAGGTCAGACCCATTTGATATGTCTTACACATTGCTAACAAAGAATTAAAGGGAAATGATCATATCTGTCTCCCTTTATTCTTTGTTAGCAAGCCAAAAAATTTACACAAATATGAGCTGCCACTGCTGTGACTACTGCCTGTAGATGGCCTTGGGTTAGGCTGAAACAGGAAATAAGATTTTTCCCATGTTTGGGGCCTAAGCAAGTGCATTCAAAATACTTAACAAACATTTAACACACATCTCCCTTGCTTCTCAGCTAACAAAGAAAGAGAAAGAGCCTGTGGCCTAGGGGTTGTTGTGATTCAGGGTCAGCCTGTGGGTTCAGTAGTTGGGTCGGATGACTCAGAGGAGGAGGGGGGTGTTGAAGAGCTTGCTGAGGGGGTTGAAGATCTTGCTGATGAGAGCCCTCAGCCAGGCCCCTCCCACCTGGTCACCACGGAGACCCAGCTGTGTGAGCCTGATAGCATGGATGAAGATGACCCACAGCTGGCCCTGTTCAAGGATGCCCGATGCAGGAGGCAGTCAATCAGGAGTAAACAGAGGAAGGCAATGGGGCACCTCGGAAGGAGGCAGAGAGAAGCCACGCCCTGAACTGTATAAAAGGGGAATGCGTGGGAGGGCTGGTTTGCTGAAGGCAACCGCTTGGATTGTTCCTGCTTCTTAGCTCGTGTTTTATGGTTGGTGTCTTGTCTTGCTCTGTTTTATGTGAATAAATTTGGCAGGCGTAATTTGGGCTGGTTTGCTGAAGGCAACCGCTTGAAAAGCTCCTGTTTCTTGGTTCGTATCTTGTTCCATTTGTTTTTGTATCAATAAATTTGGCAGGCTTAATTCCAGCCTCTTGCCTTCTTGTAAAAGGGGTTGTCCCTGCCTTTTCTGCAGGGCCGGTAGCAGGCTGGTACGGAACAGGTATGGCTGACTGATGAGAACAAATAAGTTTGATTCTTTGTTAGCAATCGAAAAAATTTACACAAATATGAGCTGTCACTGCTGTGACTGCTGCCTGTGGATTGTACCGTGTTTGGGGCCAAGCAAGGTATTCTAAATACTTAACAAACACTATATATTTATTTATTTCCTGTTTTCAGCCTATCTTGAAGGCCATCAAACAGGCTGTAGTCACACCGGACAGTTCATATATTTGTGTAAATTACTAACAAAGAATTAAGGGAGACTGAAATGCATTTCTAACTCATTAGTTTTCATCAGTCAGCCATACCCTTCTGAGATTCGAACCTGGGCTGATTGCACATTAGGCAGTGTATTTACCTCTTGAGCCACAGGATATCTCTCGCTCTGTTAGCTTTCTGCAAGGGGAGATATGTGTCAAATGTTAACTATTTAGATTACCTTGCTAGGCCCCAAACATGTGGCAAATCTTTATTTCCTGTTTTCAGCCTATCTTGAAGGCCATCGAACAGGCTGTAGTCACACTGGACAGTTCATATATTTGTGTAAATTACTAACAAAGAATTAAGGGAGATGTATGTATGTATGTATGTGTATGTATGTATATGACTTTCTTTTTCATAACAATAAGTATAAACAATTTTAGTAATTCATCACCTTGTAAAAACATACAGTGTCTTCTTCCTGTATCCCATTTCTTATTTATAAATCAATCCTTAAAAGCTCATCATTTCAGTCCTCCCAGAAAAAATCCATTAAGGGACTTTTCCAGAGATAATACCTTGAACAAATAAACTAAACTGATACTCCTTTTTATTTCTAACAATCTTGATTATTAGTCCCCTGAAATAGTATCCTAGAACTTGATTTCTTTTCCTTTTTCTGAGTTCTGTTCAAAAATATCCTTCCATATGTCCAATGTTAACATATTTAATTTTAAGTCAAATTTAAATGTTCTTCTCCTTTAATTGTGCCTCCACTGAGCTGCAGTGATTACAATGCAGTATAGCAGGCTAACTCACTGCTTATAACCAGGAGTTTGATTCTGACTGGCTCAAGGTTGATTCGGCCTTCAATCCTTCCAAGGACCCAGATTGTTGGGGGCAATATGCTGGCACTGTAAACTGTTTAGAGGGCTGTAAAACACTATGAAGTGGTGTATAAGTCTAAATGCTATTTCTATTGCTAATTATAAACATTGGTTTCCTCTAGTTCCCTGAAATATCCAATTTTCAAAGTATTGTTTTTTTCCTAAAATAATTCAATACAAAAGCATTTTACTACAAGAAGGATTCTTATAATTATTCCAAAATCTTATTTCAAATTTATTTGGACCCTTAGTCTACTTGTGACTTTCTAAAACCAAACGTTTAATCACCGTTTTGCTATTTATTTCAAAAAATATTTTAAGTTCTTAAACTTGTATGTAAAATTTCTTCTGCTAAGGATTGAAGGAAATTCAACCAATGCTATAAAATCTGTTGATCCAAAGCTGAAAATCAGTTAACAATCATTTCCAAAAGCAATTACAAAGCAAGTATGTGAACCCAATGTCCCTTTAAAGACACTGATACAACTGGAGTTAGTTGACTATTCACTCATTTCCCAGAGCTCAAAACCCTTTGAAGACTATTGTCTTGCAGTCTCCTTGCCAGCAGTAATTATTTGTGGATGACCCCAAATCCTTTCCATGTCCAGAAAGGAATTTGAAGAGCTGGTCTATTTAAAGGCTTTTCATTCCACCATGATGACATGTTATTTGCAACATTTTATTTGCAATATACAATATTCATTAGCACTTGCTTTAATAAAAATATAGGTGAGAAGGAAACATTTTAACCAATAAAATGTATAATAAAACACATAGTTTGTATTGAGAAGACCTGCAGTTCAATCCTTGGTATCTGCAGGAAAGATCTTTTCTGACATTGCTAAAATCCAAATAAATATATACTTTTAAAGTTAATATTACCATTTTTTTCTCCCTAAACTATCTACTTTTCCTCCAGGCTTCTTTAATTTGTACTATTTTAATGTAAAAAAAGAGAGGAAATGATGAACCAGTGGGCTTATTTTTTTAAAAAATGGTCCTTTAACTTCAAAGTCCTTTAATTTTAAAAGTATATATTTGGATTTTGAAGCAGACACATTCTGCATATCAAACAAGATTTATAAACAATAAGCCAGTGAGAAAGCCCAATAACAGAAGATGCAGTAGATCTTTCACTTTATATGTCCAGTAAGACTCACACAGAGAAAGAAAAGCAATTGGCACAATAGCAGGGTAATTGTTTAGTATGAGCATGTTAACCTATAATCTGGATTGATTTTTTTTCAAGCTGTTGCCAAAACATCTCAGCACAGACATATTTTTTCTTTAGAAAACATCCTTAAGGCAGCATCAGCACAGGATAGAAGCAGCTTAAGAAAGCGGTAAGGGTATGCTCTCATGCATTTATCCTTTGCAGATGGCACTCTTTTTAAGGGTAGATTTTAAATGTTGCTGAAAGATCAAATACTATAATAAAAGTATTTCAGGGTCTTGGAGGAAAGCCAGAATATCAGATGAGAGAGAAAGGTGGGGGAAAGGCAGAGATAAAGAAAGAGATAACTAGAATTACATAGAAGTTAAAGACAAAAAAGTCATCTCACAATAATAGTACTCCAATCTTTAAAAGAAAGCAAAAAAAATCCCTAATATAATCAGTCTTTTAAGAGCAAGGTAGTGTTAATTAGTGCAGTATCATGATGGATAGAATTAGGTGGAAAATGTGAGGTCATGCAAGATACCACATGCCAAAGAACCAGGAGCTCTTCCCGGAAAGTAGGTTTTTAATCAGAACATTCTCAACTGGTTTTAATTGCTTTAGTGCACAACAACATCTGTTGTGAATCTCCATTAATAAAATGGATGTAGCCAACAAAGAAGTAGAATTAACAGTTGAAGACATGAAATAAGCACTTTTGACAGAAGGGTATAATTAAAGGACACAAATAAAATTTCAGCTAATGGTATTGCCTCTCCATTTGGGCCGAAGGGAGGATTTAGCAATTATAAAAGTTGTTGTAGAATTGCTGCAAGAATAATACAAACTGTTTGGGCCAAGGTGGGCTTTATTGGCCCAAGCAATTATGAAAGAAGCATTAAAACTGATGATTTATTCACTGAAAAAAGGTCAAGTATATGCTGACATGTCTAATTTATAGTAATTAATCATTTAGATTTATAGACTGCTCTTTATTCAAGAATTTAAGGTAGCATACATAGCACTCCCTCCTTCTATTTTCCTCACAACATTTACCAGTTCATACTGTATGCTCTTTTCAATGCTTACAAAGTTTCTTATACCATTTTGTTTTGGCTAATATTAATGCCTCTTTTGCTAAAGAGTAAAATGCAGCAATGGAAGTAGCCTTAACTTTACCAGTGACACTGATTATGACCTATAGAGTCTGGTTTCATGTTATAATGATATGATGGGTGATGTGGGGACCATGTTAGAACTCCTTAATAGTGTGTGAAACTTTGAAGTTCCCTGGTTTTTGAATGAGTAGAGATGGGCATGCTGGCTGGGGAATTCTGGGAGTTAAAATCTCCAGGTCTTAAAATTGCCAAGTTTGGAGACCCTTAGAGTAGAGAATGGCTTCTTCTTAAGAGAAATTATTTGTTTAACAGCTGGGGGAGAGAAGAGTAGAGGAAGACAAAACAACTCCAAGAATACAACTATTTAAAGCAGGTATGTCCAATATTGGCAACTTTAAGACTTGTGGACTTCATCTCCCAGAATTCCCCAGCCAGCCATGTCTTAAAGTTCCTGATTTAAAGTAAAGGCAAAAGCAAAATAATAGGAGGTAAAAATCTTCATAATAATTATGCATAATAAGAGATTATAGCCTTTCAATCATTTTTATCTTCAGTTTTTTCATTTTATTACTGTGGAATTAGTTGGATGTAGCTAGCTATCTTCACAACTTTGTCCAGCCATCAGGAAATAACAAGTTGAGATTTCTATCTCCATCTTCCCTCTATGGACAATTTTTTGTTGTTTTTCTTGCCTTGCTTCACTGTTATTTCCTCAGGGACAAACTGTAACTTGTGTTAATAAGTGGAGTATTGCTCTTTCCTTGTTCTTGTTTACCCAAAAGTACACAGGTGGGGTTATGTTCTCACCAACTGCTTTTCTCCTGATACTTACTGTTACTTCTCTGAAGACAGTCAAACATGTGAGTGGATTGAAGGTATTTTCTCCCTTTTCAAAATACTGTATGTGAGATGAGTGTAGATCAGGCAGAAGAAATTGTCTCCTTTTCTACAGTAGTTCCATCTGGGACAGTGGACATTCAAGCTCAGCTTGCAATGAACAAAAATAAGATGCAATACACATTCAGTACTTAACACAGCATGCAGCTTGAACCTTAAGATATCTTGTTTTCAAATCTCTGTATTCAAACACGGAACCAATTCTACAGTAGCTGTGACTTTCTTAGACTACCTAACGTGATATCTGAACTGCCAGAAAACCTTAAAATGAAAATTATACTAGTCATACTTTTTAGTCCTGAAAGCAGCACTTGGAAATGTTATTCCTGTGACCCAGTACATAGAAACTGCCAGAGTTTTCTTCATATGCATCTATATTAGTTGTGTAAAGGAACTACTGAACTAACAGATGCACAAGTGTCTCCTTTATCCAACTGCCCGGGATTCCATGAGCTGCTGTCTATATAGGCTATAGGTGCATTCCTTTTTCTGAGTACAAAAATGGAGAGAAAATTGTGTAGGATTGGAGGCCCATTATTTATAATGCTGTTAATAAAGTTCATTTGTTTAGTTTATGTGCAGAGGAGTGAATGAGTGATATGGCTTACAGCAAATAATCTAAAATCTTCAGTTTACAAAACCTTTGCAACAGTTTGTGCCCAACTTCCATGATGTTCCTTTCAGAGCATATTTTGCTTGCTCGTTCACATCAAGCTCAACATCTGGTTTTAAGCTACAACATCTGAAAACATATATACATCATTTTCTAAATAGGAAACAGCAGCCAGTACTTAGGGAGCTTGGAAGAGATAGCTAAGAATGCTGCCCTAGTGCTGTTTGCTCAGGTCAAGAATAGTGGGAACAGGGTAAGGTCTAGAACAGGGTTAAACTGGGGCGAAGGATTTAGCCAGATTTTCTTCTGCCCACTCATTGGCAACAATTTTAAATGCAGCAATGAACTGTCTGGGGGAGAGAAACATCTTTATATCATATTTGGAACAGAAGAACCCTCTGGGTGGATTGGAGAAGAGCCCAGGAATGAACACAGCAGAACTGCTTTGTGGGCCTCTCCTTCCTCTGCTTTCTTGAAACTGTATCTGTTGCCATAAGATCTTATGAGAGTTTTTTTGTCTCTGTTGTTTACAAAATGAAAAAGGGGGGGGGGAAAGTGTCCAAAAGAAAGATTCCTTAAAAGCAGAAGAACTTGCTTGTTATAGAAAATTTACATTTTAAATTAAAGGACAAACATCAGATTATTTTCACTTAAAATACAATACTAGCAACCATAAATTAAGATTACTGGGTGACAACAGCTGGTTAATGATGAACATTATCCTTGGAGGTGTAAGCATTTTAAAATATGTATAATATATATCAGAAAATCTGAGGAGGCTGTTTTCTATAAAGTAGTTAGCTGAAAATTTCATAGTCCACTCATTTTCCATGTTCTGATCCTGAATTAATTCTCCTCTTAAGGGATAACATGATGTAAAACAATAAAGAACATTGCATTCTTATTAACATTCATAGTACTATAGCTTTGTGGTTACAACATATATAGAACATAATAAAATAATTGTGACAGGGGGATCCTTGGTGCTCTCTGAGCTTGTTTTCTTGCAAATGTTTCATTACTCTAACTAGGTAACATCATCAGTGCTAGTTCTTTTTTTGTGACAGGCTACATGTTTAAGTGTTAAAGGCAGAGCCACACTTTCAGGTTTTGCTTTTTTCAATAGTCACTACTCAGTCCTCAAACCAACAGCTCTGGTGATCCCATGGCAGCTGAAATCCTGTGTGCAGGTTGTACCATGTAGAACATTTTGATTTTAACCCTCTTATGATTATTTATGTCAAATTAATTGTTTTAAGTGGCCTATGTAATATGTACAAGATGGGTGGTGATATAAATTTGATAAATAAATTACAGTAAAAAGCCATTTCAGCAAAGCTTTATTAAAACAGCCAAACAACTTTCCAGTTTTAGGTCATACTCATTGTTTCAACATAAAAGTCAACCTCATTCTACTCCTTCAAATACTATTACCAAAGAGACTTAAAAGTTTTGGAGACTCTATCTATCTATCTATCTATCTATCTATCTATCTATCTATCTATCTATCTATCTATCTATCTATCTATCTATCTATCTATCTATTTATTTATGGGACTTATATGCTGCCCTATCTCCCGAAGGACTCAGGGTGGCTCACAACAATAAAACAGCTATAAAAACAGTAATACAAATATTAAAAAAAGAATTAAATTACAAAGCCCCATAATTAATTACTAAAACCAATAAAATTAAAACAATATTAAAAAAACCCATCCTCAGTCCAGGTTGGCCAGTTGGAAAAGATACGTCTTTAGGTCGCGACGAAAGGACCGGAGATCTGGGGTCATCCGAAGTTCTCGAGGGAGCTGATTCCAAAGGGCAGGCACCCCAACAGAGAAGACCCTCCCCCTGGGGGTCGCCAGCCAACACTGTTTAGCTGACGGCACCCTGAGGAGACCCCCTCTCTGTGAGCGCACAGGGTGGAGGGAAGTCGTTCCTGGCAGCAGACGGTCCTGTAAGTATCCCAGACCTAAGCCATGTAGGGCTTTATAGGTAAGAACCAGCACCTTGAACCTCACCCAGAGGACAACCGGCAACCAATGCAGCTCACGCAGGAGGAGTGTAATATGGGACTATCGGGATGCTCCCATTACAACCTGCACGGCCGCATTCTGCACCAGCTGAAGCCTCCTGGTGGTCTTCAAGGGCAGCCCCATGTAGAGAGCGTTACAGTAATCTATACAGGAGGTAATGAGTGCATGAGTGACTGTACGTAAGGCATCTCGGTCCAGATAGGGGTGCAACTGGTGCACCAGGCGAACCTGGGCAAATGCCCCCCTGGCCATGGCTCCTATATGATGATCTAAGTCGAGTCGTGCATCCAGGAGGATGCCTAATTTGCACACCCTATCAACGGGAGGCAACACCTCTCCCCCCATAACCAAAGATGGTAAATCTTGGACAACACAAGATGCCGACACGTAGAGCCACTCAGTCTTGGCTGGGTTAAGCTGGAGCCTGTTCTTCCCCATCCAGATTCGTACCACTTCCAGGCAATGGGACATTACGTCGAGGGCATCACTGGGTTGGTTCGGAGTGGAGATGAAAAGCTGGGTATCATCAGCAGATTGATGATACCTTACTCCGAAACCACGTATGATCTCACCCAGTGGCTTCATATAGATGTTGAACAGGAGGGGAGAGAGGACCGACCCCTGAGGCACCCCACAATCAAGGGGCCTAGGGGTTGACCTCTGTCCTCCTGCCAACGCCATCTACGAACAGCCCGAGAGGTAGGAGGAGAACCACCGTAAAACAGTGCCTCCCACTCCCAACCCCTGAAGACGTCGCAGCAAGATACCATGGTCGATGGTATCAAAAGCTGCTGAGAGGTCCAATAGGACCAGGACAGAGGAATAATCCCTATCCCGAGCCCGCCAGAGATCATCCACCAGCGTGACCAATGCCGTCTCCATGCTGTACCCGGGCCTGAAACCCGATTGGTACGGATCCAGATACTCAGTTTCCTCCAGGACCAACGGGAGCTGCCGTGCCACCACGCTCTCAACAACCTTCGCAAGAAAGCGAAGGTTGGAGACAGGACAAAAATTATTCAAAATAGCTGGGTCCAGAGCAGGTTTCTTGAGGAGGGGCCTCACCACTGCCTCTTTCAAGGTGGCAGGGAAACACCCCTCACTCAAAGAGGCGTTGATCACTGCCTGGAGCCAGCCTCGTGTAACCTCCCGAGCCACATAAACCAGCCAGGAGGGAGACGGGTCTAATAAACACATGGCGGCACTTAATCTACCCATTATCCTGTCCACTTCATCCGGAATCACAGGGTCAAACTCCTCCCAGATAATATTGGCCAGACCTGTCCCTTCCCCCTCATCAGATACTGTCCAATCGGAGTCCAGACCGGTCCGAATCTGAGCGATCTTGTCCAGCAGATGTTGACTAAACTCCTTGGCACGTCCCTGCAAGGGATCTTCCCCTGTCCCTTGATTTAGAAGGGAACGGGTCACCCTAAACAGGGCGGCCAGGAGATTATTTGTGGATGAAATGAGGGAGGCAAAGTAAGTACGCTTCGCCTCCTCCATTTCCACAAGATAAGATCTTGTGTCACGTCGAGCGACCGATCAGGGTTCCGGCCTCAACTCTTAGAGCCCCGTAACAGGGGTGAGAATTTAGAGGGACCCTCGCAAGGGTGAACACCTTGAATATGGAAGGATTTTGCCCTTTGCCACCGACCAAGTGTGCCGGACGTTCCGACGGTCACACTTGGGAACTGCGATAGCACAGGAACAGGATCCTAGGACAAACTGAGGCACCAACACAAGTTTGTTCAAAGTGAGAGAGCACAGAGTGCCCGGGGTGGATGGTGTTGCCCCCGAACAGCTTTGCACAGCACTCTTTTATTGAGCAGTTTCATCAGGGAGGGGGAAGTACACACATGAGGGAGCAACATATGGAAGGTCATAGGAAAACATAGCTCATTGCATACAACTGCTAATGAAGAGGGCAAAGGTCATCACAGGAAACAATAAAGCATAGCTTATCATATACAAATGCTAACAGAGAAGACAAGGGTTATCACAGGAAGGCATAACTTGAGGCAAGGACAATTACAAGAGACATTATCACAGGAAGGCATAACTTGAGGCAAGGACAATTACAAGAGACAGGAAGCCATATCTTGAGGCAAGGGCAATTACAGGAGACAAGTCTTGTTATATACAATTGTAAATGGAGCAGGAGGCAGAGGTTTATCACTAGAGACAGGAATGCATTGTAAATGGAGGAGGCAGAGGTTTATCACTAGAGACAGGAATGCAGCCTTGTATACAATTGTAAATGGAGCAGGAGGCAGAGGTTTATCACTGGAGACAGGAATGCAGAACTTTATAAGTTTCAATATAGAAGGCAAAAAAGGTCTTTTGGGAGTCTAGGATAACTACAACTCCTCCTTTTCTGTTTTTTAAGGCCAATTACTGAGAAGGCCCCTCAATGTAGTCCAGAACTTTCTCTTCTAGGACACTTACGCGGGAAAAAGAGAAATCCTTCGATACCTCCTGTGCCGGCGCCAGTGTTCCTTTCAAAGAGTGTTGGTGTGAGGGTTCATCAGAGGTAAATTCTAAAAGAGGATGTTTGTATTCACTGTCAACAGTGTGTTTCATCAACAGAATGTCATCGCTAATGCTGCTCAGCCTTCGTTGTAGAAAATCTAAAAGTTTACCCATAACACATGGGCCAATTGCACATGCAAGTAATAATAAAATTAAAGGACCAGCTATGGCTGAGAAAAGGGTGGTCAGCCAGGGAGAGAAGTTAAACATTCCTTGATACCAAGTATAATGCTGGGAGCGTTCCCCTTCTCTGTCTTTCAATCGTTTGTTTAATTCTGCCATGGAGTCAAGCACAATACCTGAGTTATCAGTGTTAAAGCAACATTCTTCTTTTAAAGCTACACATAGGCCTCCATTTTTCAAGAAAAGCAAATCCAAGCCTCTTCTATTCTGTAAAACAACTTCAGATAGTGAGGTGAGAGAATTTTGAAGAACAAACATATGTTCAATTCGTTTGAGGTCTGCATCAATTTCGATACTTAGCTTGCGGATGTTTTGGTCACCCAGGACCATACCTGCAATACCTGTTGTTGCACCAGTGGCTCCCAGGCCTAAGAGAATGGCTAAGGTCATAGTGGTGATTACCTCGCGCTTAGCTCGAAGAAAATATTGGGGTGGTTCCATACGGGAAATAAAGTCATTATCAGAAAAGACAGACATTTTTGGGAGAAGGTAAACCTGGATACAAAAGGCTTTTTGTGTGTGTAATATGTCTCCACTGACACATGCAGTGGCACCAGTGGAGCAGGCCCAGATGGATCCATTGGAAGGAATGAAGAACTGACCCTTAAGTCGTTTGGAAAGATCTGCTGTTGTAGAGTGAGTATACATTGTAGACCACCCCTCAACTCCATAAGGAAGACCTGTCCTTTCATTTGGTAAAAATATCATACAAGATATATAAGCGTCAGATGAGGCATTAATACAATAGTGGGAGTAATTAGAAGGTACATACCCAAGACAGCATCCTTGGCCTTCAATGGAAAATATAGTTATAGAAGAATTGGACCACCTGCAAGTGGCATCAGAGGTGCTATTTGCAAATGGGGAGGGGGAGCCAATAGCTTCATAAAAAGGGGGTTGAGAAGATAAGCACAACCAACATTTGGTATCATTGTCAGGGAAAGCATGGGCTGCTACTAGGGCGTTGTGTGTGGAGGAAACAAGAGTTATCAACGGATTAGTTTCCCTTGGAAAGGGTTGTAAAAAAGGAGAGTTATTGTGCTTATTTGGACCCACAGGTGGGGATACTTCTAGGGACATAGTGAGTCGAATTATGAAAATATTACCTGGATGACGGTATCCGGAATTATCATAGGATCTGCCCCCCCACTTTTTCCCTGCTAACCAAGCAGCAAGCGGGAGCCTTTTTCCATGTGACGTGAAGGTAACGTACATTGGGTTGAGGCGAACACCACAGCAGGCCCAATTGCTGCATGAGGACCAAGGCAAGTTGGAGTCCGGCCCCAGTCCTGCCTTGATGTAATCAGTAGTGTAAGGTGCAGTCCACCAAATTTTTCCTGTGGACACACATTGCCAGGATTTGCAATACCAATCAGAGGTGGTTCCACATTCGTCTATATGGGATAGGTCTGTAATATAGCCTGGGCAAATGTACAGGCCTGGGCCTGTGTTCCAGACCTCACGAGGGGAAGGATCGCACTTTGTTTTGTGCTTAAACCCATGGGCTCCTACGAGCATTTCAGCAAAGTCAAAGTAGAGCGTGGGAAACCAGGGCCATAGGGTACGGTTGGAAATGGATATAGGGTATTTCCTTGAAAGTCAGTGATAGTCCAGGTGTAGTTTGCAGGGCGATGCTGGTTGTCAGGGACGGAGGGTAAAGAGCGTCGTGATCGAGAAAAATGTTGACGTGGTGATAAGGCTTGTAGAATGGTTCTTGGAGCGGCTGGTGCAGCAGGCTGCGCATCGGTAATCGTCCAAGCAATGTTATGCGGCCGGCGGGAAAGTGACAAAGGACTTTGATCGCGCCCTCGCTGGTCGTGACTTGGCGAAGCCCATTGATGGATGTGATGATGAGGCGGCGGGGGAATTTTGCTTCCTCCTTCACAGTGGCCGACGAGGCAATCAAAAGACCAGAGGCACTTTAGCGTGTTGACAGGAGAGGGGCGTCTGCAGCGGACGTAACGTACGGCACAGGGATCCTTTGAATAGGGTGGGTATCTGGAGAGCCAAGATGCAAGCAGAGAAGGAACAGGAAGGTAGGAGGCAGAATATGAAGAGAAGAGATACACGGTTTGATTGAAACGGGTGCCATTGGCTAGAAATCCAAGGCAGGAGTAAGAGCCAATAGTGGAGGGTGTGACCGTTACATGAAGGAAAATAGCACATGGAAAATAAGTGTATTGAATATGTGCCGGAAAAGGAGAGGCAAGATAACGACCGCGGTGTTGCAATGCATAATTACAGTGAGGCAGAGAGTCATCTCGAAAAGTGAAAGTGACAGATGTAAAAGGGGGTGCAAGTATAATATGCGGGTCAGCCCTCAATCGAGCTGTCGCTAAAGAGTAAAGGCAAAGACATAAAGTCAGCAGCAGGGGAAAGCTTTGTGGTAGCATGATAGGGCCGTACGCAACGTGCAGGGACCCACAATGTGCGATCCGGAAGTTGGACTGCAGCATAGCCTTTTCCCCAGGTGATCAGGGGTACCGGTCCTTTCCAAGCAGGATCTGGTAGTTGCCTATAATAAACAGAAGGTCTGGAGGTTGGACAAGGAGGGTTAGAAAAATGTCGAGAAGCGGCTGAAGTAGCTGGTGACCCTGTAAGGTTCAAAAAATTGAGAGTATAAAGACAAACATTAAGAACATTTTGCAACACTGGGAGTGTCGGGGGGCTTGCGCCTTTTGCCCCTAAATATCATTGCAATGCATTTTTAAGTGTTTGATTTGTGCGTTCCACAATAGCCTGCCCTTGGCTGTTAAATGGAATACCAAATTTGTGTACAATGTCCCATTGATAGCAGAATTCCGAAAATGCAGTACTTGTATACGCAGGACCATTGTCAGTTTTTAAAACTTTAGGACATCCCAGTGTTATGAAAGATCTAATACAATGATTGATTGTTTGTTTGGCCGTTTCCCCTCTTTGTAGGGTGGCCATGATAAAGCCTGAATACGTATCTACGGATACATGAATATACTTCCAAGGGGCAAATGGAGGAAATTGTGTAACATCCATTTGCCAAGTCTCGCAAGCTTGTGTACCCCTAGGATTTACTCCTTCAGGGATACTTCGAGCTTGAAGACTACAAGTAGGGCATTGTTGAATGATTGCAACAGCTTCTTGGTGTGTGAGTCCGAATTGCTTCACAAGAGCCTTTTTGTTTTGATGAAAATATGAGTGACTTTCTCCGGCTGTTAAAGCACAAATCTGTAAGACAGATTTACAGGCTTCATCCGCCATATGATTCCCTTCTGATAGGAATCCTGGAAGATGTTGATGACTCCTAATATGTGCTACAAATAATGGTGTTGTTCGTTTTTGTAACAATTGTTGCAGCTGTGAAAATAACGTCATTAATGATGGTGATAAAGAAGGAGAAATATAGGCATCAAAAATGGAAAAAACAATGTTGGCAACATAAAGACTGTCCGTGATTATGTTCAATGGCTGATTTTGAAAAATGGAAAGAGCCAGATTAAAAGCAGCTAATTCAGCTTGTTGAGCTGATGATTGTCCCGTAGTGAGACGTTTGTGCCATGTGGAATCAAGTTGCCAAACACATGCCCCAATGGCTTTTGAACCATCCGTAAACACTGTTAGTGCCTGCGGAATAGGTTGTTTTGCTATTGGATTAAAAATTGTAGTTGGGATTGTTTTGATCAATTGTAGTCGAGGGTCTGTGGGGAGATGGCAAGATAACTTTCCATTCCAATTTTCAAGAGCAATTTGAAGGACATCTGAATTTACAAACATTTCTTCCCATTGTGTCAATCGGAAGGGGAGATAAATTGTGTCTATTTCCAGACCCATCATTGCCTTTGCCCGTTTTCGAGCTTTGGTAAAAAGAGCAGCAAGTTGGGTGATTCAAGAAAAAATAGAAGTTTTAGGAGTGTGAGAAAGGTGTAACCATTCCAAAATTAGAAGTTTTTTACTGCTACTAATTTGTATAAGAATTCCTGTATACAATTGCAGAGTGGAAAGAACAGCCAAAGATATTGGAATGTTGGCTTCTAATCGATCCACCCACAAAGTACGAAGGGCCAGATTAACATCTTGAATCACTTGTAATTGATGTGAATCCAAGATGATTTTATCTGCAGGATGTTTGGGGCCTATTAAGGCCTTAAATAAAGGAGATAAAATATTAGTAGGAAGACAGAAATAAGGTCGAGCCCAATTCAAAGTACCAAGATATTGTTGTAATTTGACCAAGGTAGTAACTGGTCCAATATTTAAAAGTGGAAGATCGGGGGCAGCTGCAGCTGCAAGTACCTTATGACACAAATATTGTACCGGATATTGTGACTGTATTTTGTCTGGGGCTATAAAAAGACCAGCAGAATTTAAAAGCTGAGTAAGGAAAGGGACTGTTTGCATAACAGTACCCTTTGGTCCTTCTGCTGCAATTAGTATGTCATCCATATAGTGATAAACCAAAATTTTTGGATATTTTTGTCTAAATGGTTCTAAAACTTTATCTACATAGTATTGGCACATTGTTGGAGAATTTAACATTCCCTGAGGAAGAACTTTCCATTGGTACCTTTTAGTGGGTCTACTATTATTAAACTCAGGAATAGTAAAAGCAAAAAGAAGACGGTCAGGTTCCGCAAGCGGAATAGAAAAGAAACAGTCCTTCAAATCAATTACAACAAGGTCATAATTTTGAGGAATCAAATTAGGGTTAGGTAGGCCGCATTGCAATGGGCCCATTGGTTGGAGAATGTTATTGATCATTCTTAAGTCCTGTAATAGTCTCCATTTTCCCGATTTCTTTTTGATGACAAAAATTGGTGTGTTATAAGGGCTAGTAGAAGGCTCAATATGACCCTGCTGCAACTGTTGTTGGACTAAATATATTAAAGCAGTGAGTTTTTCAATAGGAAGTGGCCATTGATCTACCCACACAGGAAGACTAGATTTTAAAGCAAGTGACAAAGGTTTAGGCAGCATATTTAAGGAATATGTAGTGTAGCCCGAAGTTGAGAAAGAAGATCTCACCCCCAGAGGTTACAATGAAGAGGCAACACGTAAGGTTTAAGAAAAGCAGTAGCCGAAGAATCAGGAGTGGAGGCAGACAGCCAGTTAGTGCTAACCTTGGCAGCCTGTGCTCCTCCCACTCCCTGAACGGCAGAGGTATTGGTAAGAGGCCAATCAGCAGGCCATTCAGCTGTACGGATCATGGAAACATCAGCTCCTGTATCTATTAGACCATAAAAAGAACGGCCTTGTAAGGAAACAGTAAGAAAGGATTTAGAAGCATGAACAGGTTGATGCAAAGAAAAAACACCAGGGGTGTCGTTAGTTGGTGGCGACAGAAAAATTAGTGTGGCGCCTTGTGTGCCTGCTTTAAGGTGAAAGGTCCTATTGCCATAGGCAGATAAAGAAAGATTATGAAGTGAAGTAGAGTCATAAAGGAAAGGAGCAGCGACTACTCCTTCAACAATTAAAACAGAATTAGGAATAAGTAAAGCCGGAATATTAGAGGAAACAGGCTTCTGTAATGTAATTGATAATGGCATGGTAAAAATTGATCCAGGATCATCATATGTTATATCTGAAGTTAAAATAACAGGCAATGAAAATGTATTTGAAGGTTGAGTATTTGCCAAATCAAAAGGAAGTATGGAAATAGTTTCAACCTTTGGAGCGGGGCTGGTTGATCGCCCCGTGTCTAGTTTCCCTGATTTTGTTGAATGGAAACATTTGCTCGACATTGCGAAGCCCAGTGGAATCCTTTGCGGCAACGTGGGCAGACCGTTTTTGGCTTTGTGTTGGGGGGTGGCTGCGGTCCCCGTGCTTGGCCACGAGGCGCACCCCCTCCCCCAGGCTGTCAACACTGACCTTTGAAGTGACCCGGTTTGCCACAGTTGAAACAATTTCCTGTTCTTGCGATAGGAAAAGCTTCCGGAGAAGTTTCAGGAGACGCTTTAGTAGCAGAAATAACTGCCGCCAGTGCTTCCATCTTATAGGAAGTTGTCCCTACACTGTGACAAAGTTCTAAAAATTCTGCAAGTGTAACTCCTGGTTTGTTAGCAATGGGTTGTAAGACTTTCTGACAGTCACTATTAGCATTGCTATAAGCCAATTTAATAATTAGTTCATCTCTGACAGCTTTATTATCAATTTGTCGTTCTAATGCCAATTGAAGGCGACTGATCAATGTAGCATATGGTTCCGTAGGTCCTTGAACAATTTTGAGAAAATTTTGAGCAGATTCTCCGGAGGCATCATCTACTCGGTGTAAAGCTGCCATTGCACAGAGATGTATTATGGCAAAAGCACGCTGAGGACAATTTTGCTGTTGAATTAAGGTGGCAAATTGACCGATGCCCAACAAGTGTTCATGTGTCACAACCTGAGGGAGTCCTTTTCGGACCTCTGATTCAACATGTTTTTCGTATTCTGATTGCCAGATGACATATTGAGCAGGAGTTAAAAGCATAGAAAAAAGAGTTTTCCAATCATAAAGTAACATTGCCGAGTTAGCATCTACTAATGAATCAAGTAATCCTTTAACATATGGTGATTGGATACCATATTCTTTTACTGCCATTTTTAAATCTTTTAATAATTTTATAGGTATATTTTGATGAATTGCAGGACCCCCTCCACCCGGGGCTAAATTTAAAGGATAAAGAGATGTTTCTTCAGGAGAATCCATCAAAAAAACAGATGAAGTAAGAAGATTTGTTAATTGGCCTCCTGGCAATAAAGTTGGAGAAGAGGAGGCTAGAAATTCAGATGACGATGAAGAATGTAAGGAAGGTTTGTCAGAAGATGTTGTAGATGGTGCGGAAGGATAGGGTGGGGGGGCTTCAGATGAAGGCGGAAGATCAGAAGAGTGATCAAGAAGTTTAGAGGTAGAAGATGTCAGATCTAAAGGAGATGGCAAAAGTTTTAATGCTGCCATCACTGCTTGCCATGCGGACAAAATGTCAGCAGGCGCCCTGGGATGATTGTGAAGATATTTACCTAGCTTTTCCCAGGTTATAACAGACAAAGTGCCTGATTCCGGATAAGCCGGACAATTTTTGTTAATATATTGTAAAAGTTTTGTTAAAAGTCTCTTTCCTACAGGATGGACCATGGTGCCATTGTGTTTTTGAACAAAATTAGCATTCTGCACTATATTAAAAAGTTCGTCCCTATGACCTGACGAAACTTTGGAAAGTGGGGAGCCCATTACTCACGATTAGAAGCCTTCTCCGAGGTGCGTGGTAACAGGAGTGCAGGCAGTACACCCATGGACAGGAGTCGTACTGTGGAGTTGAAGCCGCGATCCCGGACGAGCCCCCAGTTGTCGTGTCGAGCGACCGATCAGGGTTCCGGCCTCAACTCTTAGAGCCCCGTAACAGGGGTGAGAATTTAGAGGGACCCTCGCAAGGGTGAACACCTTGAATATGGAAGGATTTTGCCCTTTGCCACCGACCCAGTGTGCCGGACGTTCCGACGGTCACACTTGGGAACTGCGATAGCGCAGGAACAGGATCCTAGGACAAACTGAGGCACCAACACAAGTTTGTTCAAGGTGAGAGAGCACAGAGTGCCCGGGGTGGATGGTGTTGCCCCCGAACAGCTTTGCACAGCACTCTTTTATTGAGCAGTTTCATCAGGGAGGGGGAAGTACACACATGAGGGAGCAACATATGGAAGGTCATAGGAAAACATAGCTCATTGCATACAACTGCTAATGAAGAGGGCAAAGGTCATCACAGGAAACAATAAAGCATAGCTTATCGTATACAAATGCTAACAGAGAAGACAAGGGTTATCACAGGAAGGCATAACTTGAGGCAAGGACAATTACAAGAGACAGGAAGCCATATCTTGAGGCAAGGGCAATTACAGGAGACAAGTCTTGTTATATACAATTGTAAATGGAGCAGGAGACAGAGGTTTATCACTAGAGACAGGAATGCAGAACTTTATAACTTTGTATACAATTGTAAATGGAGCAGGAGACAGAGGTTTATCACTAGAGACAGGAATGCATTGTAAATGGAGGAGGCAGAGGTTTATCACTAGAGACAGGAATGCAGAACTTTATAACCTTGTATACAATTGTAAATGGAGCAGGAGGCAGAGGTTTATCACTGGAGACAGGAATGCAGAACTTTATAAGTTTCAATATAGAAGGCAAAAAAGGTCTTTTGGGAGTCTAGGATAACTACAATCTTGCAAAAGATCTTAACTGTGATTGGTCAGACTCGGACCGACTGGACCTCCAAACGCTCTCTAAGCCCCTCCTCTGGTGCTTCATCTCCCGTAGATGCATGGAAAACCATGGGGCCCACCGGGATCTGCATTGGGTCAGAGGCCGCAAAGGAACAACGGGGTCGAGAGCCTCAGAAGCTCTCGACCGGGCTATGGGAGAGGGAAGCAGGAATCAAACCAAGCACTGTCTGAAACCTTTCTGGGTCCATCAAGCACCTGGGGCGGAACACCTTGTACAACCGTCTATTAAGTGCAGGAATACTCATACATTCCAGACAAGTGGCTGATTTTTTAGAGATCTCCCTATTTGCTATGGTTACCATCCCATCTTGGATTTACTAAAACCATCTTCAGCAGCTGTCTGTCACCGTCGAAGCCCATTTTAGTTGCCAGCCATTACTTCCATTCCAATGTTTTTTGTTTCCTGACTTTGTCTCTCATGCTATTTAAAACTCCATCTTTAATGCCATCTGATGCTTATCAGTCGACCTTCACCCTCCATTTTCTTGTGAGAATCTAATATATTTCATATTCAGCTCCTTCTCAATAAAGCGAGTATGCTAGTAAAATACTAGGAGGGAAGGCCAGGTTAAACACAGCAGTACTGCATGGAAATAAGTTGTGGTTTACTTTATAAGATGAGAAGGACAGAGTTCTTGTAGATAAATGATTTTGCAGCTTTCTTTGCTGACATGGTTACTCACTTTCCTAATTTGGTTATTAATTGTTGATTTGGTAGACCCATGAGAGATGAATGGATAATGTCTGGCAATGCTATCAAGGATTTTCTTGACCTTGTGGAATTTGGGAAAATAGATAGGAAGTGTTGTGATTCAGGGTCAGCCTGTGGGTTCGGCAGTTGGGTCGGACGACTCAGAGGAGGAGGGGGGTGTTGAAGAGCTTGCTGATGAGAGCCCTCAGCCAGGCCCCTCCCACCTGAACACGACGCAGACCCAGCTGTGTGAGCCTGACAGTGTGGATGAAGATGACCCACAGCTGGCCCTGTTCAAGGACGCCCGACGCAGCAGGCAGTCAATCAGGAGTAAACAGAGGAAGGCAATGGGGCACCTCGGAAGGAGGCAGAGAGAAGCCACGCCCTGAACTGTATAAAAGGGGAATGCGTGGGAGGGCTGGTTTGCTAAAGGCAACCGCTTGAATAGCTCCTGTTTCATGGTTCATGTCTTGTTCTGTTTGCTTTTGTATCCATAAATTTGGCAGGCTTAGTTCCAGCCTCTTGCCTTCTTGTAAAAGGGGTTGTCCCTGCCTTATCTGCAGGGCCGGTAGCAGGCTGGTACAGAACAGTTTGCCTTCAGCCTCCCACCTATTACTATTATTATGGAGCAGTTACGTGCTGAGAATGCCCAGCTCGCCCAGCAACTCACTTTGTTGGCAGCTCAGGTGGCTCAATTGCAAGCTCAGGTCCATGCTGCACCCCCACCATCATCCCCACCCAGGAGAAAATGCCAAGGTCCGATGCCGGATAAATTTACTGGCAATCCAGAACTGTTTCCTGCTTTCCTGGGACAATGCCAGCTCTTTATCAGCGTGAGAGCAGCTGATTTCCCCACTGACTGGGATAAGGTGGGGTTTGTGTTAAGCCTTCTTTCGGGTGATGCAGCTCGTTGGGGCACGCCTTTGCTGGCTCATCCTAGCCCATTGTTGGACAACTTTGTGGGGTTTTGTGATCATATGCATCTGATGTATGAGGACCCTATAAAGACGCAGACTGCTACTCGTCGCCTGAAAGCTCTGAGGCAGGGTCAACGCCCCCTACAGGGCTATCTCAGCATTTTTTGGCTGCTTAGCCAGGATTCTGCCTGGAATGAGGCTGCGCTTGTGGATGCTTTGCAGGATGGATTGTCAGAGGAGATGTTGGATGAGCTGGCCCGTGTGGATATTCCCTCAGACCTGAATGGGCTGATCCATCTCTGCCTGCAGATCGATGCTCGGTTGCAGCAGCGAAGGAGTCACCGTGCCACCCCACAGACCCCTGCAGCCCCTGTTGTGCGTGAGCCCCCAGTTCAAAGGGAGGAGCCAATGGAGCTGGGTGCCGCCAGGTCTTGTCTATCGGTGACTGAAATGAACAGACAACGATCGGGGGTGTGTGTGTTTTTACTGTGGGGATCCTGGGCATTTGGCTGCTTTTTGCCCAAAGAAGCAACAGTGGGCATCAGTGACCGAGTCTGCCCCGAGAAAGTCCCCTACTTTTCTGTCGGGAAAGGCCCCGAGTCCGATCTAGACGGTGTGATAGATCGGGCGTCCCACAACAACACTGAACAACGTCTTTCCGATGCCACCTGTGGACCTCCACGGCATCTGATATTGGAGGCACGTCTGATCCTTCCTGGCAAGCCAGAGGGGATTCCAGTCCATGCCTTAATTGACTCTGGGGCCAGTACAAATTTTATGGACTCAGCATTTGTGGCCAAATGGGCTGTTCCCCAGTGCCTGGTGGATCTGCCCATGTTAGTGGAGACTATCGATGGTCGAGTGCTCCTGTTTGGGCCAATTACGGCCGCCACGCAACCATTATGTATGGCCATCAGTTCCCATGTGGAGGCCATCCAGTTCTATATCACCTCAGATCTGCATTTCCCTGTGGTCTTGGGACTGGCGTGGCTCCGGGCGCATGACCCACAGATCTATTGGTCACAGAACTTGGTCACCTTCCCAAGCTTGCAGTGTGTGGACCACTCCCGCCATATCTGTGCTGGCCAGGTGGAGGGTCCCCCAGGGGTTTCCTTGCCTCCCGTACTGTCTGACTTTGCTGATGTGTTCAGCGAGACAGAGGCGGATCAATTACCCCCACACAGGTCCTGTGACTGCCCCATTTATTTAGTCCCTGATGCGCCTCTCCCAGTGGGGCATTTGTACTCCATGTCAGACCCCGAGTTGGCTGCATTGCGGGACTTTCTGGAGAAGAATTTGGCTCGCTGTTTCATCTGGCCCTTGTCCACGCCAGTGTCTGCACCCGTGCTCTTCATTAAAAAGAAGACGGGCGAATTGTGGCTTTGCTGCGATTATAGGAAACTCAACACCATCACAGTGCACAATTGTTACCTGCTGCCCCTCATCCCCAAACTCTTGGACCGACTCCAGGAGGCTAAGATCTTCATGAAACTGGACCTGCATGCAGCTTACAACCTTGTCAGGGTTCGGCCGGGTGATGAGTGGAAGACGGCGTTTGGTACTCGTTACGGACACTTTGAGTACACGGTGATGCCATTTGGCCTGACCAATGCCCCCGCCATGTTTCAGCATTTCATGAACGATATTTTTCGTGATTTGCTAGATCAGTTTGTCATGATCTACTTGGACGACATCCTAATCTACTCCCCGTCATGAGAGGTGCACCATCAGCATCTCCGTCAGGTTCTTCAGCGACTCCGAGAACATCGGCTGTTTGCCAAATTGGAGAAGTGTCAGTTCTACCGGGTGACCATCGATTTCCTGGGTCACCGCATTTCTTTACTTTATTCTAGACTTGTTTATGCTTTGGTTATTTGGAATACTTCCTTACAACATACTGTATATCATACTATCCTTGAATATCAGTGGCTGAAGCATCTGATAGTTGGTCTTCCTTACTAGCATAATAGCTATAATAATGCCTTGAATGTTGAATGTACCCAGTTCAAAATTCAGTGGAATAACAATAACAACAAAAGTACTATTTTTTCCTGAATTACCTACTTGAGATTCTTGAAAAATGATGTTTTTTTGAAATTGTTTTATTGAACTACAGGTAGTCATTAACTTACAACCAATTGTTTAATGATGGTTAATGACAACCTCAGAAAAAGTGATATATGAATGTATGTGAAGTAATTACTGTTCCGCCATCCCCAAGGTCATGTGATCACAATTCAGGTGCTTGACAACTGGCTAGTTTTAGGATGAATTGCAGCAAACACTTGTTTGTGATTTGTGACCTTTCAGGTAGGTTCCTTGTAAGCAATGTAAATAGCAGAAGCTGCATTTGTTTAATAAGTGTGGTGATTTGACCACAGTAAAAATGATCATAAAAATCAGGTCCATTTAATACTCATTTAATACTACATCTCTTAAAGACCAAAATTCCAGTCTGATTATGATAATAAGCCAAGTATGATTAATAACCATTATCAAATAACTATTTTAATATAAATATAAATCTTGGGTGAATAGAGGAAAAAATATGGAAAATAGAAAACAAAAAGTAAATAGATGGGTACTGTATATGCACAAATTTGCCATATATTGTTACTAGATTATAGTTTATTGCTACTGAGGTAAACCATAACATCCATCCAAATCTAATAAAATTATCATTCCAGCCTCTGATGTTTTATTATTTTTAACTTTGTCTATGATTTGTTCTAATGTGGCAACTGAAGAAATCTTGTTAATTTGCATCTCAATTGATATGGTTAGAATTTTCCACTGGTAGGGAGTTATTATTTTAGTTGCTAAAATTAAATAGATAATAAGTTCCTCATTTTCAAACTTTGAGGTTTGGTCCTGTAAATAAATGCAATAAACCTAATTCTGGAGAGCAATCATTTCCTTGTTTAGTAATACAAAAAAAAATTATGCCAAGGATATAGTTTTAACATGACCACCACTTCTCCAAAAATGATGAAATGGTGAACTAGTGGACATTTAAAAAAAGCTCAGCAGAATAATTGGTAGCCTAACAGAAAATCTGCTAGGTTTCTATATAGTTTTGTAATGCAGGTATTTTACCCACAATCTGGGTAAAAAACACATCCTGTAAAATTGCAGCAATTATTATTCAGGAAAAGGAGAGAAAGTGCAAGACGGAATTTCAATTTTAAAACTGGTTGTACCTGTGCCTGTTTAACTTTGTAATATAAACTCAGTTTGACTATATACATAACCATTTATGTAAGTATGTATAAAGGTAAAGACTGCCCCAGCCATTTATGTCCAACTCTAGAGGTGGTGCTCATCATTGATTCATAGCCAAAGAGCCAGCATTATCCAAATACACTTCTGTGGTTACCTTTGGTGAAAAGGTAACAGCATTCAGTACACCTGTGGCATATAGTCATGCTTCCACATGACCATGGGTGCACGGAATGCTGTTACCTTTCCACCAAAGTGGTACCTATTTATCTACTTGCATTTACATTCTTTTGAACTACAAGGTTGGCATGAGCTGGGGCAAATAATTAAAGCTCACTCTGTCATAGTGCTAATGTCTTTGGACAATTCTGTCTCCCTTGGGTAAGACATGGAGATGACCACCATCCCCTGAGTTGAATGTGACTGCACATGGGAAACTTTTATCTCTGTTAGATGTTTTTGTGCCAGCCATGGCAGTTCCCCCAAAAGGTCATCAGATGGGAGCAAAGAGGCATCTTTGCTCCCACTGGTGGGTCAGGGTCCCTGGCCCCTGCAGCCCCATTGGAGAGAGTTAATTGGTAAGGGAGGGGCTGAAGACCCCCATAAAAACCTCTGCTCAGGGGCTGCTCTCCCTCTCTCTGCTCTCTTTGTTCTCTTCTTCTGCTTGCTTGCTTGCTGATCCATGAGCTCAATCCAGGCATGGATGCCTCCATGCCAGGGAACTCTTTCTATTTACTTTATCGTTAAATAAAGCTTTGACTGATTGCATCCCTGCGTGCTGCCTTTTACTTGGAAGCACCTTAACGAACCATCGATCTTGTGAGGCCATCTCACAATCTCTACTTTACTGGATATACATACCTTAAAAGCAGGGCTTTTTTCTCATAGAACGCTCAGAACGGCATTCTGGAACCTTTTTTTGCAAAAAAAAAAAACACAACCCAGCTCCCTTATCGGTTTCCCTAATCCTATTGCAGGGCCAGCAATCTTGGCTCTTTTTTATGACTCGTGGACTTCAACTCCCAGAAATCCTGAGCCAGCCATGCTGAGGGGAAAGCGAGAGGTTTCCAAGCTGAGCCATGCTGGCTCAGGAATTTTGGGAGTTGAAGTCCTTGAGTCATATAAGAGCCTGCACTAGAGGAGGACATTAAAATTATTTACAGGATTACCTCTTTAGGAACTAAAGTTTTAGAATCTAAAACAGCTAATTCAGAAAAGCCAACAGGAAAGAACCTCACATTTTTCATCTGCTTCTGTCTTTTGGAAAGTAAAATTAGATAACAAAATAATCTATTTCTTATGTTAACATCTCTGCAATGAAATCAAAGGTAACAGGAAAGAAATGAGAAACATTTTTCTCAATGAAATATGTCTAATTTAGCTGATTCTAGAAAAAAATAGTATCTTTTGTACACTCTTGAAAACTATTTTGAATCTAAACAATTCTTAAGAATGAAATATTCTTAATTTGGACTTTACTTTTACTGTTTGGACTGTTGTGTGTTTTGAAAAATAGATTATTTAGAATCTAGTTATGTTGCACTTCAGTCTTTAAATAAATAACCTAGTATATACATAACAATATATGATGTTTTCCCTGGTGAGCTTAACATCAATAACAACATTTATTAAAAAGGCTAAAATAATTTCTGGTGGTATTATCTGTATAGTAAAATTTTGGACAAGCAGTGATCAGGTTACATATGTGCATAAGCGTAGTCAGTAGCATATGCCTTTTTAAAAATATCAAACATGCAAATAAACAAAAATAAGTCCAAAATATCTGTATTACATCCAGAAATGCCAACTTTGCAATCAATATTTCTCATCCATAACTATGGCACCCTAAGGATACCTGCATACATGCAAATGTTTCTCTGGGATCAGTAACGCAACAGGGATTGCTTTTTCCTTCCAGTAACATATACCTAAAACCAGTTTATTGCATTTGGCAATTGTACTAAAAAAATCTCATTCATTTAATTTGAAATCAAGTGAAAAATTGATTAAAATTATTTTATTAAAACAAATTAATGGCAATTCTTTTATAAAAAGTTGCCTCAAACAAAATGAGTTTGACATGCCTGCTCTAGATAGTTGAATGCTCCAAAATAAATTCTAGACCAGGCCTGTACATGCAGCCTACCAAGCACCCTTGGACAGAGCACAGACTTTTTAAAAAAAGTAATAAAATCACCACCACTTCCCTGAAAGTCATGTTTATTTTTATTTATTTATTTATTATTATATTTGTTGCCTAGTGCCTCCATGGCTTACCATGACCACAAGCTCCAACACTGTAGATGCTCCTCTAGTCACCAAATCATTGATTAGCCCACCAGCATTCCTTTGCAGACCACAAAGATTTTTAATTTATCAGTGTGGGCCTTTCCTTTCTACAAAATAATAATAATAATAATAATAATAATAATAATAATAATAATAATAATAATAATAATAATAATAATAATGAGGAGGAGGAGGAGGAGGAGGAGGAGGAGGAGGAGGAGGGTACCTTGGAGGTCATCTAGTCCAACCCCCTGCTCAGGCAGGAAACCCTATACCATTTCAGACAAATGGCTGGCCAGTCACTTCTTAAAAACTTCCAGTGTTGGAGCATTCACCACTTCTGGAGGCAGGTTGTTCCACTGATTAGTTGTTCTAACTGTCAGGAAATTTCTCCTAAGCTCTAGGTTGCTTCTCTCCTTGACTAGTTTCCATCCGTTGCTTCTCGTCCTGCTTTCAGGTGCTTTGGAGAATAGCTTGACTCCCTCTTCTTTGTGGCAGCCCCTGAGATATTGGAACACTGCTATCATGTCACCCCTCACCCTTCCCTTCATTAAACTACACATACCCAATTCCAGCAACTGTTCCCTATATGTTTTAGCCTCCAGTCCCCCAATCATCTTTGTTGCTCTTCTCTGTACTCTTTCTAGAGTCTCAACATCTTTTTTACATCGTGGTGACCAAAACTGGATGCAGTATTCCAGGTGTGGCCTTACCAAGGCATTGTAAAATGGTATTAGTACTTCACGTGTTCTTGATTCTATCCCTCTGTTAATGCAGCCTAGTACTGTGTTGGCTTTTTTGGCAGCTGCAGCACACTGCTGGCTCATATTGAAGTGATTGTCTACTAGGACTCTGAGATCCCTCTCACAGTTACTACTATTGAGCAAGGTACCACCTATACTATACCTGTGCATTTGATTTTTCCTGCCTAAGAGTAGAACCTTACTTTTTTCACCATTGAATTTCATTTTGTTAGATAGTGCCCAGTATTAGAGTCTGTCCAGATCCTCCTGTATCTGGACAGTATTGGCTGGCAGGAATAGTATTGGCTATTCCTGCCAGCTTGGTGTTGTCTGCAAATTTGATGAGTTCCCCATCTATCCCCTCATCCAAATCATTGATGAAGATGTTGAAGAGCTGCACAGACCTCTTCTAGATTTTCCTCTTGCCTTTCCGAGTTAACTCCTTGGTCTGTCATTGAGTAAGAACTGACTTTGTAGGGAAGCATATTATCATTTGATGTATATTTAACATATGTTCTATCTTTATTTACCAATTATATAATATTTGTATGCAATCCACATGGCGAGGTTTGGGGAAACTTACAATAGAAAAAATATATTTTTAAAATCATAAGATTAAAACATCACCTGGCCCGCACCGCCTCCGCTGCCCGCATTACGCAGCCCCGCCATATAGAGTGGGCTCTGGCCCCAGGGAGGGGAGCCCGCCACCAACACCCTTCACACCTGTGACTGCAGCAGCACCGCCCCCCCACCCCGCCTCCTGCACCTGCCAAGATGAGAGTTCTGGCACCTTTTTTTTTTTTTTTAGAAAAAATGCACTGCTTAAAAGTATGTATCTCCAGTAAGACCCCACCACAAGAAAAGTAATTGGCAATTGCTTTCCTGGGATAGAAAGTTGGGAGGACATCACAACAGAGAGATTTTCTCGGACTTCCGGTGGCGGCGCGGCGCCGGAGACAGCCGTTTCGGGCTGCCTGCTGCTCAGCTGTGTTGTTTTCACCCAAAACAGCGCCGATCAGCTGTTCGGGTGGATTTGAAGCCCCCTCCTCGGGAGAAGAGGAGGGGGTGAGGCCCCAGGTAGGGGTTGAGTTCTCCGGGGCCGCCTGAGCTTAAAGCTTGGGCGGCTGAAGGATTGAACTCCCCCGTAGCCTGGGTTGCTCCCAGCTGTTCAGCGTCTCTGCTCCGGGATTTTTGGAGCAGAGCCAGGCGTTTGCGACCACCCCTGCCAGAAGGAAAGACCCTGGAATAAAAGGAGCAGGCAGAGCGGTACAGGAGGACAAGGTGAAGAGGACTTTTATTTTTACTCTCTAGCTTAATGGACTTTATAAACTTAAAGTGAAACTGCGCAACAAGTGAAAGTAAAAAGATGGCGGCTAAACCTCCCTCAAAAACTCTTCGGAGTGCTGGAACTTCCCCGGTGCAACAGACATCGTTGCAAGCTTTGCTTCCTCCTGCTGCATTGACATCGAAGGATTTACAAGATGCTTTTGAAAAACAAGCCCAGGTAATCTTAGAAACACTGGGTGATAAGTTGGCAAAGGTGGAGGAGAAATTGGAGAAACTGGAGGAGAGGATAGAAGAGAGGATAGAAGAGAAGTTGAGTGCGATGAGGGTAGACATTTTGTCTACAGTGGAAAGTGTGGCTGAATGTGTGCAAGGTTTGGATGAAAAAGTGGAAGACCTGAGTCAAAAGAATGCCATATTAGAAGTAAAGGTACTGGAGAATGAAGATTTAAGAGACAAAATGGACAGAGAATTGTGTCTTGTTCAGTATCATCAGATGCAGTATGCTGTTAGAATCAGAGGCTTAAAAGAAAATACCAAAGAAGACCTAAAGCAGCTGATTTCTGAGGCTCTGGAAGCAGTATTGGGTAAGCCAGCATCTGAAATAAAGGGATGCATGGATAAAGTTTTTCGTGTAAATTCATGGATTGCTAGACAGAGAAAGCTACCTAGAGATGTGGTGGTTTATTTTGCAAAGAGAGAAACTAGAGATGAAGTTATTCAAGCCGCCTATGATACTAAAGTTGTGGTTGCTGACCAAGAAGTTTTGGTTTTAAAAGAAATTCCTCCAAAGATTTTAAGGAGAAGGAAGGACTTTGCATTTCTTGTGCAGGAACTTAAGCAACGTGATATAAGGTTCAGATGGGAGATTCCAGTTGGATTGGTGGTGATGCATGAAGGTAAAAGATACCGTCTGGTTACTGTGACACAGGCGCGTGATTTCTATAATAATGTTTTAAAAGCAACCCCTCTACCACTTTTGGAAGCTGCAAAGGGATCTGGAGAAGGAAAACCTCAAGAGGCTGAAGATGGACAGACAGAGGAGAATGGTGCTGGAGGGGATCAAATTATAACTTCGTTGGCTGATGCTGGAGAGCAGAGGGTGACGCGTGCCGCTTTAAAACGAGCAAAACAAATAAAAGAACAAGATCAGCAGAAGTTTATGGAACTTTCAAAGCGTACTTACAGTGAAGCAGTGGGAGGAGCGCGGCCCAAAGGAGGTAGAGGGGCTATTAAAAATGTGCTCCAACAGCTTTGGGATGACATGCATGGCGACTAAATTTCTAACCTGGAACGTTAATGGACTAAATTCACCACAGAAGAGGAAGAAAGTTTTTCAATATTTAAAACAATTCAAGATTGATGTTATATGTTTGCAAGAAACGCATATTAGGGTTATGGACCAAAAGTATTTATCGAACTCAAGGTTGGGCACGCAATTTGTTGCCTCTGCAATGAACAAGAAAAATGGAGTGGTTGTTTATGTTAAAAGTGCTTTAACAGCGGACTTAATTGAAGCAGATAAGCATGGAAGATACGTTCTGATAGATTTGCTGTTAGAAGGCAAAAAGACGCTTTTAGTTGGATTGTATGCTCCTAATCAACAACAAGCTGATTTTTTTTAGTCTACTTCATACAAAGCTTACTCAGTTGGATTACAAATCGTTTATTTTTATGGGGGACTGGAATGGTGTTTTGGATGTACAGATGGATAAGGCTGGTTCTTTTAAGCGCGTTCCGAGTCATGCTAGATTGCCTAAATCCTTTTTTGAAATGAAGGATGATTTGGAACTGCGAGATATTTGGCGTGACGCACATCTGCATGAAAAGGATTATACTTTTTTTTCTGATAGACATCAATCTTTTTCCAGGATCGATTTTATTTTGCTGACTAATGACTTTTTTTCTAGGATTAAGAAGGTAAAGATATGTGTAAGAGCTATTTCTGACCATAGTCCAGTCTGGTTAGAGATTAATAAGGACAATAGAGATAGGCGCTCATGGCGCGTAAATGAGAATTTGTTTAGAAACCAGAGAAATGTGGAAGAATGTAAACAGCGGATGAAGGATTTTTTTGAAATTAATATGAATAAGGATACTTCTATGGACATGGTTTGGGATGCTAGCAAGGCCTATATGAGAGGGGTGTTGATATATATGAATAATAAACACAGACGTACTTTGGAAGCCAGAAGGAAAGAATTGGAGAATGAAATTAAGGAAAAAGAAAAGGCCTTGATTTTGAATCCATTGGATGTGAAGACTAAGGAGGTTATTAAGCTATTAAGAGGACAATTTGATAAACTAATGGCTGACCAAGTGGCAACCAATTTGCGGTTTGCCAGGCATAATACTTTTTGCAATGCTAATAAGCCAGGTAGATGGCTAGCTTACAGACTGAGGAAAAAGCAAAGGGCTTCTAATATAGATAAAATTGAGTATAAGGGAAAGGTTGTGTTTCAACAGGATATTATTAAGGAAGCCTTTGTGGATTTTTATTCTAAATTATATGCTAAGGAGAAGATTAATGAAAAAGACATTGATGTATATTTGGAGAATGCTAGCATCCCGGTTCTTACGCAAGCACAAAAAGAGGGGATTAATCAATTGATAACAGAAGAAGAAATTCTTATAGCAATTAAGGAATTGAAGGTGGACAAAGCACCAGGTACGGATGGTTTGACTGCGGCTTATTCCAAAAATCTACAATTAGAGATGATAAAACCGTTAAAGGAACTGTTCCAGACAATTCAGAGGGGGGGAAAGGTGCCTCCGTCTTGGAGAACTGCTTTTATTTCTCTGATTCCGAAGGAAGACCAAGATGCTACTCAAGTTAAGAATTATAGACCGATATCACTTTTAAATACAGACTACAAGATATTTGCTAAGGTGTTGGCTAATAGACTGATGAGGGTTCTGCAACAGGTGATTCATGGGGACCAAACGGGGTTTATTAGTGGTAGGCAAATGAAAAATAATGTGAGGCATATAGTTGATGTGTTAGAGTTTTTGGAAAGGAACAACCAGATCCCTGCGGCGCTAATTTTTTTAGATGCTGAAAAAGCTTTTGATCAATTGAATTGGCAATTTTTGATGAAAGTTTTAGATAAAATGAATTTTGGGGATAATTTTTTGCAACCGATTAGGGCATTATATCAAAAACAAACTGCCCGAATAATAGTTAATAATAGCCTGACAGAAGCATGTAATATTGAGAAGGGCACAAGGCAAGGGTGTCCGTTATCGCCCTTGTTATTTGTGTTAACATTGGAGATATTATTGGTTAAAATATGGAATTCGGAAAAAATTAAGGGTATACAAATTAGAGATCAGGATTATAGATTGAGAGCGTTCGCAGACGATCTGGTTGTTACAGTGACCCAGCCGGAGAACTCTGTTGTGGACCTGATGGAGATAATAATACAATATGGGAAGGTTTCTGGATTTAAAGTTAATACACAAAAAACTAAAATCCTGGCCAAAAATATGACAGCTTCGCAAAAGGCTCTCTTAGAAGGATTAACTGGATTTGAGATTGTTAAAAGGGTCAAATATTTGGGGGTGCTTCTTTCGCCCTCTAATACAAAGTTATATAAAAATAACTATGAAAAATTATGGGGGAAAATTCAAAAAGAAATGGAGAGTTGGGAAAAATTGCAATTGTCTTTGTTGGGGCGAATCGCAGCAGTGAAAATGAATGTCCTGCCTAAATTCTTATTTTTATTTCAAATGATACCCAACTTTTTCTTTCCACCCCAAACCAACTCAGTGATGCCCTCGACGTGATGTCCCGTTGCCTGGAGGCGGTTCGGGTTTGGATGGGGAGAAAGTCTCAGACTCAATCTTGCCAAGACTGAGTGGCATCTCGAGTGAACCATTCTATTCCATCTTTAATGATGGGAAGTGAGGTGTTACCCCCCATCGATAGGGCTCGCAACTTGGGTGTCCTCCTGGATTCGCGGCTCAGCCTTGAAGATCATATAGGAGCCGTGACCAGGGGTGCTTTTGCCCAGGTTCGCCTGGTGTGCCAGTTGCAGCCCTATCTGGACCGAGATGCCTTGCGCACAGTCACTCATGCGCTCGTGACCTCCCGGTTAGACTACTGCAATGCTCTCTACATGGGGCTGCTTTTGAGGACCACTCGGAGGCTTCAACTGGTGCAGAATGCAGCTGCACGAGTTGTGATGGGGGCTTCCCGATACTCCCATATAACACCTCTGCTCCACGAGCTGCATTGGCTTCCGGTTGCCCTCTGGGTAAGATTCAAGGTGCTGGTGATGACCTATAAAGCCCTAAATGGCTTGAGTCCGGGATATCTGAAGGAACACCTGCTGCCGGCATCAAGTTCCCTTCGTCCTGTGCGCTCCCATAGGGAGGGCCTTCTCAGGGTGCCGCCGGCAAAGGATTGCCGGCGGGCAACACCCAGGGGGAGGGCCTTTTCTGTGGGCACGCCTGCCCTCTGGAACCAGTTACCCGTAGAGCTTAGGACTGCCCCTGATTTTCGTTCGTTCTGCTGGGACCTGAAGACCTGGCTCTTTGAGCTTTCCGGCCAGGACTGAGGAATTTTTTAATTTTTAACTTATTGTAATTGGGTTTTTATTCAGAGTCATAGGGGTTTTAGATTTTAATTAAGGAAAATTTAATCTATTTTAATTTTTATTAATTTTTGTATTGTAATGTTGTTTTAATTGCCTTGTGAACCGCCCTGGGTCCTACGGGAGAAGGGCGGTATATAAGTTTAATAAATAATTATAATAATAATAATAATAATATATACTATCCATTTCTATAACAATAAAAATAAAATCTTGTCTAATCAATAAATTCCCTTGCCTATTGAAGCTCACTACTCAGTAGTGGCGATAAAGGTGGGATGCTGCAGAGGAGAGAACTGCCGCTAACCAAGAGACTGAAATCACTGGGTTAGCTGGGTAAAGAGCCCCGGCAGGCCTAGTTCTCACCCCCTGCCTACCAGTAAGCCACACTGGCGGTACGCTGAAATCACTGGGTCTCAGACCAGGTAAAGAGCTCTGGTGGGACCACACTCCCCATCCTGCCTGCCAGTAAGACACACTGGAGGCACAGATATACTTGAGGCATCTATCCCCAGGATCCCAAAGTACAGCACAGCTCCAACTGCAGCACTACAGGCATTAACCAGCACCACAGGGGCCTTCCCAAAATGGCTAAATTGGGAAGGCTCAATGAGTTTGATATTACTCATCCAGAACAGTGGAGCTCATATGTCTCCCGAGTAGACAACTATCTCTGGGCTAACCAGATCACAGATGATGGCCTGAAGGTGGTAACCTTACTATGTGTCTGTCGACAAGCCACGTTTGATATCACTGAAAACCTGATAGCACTGGCAAGTATAGAGACTGTGGCCTACACAGACCTCAAGAAAAAATTAAGGAAACATTTTGAGCCTAAACTCTCAGTAATCGCCTGGCGCTATGCATTTGAGCAACATGAGCAGGGAATCTTCAGCAGAGTTTGTGGCAGCCCTTCACCAAGCTTCACACCAATGAAAGTTCTCTGACCTGGAAGACTGTCTCAGACAGAGGCTCATTTGTGGACTGCATAATAGAGAATTACAACAGCACCTATCCGCCATGGAGAAACTGACTTTCCCAGACGCATTGAAGGAAGTCATGGTGGAAGAGGCTGCCAGAGGGGCAATGAAGACTTTCCTGTCACCTAAAACAGGGCTTTTCAACCAGTGGTACATGTACCATTTGTGGTACATTAATGAGTGGCAGGTGGTATGCAGCCCTGCCTAGCCAAGTGTAGTGGGGGAGGGAAAGAGCCAACACAGGCATGGACTTACTGTGAGAGTGTCCTCTGGAGATGCAGAGTGGCTGGGGTGAGGCAAAGGCCCCAGGCTCACTTTGGGCTCACCCTTCCCCATGAGAAAGGAGGAGGAAGGGGCGGAGACAGGAGAGCTGATCTACAACTGCTGTGGCAGCCACCAGTGCTGGCAGCAGCAAACAGGCAAGAAATGAAGTGGGGGAGGGGTTGCCCTTCAGAGGAATGAAAAAAGACAGCAATGGCTGGAGGTGAGGCACTGGGGGAGGGAGGGAGGGACATGGAGAGTGGAAGGATTCTTATGTGCTTTTGTGACTTTGAAGTTCTGGGATTTGTGCAGTGTGGGCTTTGTGTTCTTAAAAAGTGTTTGGCAATTTCTATTTGGCTGATGGCTGATGTCTCATGTTAGCTTCTATTGCTCTGCTATTGTTAGCTGTAAGTTTTGCTGCAAGGGATTTGCTGCAAGGCTACATTCCCCATCTGCAGTGATCTTGGAGCCCAGGAAAATAAAATCTGTCACTACATCCATTTCTTCCCCATCTATTTGCCAGGAATTGAGAGGGCCGGATGCCATGATCTTGGTTTTCTTAATGTTAAGTTTCTACCCAACTTTTGCACTCTCCTTCTTCACCCACAACAAGAGGCTCTTTAGTTCCTCTTCACTTTCTGCCATTAGAGTGGTATCATCTGCATATCTTAGGTTGTTGATATTTCTTCCGGCAATCTTAATTCCAACTTTTGATTCCTCTAACCCTGTCTTTCTCATGATGTGCTCTGCATATAATTTAAATAGGCAAGGCGACAGTATACAGCCTTGCTGGACTCCTTTCCCAATTTTGAAACAATCAGTGGTTCCGTGTCCAGTTCTCACGGTTGCATCTCGGCCCACATACAGGTTTCTCAAGAGACAAATAAGATGTTGGCGCTTAAATGAGAACTTGTTTAGAAATCAGAGTAATGTGGAAGAATGTAAAAAACAGATGAAGGACTTTTTTGAAATTAATATGAACAAGGATACTTCTATGGACATGGTTTGGGATGCTAGTAAAGCTTATATGAGAGGGGTGTTAATATATATGAATAATAAATACAGACGTAACTTGGAAGTCAGGAGGAAAGAATTGGAGAATGAAATTAGGGAAAAAGAAAAGGCCCTAATTTTGAATCCATCGGATGTGAAGATCAAAGAGGTTATTAATTTGTTAAGATGACAATTTGATAAGTTGATGGCTGATCAGGTGGCAACTAACCTACGGTTTGCTAGGCATAACACTTTTTGCAATGCCAATAAACCAGGTAGATGGTTAGCCTACAGGTTAAGGAAAAAGCAAAGGGCTTCTAACATAGATAAAATAGAACATAAAGGCAAGGTTGTGTATCAACAGGATCTTATTAAGGAAGCCTTTGTGGACTTTTATTCCAAATTATATGCTAAAGATAAGATTAATGAAACAGACATTGACGTATACCTGAAGAATGCCAACATCCCAGTTCTTACACAAGAACAAAAGGAAGAGATTAATCAACTGATAACAGAAGAAGAAATTCTTTTAGCAATTAAGCAACTGAAGGTGGATAAAGCGCCAGGTACGGATGGACTGACTGTGGTCTATTACAAAAATTTACTATCGGAGGTGATAAAGCCATTAAGGGAATTGTTTCAGACAATTCAAAGGGGAGGAAGGGTGCCTCCGTCTTGGAGAACTGCTTTTATTTCCCTGATTCCGAAGGAAGATCAGGATGTTACTCAAGTAAGAAATTACAGACCAATATCACTTTTGAATACGGACTACAAGATATTTGCTAAGGTCTTAGCTAATAGATTGATGAGGGTTTTGCAACAGATGATTCATGGGACCAAACTGGGTTTATTAGTGGTAGACAAATGAAAAATAATGTGAGGCATATAGTTGACTTGGTGGAGTTTTTGGAAAGGAACAACCAGATCCCTGCGGCGCTGATCTTTTTAGATGCTGAAAAAGCATTTGATCAACTGGATTGGCAATTTTTGATGAAAGTTTTAGATAAAATGAATTTTGGGGATAAATTTTTACAACCAATTAGGGCATTATATCAAAAACAAACTGCCCGAATAACAGTAAATAATAGTTTGACTGAAGTGTGCAATATTGAAAAGGGCACAAGACAAGGGTGTCCGTTATCACCTTTATTATTTGTATTAACATTGGAGATATTATTGACTAAAATACGGAATTCAGAAAAAATTAAGGGTATTCAAATTAGAGATCAGGATTATAAATTGAGGGCGTTTGCAGACGATCTGGTTGTTACAGTGACCCAGCCAGAAAATTCTGTTGTGGACCTGATGGAGATAATAATGCAATATGGGAAGGTTTCTGGATTTAAGGTTAATGTACAAAAAACTAAAATATTAGCTAAAAATATGACAGCATTGCAAAAGGCCCTTTTAGAAGGGCTAACTGGATTCGAGATTGTTAAAAGGGTTAAATATTTGGGGGTGTATTTGTCACGCTCAAATGCAAAGTTATACAAAAATAATTATGAAAAGCTATGGGGAAAATTTCAAAAAGAATTGGAGAGTTGGGAAAAATTGCAATTGTCTTTACTGGGAAGAATTGCAGCAGTGAAAATGAATGTATTGCCTAAATTCCTATTTTTATTTCAAATGATACCGATTCTTAAAAAAGATTCAAATTTGGAGGAATGGCAACGGGGTATCAATAAATTTGTATCGGCAGGGAAAAGGCCACGAGTTAAACTTAAGATTATGCAGGATACGCGTGAAAGAGGTGGTCTTAAAATGCCCAACTTTAAATTATATTATGAAGCTGCTGCGTTGTCAGGGATAAGTGATTGGATTAATTTGACACAAGGGAGATTATTAAATCTTGAGGGCCACGACTTGTTATTTGGCTGGCATGCATATTTATTGTATGATAAGAAGGTAGATAATGTGTTTAAGGTGCATATTTTAAGACATGCTTTGTTGAGAGTTTGGAAGAAGTATAAACATAAGTTAGACTACAAGATACCTTTATGGGCAATTCCGAAACATGCAATAGAAAACATAAATGTTGGCTTCAAACATGATGTGACTACGTACAAGGAGATCTTAAGTTTGGAGAGGAACGTATGGTGTTTGAAGCCGTATAATCTTTTACGAGATGAGAAGATTGTTCAAACTTGGTTTCAATATGGTCAATTACGGGCCAGGTGGAAAGAAGACCAGAAAATTGGCTTCTCAATGACTGATGAAAATTTGGTAAAGCAAATTAGAAATCAGGGTCCAGCACATATCAAACGGATATATCTTGCACTGATAGAAATTGACTCAGAAACAGAACTTGTCAAAGATTGTATGATAAAGTGGGCTCAGAATATTCAAGAAGTTATCACAATGGACACTTGGGAAAAGATCTGGGTGAGGAACGTAAAATTTACACAAGCTCAAAACTTAAGAGAAAACTTTTACAAAATGTTTTATAGGTGGCATTTAGATCCTAAAAAGCTTGCAAGTATGTATCCGAACTATCAACCTAAATGCTGGAGATGTGGTGGCGAAGATGCAACGTATTTTCATATATGGTGGACCTGTAAAAAGGTTAAGGCTTTTTGGATTAAAATTTGGTGGAATATGCAGAAGATTTTTAAGCAAAGGATAAAGTTTTGTCCACAATTGTTCTTATTGGGCATAATTACAGATGCTACTGTTGTGGACATCAAGTTGATGTTGAATTTAATTACAGCAGCAAGACTTTTAGTAGGTCAATATTGGAAGAAGGAGGAACTCCCGACTATAGAAGAATGGACTCTAAAAGTTTGTGACCTGGTGGAAATGGCAAAGATTTCGGCTTATTTGAAAGATCATTCGCAACAACGTTATATTATGGTTTTGAAAAAGTGGATTGATTATATCCAGAACAAATATGGGACTAAAAAGTTTCACTTAGCATTTGAATAAGTTTTTTTTTCTTTTTTTATGTAATATTAGTATTGCTTGTAGTCGTTTCATATGAGCTAGAGTGCGATAGACTTAATAGTTTATTGTTGTTAGCATATGGTTGTTTATGATTGTTTTTTGCTTTTATACCTTGTATTTAGCTCTGGGAAGTCGGGGAAGGGGGAGAGGGGAAGGGGGGAGGGCTAGGGAGGGCTAGGAAGGGATGGGCGGAGTGAGGGGGGAGGGATTGTTAAAGATAAAATGTAATGTAAAACACTTCAATAAAAAAAGAGACAAATAAGATGATCTGGTACACCCATCTCTTTAAGAACTTGCCACAGTTTGTTATGATCCACACAATCAAAGGCTTTAGCATAGTCAATGAAGCAGAAGTAGATGTTTTTCTGGAACACTCTAGCTTTCTCCATGATCCAGCGTATGTTGGCAATTTGATCTCTAGTTCCTCTGCCTCTTCGAAATCCTGCCTGTACTTCTGGTAGTTCTCAATCAACATACTGCTGGATTTTTGCCAAAGAGACAAATAAAAAATAATTTGAGATATTAGATATATTGGATATTAGATATATTAGATATATTGGAATATTATGAACTGCATCCAGGAAAACAACTGGCATTAATATTTTCAGATGCCCAACAGGCATTTGATAATGTTTCTTGGCAATTTATGATTCAACAACTAAAAACAATGGACTTTGGTCAAAACTTTATAAATACAATTCAGACAATATATCAGAAACAAACAGCAAAGGTGATTGTAAATGGGGATTATACAGAAAATTTTGATATACAAAAAGGCACGTGACAAGGATGACTGTTATCCCCACTGCTATTTATCTTAACTTTGGAAGTTTTAAATAGAAACATTAGGCAAGATCCAGAAATTAAAGGATTGAAAATAAAAGGTGAAACCTATAAATTTCAAGCATTTGCAGATGATTTGGCATTCATTCTAGAGGAACCTTTAGAGATGATTCCTAAACTGTTGGGAAAGAGAACAATTTGGAGAGATAGCAGGATTAAAGATAAATAGAGAAAAAACTAAAGTGATAGTTAAAATCTTACAGATAAACAAAAAAGGAACTATCAGAAAAAATAGAATTGAAAATAGTCAAAAAGGTCAAATACTTGGGAATATATTAGACAGCAAGATTTTCAACAATAAGAGAAGATAACTATATTAAATTGTTAAATCAAATAAAGGTTGATTTGAAAAAAATGGAAGAATTTGCAACTGTCGATGTTAGGAAGAATTGCTACGATGAAAATGAATATACTGGAGCTTCTCCCTCAGGAGAAGAGGGAGAGGCGAGCCTGCCTGGGTAGAGGTAGAGCTCCCCTGCGATCCTCCCAAGTAGTTTGGGGGATAACAGGATGAGCCCCCTCGGAGCCCAGGCTTTCTCCGCTCTCAGGACGTTTTCGCTCCGAAAGGAGTGGAACCAGACGCGACAACTGCACCTGCTGCTTAGATGGGACTGTGAGTATTTTGTTCTTTGAGAAGCAGGCAGAGCAAAGCAGGAAGATCTGAATTTTCAAGTTGGATTTTAACTTTAACTCAGATTCATTATCTTCTTCAAGTTTTAAGTTTGAAATGGAGTAAAAATGGCGCTGGAATGTTTCTTTCCTGTGTGAAGTGACTGTGTTGGAAAACTGTTATATTTTGCTACATAGCAAGAGATACAATTTGCAACTGACTTTACCCAGTACCGGATTTTGTTTATTTGAAAGCCTGTTCCCTTTTTTCTTATTGAAGGTTAAGGAACTTTGGGAGAACTTTTATTTTTTTCTCTCCTTTCCCTTCCCCCCTTTTTTTCCTGAACTTTGATTCTGCTGGGTGAAAGAGGAAATCGAAACCTAAGAGATGGCTGCGAGACATGGGGGAGGGCCTCCAATTTCTAAGAATGTTATTTCTTCACCCTTACCACAAGCTGTAGGGCAGACCTCGATGAAACCTACAGTACAACCACCCTCCCCCCAACCTCCTGCATTTACACTGACAGACATTCAGCGAGTTGTGATGCAGTCAACAGAAGTTTTGCAGCAGGAAATAAAGGAAACAAGGGAAGAATTTGTTAACTAAAACAACCAGATGAGGGAAGATATAGTGCTTGCACTCCAGGGTTTGGCTGCACATATAGAATGCCTGGATGTTCGTGTGGACTCAGTTATGGAGTATGTGGAGAATTTGGAAAATAAAATCATTGATGCTGAACAGAAGATTGACAGAGCAGAGGCTAAGATTGACAGAACACAGGACGAAGTTACTATATCACAATATAAGAACATGGAGTTTGCTTTGCGTATCAGAGGCCTTAAAGAGAATCCTAAAGAAGATTTGGAATGGGAAGTAGCACGAGCAGTGGCTCCTGTTTTGAAATGTGAACCTGAAGAACTACTTAAAGAAATGGATAAGACATTTAGGGTTAATTCCTGGATTGCTAGGCAAAAAAAAATTACCTAGAGATGTAGTGATTTATTTTTCCAGGAGATTAACCAGAAATTCTATTATCCAGGCCTTTTATCGGGAAAAATTTCAAATTGCAGGCCAAGACATTATGATTTTAAAGGAGATACCTCCAAAAATTCTTAGAAAAAGGAAAGATTTTGCCTTTCTGTCCAATAAGCTTAAGAAGCAACAAATCCAGTTCAGATGAGAAATACCCAATGGAATTGTGGTAAACTACGCAGGGACCAGATACAGATTGGATACAATTTTAAAAGCAAAAGATTTCTACACTAAGGTCCTGAAAGCAGGCTCACCACCGTCTCCTCGAATCAAAAGAACAGAAGCAAGACAAGAAGATAAACAATTGAGTGAAGGGGCAATGTCATTGCCTCTCGAGGAGATGCGGCAGGCGGAGGTTATGGAGCAGAGTTTGGCATTAAAGGAAGATCCAAAAGAACAGAGGATGACAAGAGTTGCATATAAGCGTATGGAAAAAGAGCAAAAGCAAAAGTCTGTATCTGGTCCAACTACGCAAGACGCGGCCGTCTCAGAGCCTGTGGGAGGAGCACGTCCGAAGAGAGCAACAGCTGATCTTCAGGCTATGTTCCAAAGGCTCATGGTCACCAGAGATGGTGAAGTTCCTGACATGGAATGTTAATGGCTTAAATTCACCACAGAAAAGAAAGAAAGTATTTTTTTATCTGAAACAACATAAAAATGACATTGTTTGCTTACAAGAGACACATATTGCATTAAAAGACCAAAAGTATCTGATTAATTCCCGATTGGGAACACATTATGCATCCTTTGCTCCGGACAAGAAGGCTGGAGTGGCTATTTATTTAAGAAAAGACTTTTCGGCAAGATTGATTGAATCGGATAAACAAGGGAGATATGTTAGTATTGAATTGATACTACAAGGAAAGAAAGTTCTTCTTATTTGATTATATGCTCCAAATCAACAACAGCAAAAATTCTTCAAATTTTTACATCAGAGACTAATCGAATTGGATTATAAATCTGTTATTATAATGGGGGATTGGAATGGAGTTTTGGTGCCATCTGAAGACAAGAAGGGATCCTCCAAAAACTTTTTAAATTCGAAATTGCCTAAAGCTTTTTTTGATCTGAAGGAAGATCTGGAATTAAGAGATGTATGGTGGGAAAGGAATATGAGAGACAGAGATTTTACTTTTTTTTCGGATAGACATAAATCTTTCTCCAGGATTGACTTTATTTTGATTACTACTGATCTTTTTTCTTTGGTTAAGAACGTTAAGATTTTCCCTAGGACAATGTCTGATCACAGTCCTGTTTGGTTGGAGTTTTTTTTGCTGAAGATGGTAGTAGAAGATCCTGGAGGCTGAATGAGAATTTATTTACAAATGACTTGTTCTTGCAGAAATGTAGAGAACATATGAAAGAATTTTTTGTTACAAATATGCATAAAGGTACATCAATGGAAATGGTTTGGGATGCTAGTAAAGCTTATATGAGAGGGGTTTTGATTTATATGAACAATGCTTACAGGCGTAAGCAAATGCAAAAACGTTTAGATCTTGAGGAAGAGATTAAATCTAAGGAGAAAAAGCTTATTTTGAATCCATTGTGTTAGGCATATGGTGTTAGCCTACAATGTTGGGTTGAAAATATATTAACCATAATGCTATGTCTTTAAGAAGTTAATTGGCCAATGGGTGTGTAAGTGTTCTCATGGCCATAAGAGGAAGCTAGGAACGTAGCTTCTCTCTCTCTCTCTGAATTCACTGATCTCTACTATTACTGTTTTTGCTCTGCTGTTAGTTTACTACTGTTGTAAACCTGAACTGTGTATTGACCTCTGGACCGGTAAGAAGACTTTGTAGTTTGGATTACTCCTTGGACTGTTGCTATTGTTTATGACCTGGACTGTTTATTTTTTGACTGTGCATTTTTGTTCTTACACCACCTCAAAAGTAAACTACTTTTTGTTTTTATAACTCAGTGTATTCTTGTGTGACTCTTGCTGCTCTCAGTACCCTTCCTTGTCTGTGCAACTCTTTGGTAGCACAAGGAGATCTCTGCACAACAAATTCCTTAACACTGGTTATGGGCCCAGGCCTATACTGAGAGTAAGTACACACAGTTTTCCTAGCTGAGTTTATGTGTTAGCTTTTTGGTGTAAAATGGCACAAGAACAGTTGTCAGGCATCTCCTGGATAACCCGGGTGGATGGGACAAACTATGTTTCCTGGTCCACGAAATGCTGCTTGCTTTTGCGCAAGGAAGGACTATGGACTGTTGTAAATAACCCACCAGATACTACTGCTTGGGATCCAGATAACGAAGAGGATGCAAAGAGGATAGATGAATTTAAACGAAGCAATGAGAAAGCTCTTTGCATTATTGGGCTAACACTGAATGACCAGCAGCTTGTCCATATTCGTGGTGAGGAGTCTGCTGCTAGGTGTTGGGGCATTTTGCGAAGGCTTTATGTTCGAGACAGTGTGGGTGCACATATACACCTTACACGTAAGCTGTTTAGGGCTCGTCTGCAGAAGAATGGAGATATGCTGACCCATTTAAACTACATGAAGGCAACTTTTCAAGAGCTTCATGAAAAGGAGCTGATTTTTTCAGAGTTGCATCAGGTCTACATTATTCTGTCATCTTTGGATGAGAGTTATGATGGGTATGTTTCTTCTTTGGAAGTCCTGACCAGAGAGGAACTGACATTGACTAACATTACTGGGAGACTGTTGGAAGAGTCCAGAAGGAGGCGTGACAGAGACCAGCTGAGAGAGACACAGCCACGAGAGGAGCAGCCATTCACCACTGCTTACAATATCAAGAAATGTTATTCTTGTGGGGCTAGAGGGCATATAGCCAAATTCTGTAGAAAGGGTAGAAAACAGAATGTGAATAGCAGTGGGAAGGCTAAGAAGGGCATTGGTTTGGCTATTTCTGATGAATCAACATCCAGAAATAATGAATTGTGGGTTGTTGATAGTGGGGCTTCACAATGCATTACTAAAGTGAAGGATAGGTTCGTTAATATGAAAAACAGCAACCAATATGTTTCACTAGCCAATGGTTGGAAGATGAAGGCCTCTGGTGAAGGTAATTCCTATTGTCCATGTATTAATGAACAGTTACCTATGTTATATATACCTAAACTAAGATTCAACCTGTTATCTGTAAGGGAATTGGTTAAGGTTGGGTTTGTGGTAACATTCAGAGGGGAGCAATGCACTATTGAGAGGAATGGAACCTGTGTAACTGCTAATTTGAAAAATGGTTTATTCATTCTCACAAGTAACCAGGTTAGTACAGTTAAAGCTAACTCAATATGTGAGAACAAGAAGCCACATGATGAGTGTATACATTTATTGCATAGGCGGTTAGGGCATATAAACTTTAACTCACTACGTAAAACAGTTGAGTTAGTAGAAGGAATTAAACTGAAGCCATGTAGTAAGTATTTGAATTGCAATGCCTGTAGTCAGGAAAAGAGTAAGGCAACTCCTGCAAACAGGTTAAACAGCTTCAAAACAACTGTACCTTTGGAAGTTGTGTTTGCTGATTTAATTGGACCCATGAAGCCAAGTTTAGGAGGGTCATGCTATATGTTAAGTATATTGGACCACTACTCTCGTTATGGATTTTGTTATCTGCTTAAGTCAAAGGCAGACACTTTCCAACAATTTGCAAACTGGCTGAAGTTCGTCCAGAGAAAAACAAACAGAAAGGTTCAGTGCATAATTACTGATAATGGCACTGAATTTACAAACAAGCGTTTTGTTGATATGTTAGAATCTGCTGGCATTGAGCATAAACGTTCAGCTCCTTATAGGCCTCAACATAATGCATTTGTTGAGAGACGTGGGCAAACATTACAAGCCATGATGAGAACTATGTTAAGAGATTCAGGCTTAACAGATAGACTGTGGGGGGAGGCAGCAAAATGTGCAAACCATGTTCTGAATATAGTTGTTAATACTTCTACTGGTAAAATACCATATACTATATGGCATGGTAGAAGACCAAACCTTGATTACCTGCACACGTTTGGCACCCCAGCTTGGGTCCACATTCCTGCACAACTCAGGAGTAAAGGCCAACACAGGGCTAGGCAATTATACTTCGTAGGTTACGAAGCTAATCACAGATCCTATCGTTTCTGGGAACAGGGCACAACTAATGTATATAACAGTGCGAGTGTAAAATTCCTTGAGCACGTTGGTTGGGATAGGTTAGAGCAGACATGTCAAACACAAGGCCCGGGGGCCAGATCCGGCCCGCGAAGTGGTTTCATGCGGCCCACGAAGCCATCCTGGAAACAGTGAGGGAACGGCCCCCACTGCTTTGGCCTTGGCCCAGAGACCCTCCTTCTGCCAGAGACCCTCAGATCTGTCCCACTCCTGCCCAGGCCCCCATAGGCACCCTTGATGCAAATGATGTAGAGCTGGCCACGCCCACCCAGTAGGCCATATGCACTCTAGCCACACCCACCCAGTAGGCCACGCCCACCCTGGCCATACCTATCCGGCCCCCTGAGGGTAACCACAATGCTGATGCGGCCCTCAATGAAATTGAGTTTGACACCCATGGGTTAGAGCAAGGAACTGTTAATACTGATCCTCTAGTGTTTGAGGACTCCTCTGATAACGTAACTAGTAATGATAATACATCTCCTGTAAATATAAAAGGTGAAGAGGAGATAGGGGAGATAATAGATGAATCAGAAGAAGGAAAGGAGTCAGAAATTCAAAGCCCTGTAATTCCTTGGCGTTCAACGCGCATCAGACGTCCACCTGATAGCTATGAAGCTAGTATAATATGTCAAGTTAGTTCAGTACCTTCTAACTATGATGAGATCAGGATGTATCCTGAAAAGGAACAGGCATCATGGAAAGCTGCAATGAACAGTGAGTTAAAGTCTTTGCAGGATCTTAAGGTCTATGAGAAAGCAAAACTGCCACATGGTGAGCAAGCTATAGGTTGCAAATGGATATATAAAATAAAGAAGGGTGTAGATGGGACCGTAACCCATAAGGCACGTTTGGTTGCACAAGGTTTTGCCCAAACTACTGAGGATTATGACAAGGTGTTTGCACCCAGTCTGAGGGCAACTACTTTAAGAGCAGCTTTAGTGTGGGCGGCTAAAAACCAATATATGGTTAATCATGTAGATGTTGAAACTGCATATTTACATGCTCCATTGCAACATACTATTTATTTAAGAATACCACCAGGATTGACCAGTGATAGAGACCATGATTGTTGGGAATTAAAGAAAAGCCTCTATGGATTGAAACAATCAGGCTATGCGTGGAATAAATGTATAGTTAAAGAGTTAAGTGCATTAGGTTTTGTAGCCAGTAATGCTGATCCTTGTTTGTTTAGAAGAGAACACAACGGAGCATTATCTTTTCTTTTATTATTCACAGATGATATTGCAATAATAACAAAAACTGAGTTAGAAGCACAAACCATCATTTCAAGATTGCAAAATAAATTCACAATTAAAAATCTTGGGAAAATAAGCCACTATTAGGGGTTAGATATTGTGAAAACGAATAGGGGTTTTAAGATTTCACAAGCCAGTAAAATATCTCAGTTATTAAAGAGATACAATATGGAAATGTGTAAACCAGCAAAAACTCCGATGGCTATGGATTTTAAGGACACTAATGTTGAGAGTCCTGTATTTGATAAGACTATGTACCAATCTTTGATAGGAAGTCTTATGTATCTTAGTAATTGGACTAGACCTGATATTTCTTACTGTGTAAACCAATTGGCTAGGTACAACAATAATCCAACTGTTAGACACTGGCAATCAGCTAAACGAGTATTAAGGTATTTGAAACAGACTATTCACTACTCGTTATATTTAGAGCCAAATTGTGAGTTAATCCTCACTGCATATGCAGATGCGAGTTTTGCCTCTGATACAAACACTCGTAAATCTACTTCAGGTTTGGCTGTAATGTTGGGTGATTCTTTGATTGGATGGAAGTCCATCAGACAAAAACACATAAGCTTATCTACAATGGAGGCTGAATTTTCATGTCTATCAGTGTTATGTACAGAACTGTTAGTGTACAATTATTGTTAGATATGGGTTTAAATGTAAATGATCCATTCATTGTATATGAGGACAATCAAGCTGCAATAAAGATGGCTAACAATGCTGCAGTAAGAACAAGATCTAAACATACTGATCTTCGTTATTTAAATGTCAGACAATGTATCAAAGATAAATTAATACAGCTAGAGTATTGTTCATCTGATGTAAATACTGCAGACCATTTTACGAAGGTACAAAGTGCTGTGAAACACAATGCTAATTGTGAAATAATGTGCATAAGATTGTAAGTTATATATTATTCCACCCAAAGGGGAGAATGTTAGGCATATGGTGTTAGCCTACAATGTTGGGTTGAAAATATATTAACCATAATGCTATGTCTTTAAGAAGTTAATTGGCCAATGGGTGTGTAAGTGTTCTCATGGCCATAAGAGGAAGCTAGGAACATAGCTTCTCTCTCTCTCTGAATTCACTGATCTCTACTATTACTGTTTTTGCTCTGCTGTTAGTTTACTACTGTTGTAAACCTGAACTGTGTATTGACCTCTGGACCGGTAAGAAGACTTTGTAGTTTGGATTACTCCTTGGACTGTTGCTATTGTTTATGACCTGGACTGTTTATTTTTTGACTGTGCATTTTTGTTCTTACACCACCTCAAAAGTAAACTACTTTTTGTTTTTATAACTCAGTGTATTCTTGTGTGACTCTTGCTGCTCTCAGTACCCTTCTTTGTCTGTGCAACTCTTTGGTAGCACAAGGAGATCTCTGCACAACAAATTCCTTAACACATTGGATAATAATTTAAGAATCTCAATACATTTACTGAAAGAACAATTTAACATGTTATTGGCTGATCAAGTAGCAATTAATTTGCGCTATGCTAAACATAATACTTTTTGTAACGCTAATAAGCCTGGTAGATTTTTGGCTTACCAATTAAGGAAGAAACAGAAATCACGTACTATAGATAAAATAGAATATAAAGGAAAAGAAGTCTACCAACAAAATTTGATTAAGAGGAGTTTTTTAGATTTTTATTCAAAATTATATTCTAAAGAAAACATACAAGCTTTAGATATAGACAAGTATTTACAGGGAGCTCATTTTCTGAGACTCTCAAAAGAACAACAACTTGAGATGAATTGCCCAATTACATCAGAAGAAATTTCTTTAGCTATTAAACAGTTGAAATTGGGCAAGGCTCCGGGAACAGATGGATTAACAGCAATTTACTATAAAAAGTTGTTGCTCGAACTGATTGAACCCTTAAAGATTTTGTTTAATGAAATTCAGACTGGAGGTGCAGTTCCTCCATCATGGAGGACAGCTTTTGTATCATTGATTCCAAAAGAGGATCAAGACCTTACTCAACCTAAAAAATATAGACCTATATCGCTTTTTGTCCATAGGGTCGCGATGGGTCGGACACGACTTCGCAGCTAACAACAACAACAACATATCGCTTTTGAATACAGATTATAAGATTTTTGCTAAAGTATTGGCTAATAGATTAATACAAGTTTTGAAACAAATGAAGCATAGTGATCAATCTGGGAGGTATATGAAATATAATGTAAGACAAATTGTAAACTTGTAATCAGCCTTGGCCTTCTCTAACTGACGTCGCACCAATCGATGGATCGCCTGTAACTCTGCCATGAAGTCCTTCGCTGCCGGCTCCGGTGAGTCCACGGGAGAAAGGGGGAAAAACCGGGGGTGATATCCCACTGTGTGGAGGTGTGCTGCGAATTGTTAAATGCAAACTCAGCTATGGCCAGATAGTCCACCCAATTGTTTTGCTGCAGATTGACGTAGCTGCACAGATATTGTTCCAGGATACCAATGACCTTCTCGGTTCCCCCGTCACTTTAAGGATGATGCGCGGACGAGAGGCAAATCTTGATATCCAACGCATGCATCAACTCCTGCCAGAAGCGGGCTGTAAACTGGGCCCCCCTATCAGAGACGACTCTATCAGGGAGGCCGTGCAGCCGAAACACCTGCTGAATGAACATACAACTAGTGGCGCGGGCTGACGGTAAGCCGCGACAGGGGATGAAGTGCGCCATCTTGGTCAGCATGTCCACCACCACATACACTGTCGTAAAACCAGAGGATGGGGGTAAATCCGTCAGAAAGTCCATGGACACAGCCCCCCCAGGGTCTTTTGGGTTTCGGCAAAGTCTGCAGTAATCCAGGCGGGGCCCCTGTTGCTGACTTGGCCTGCCTGCATGGGATGCAGGAGGTAACATAGGACTGGACGTCGTGTTGGACTCGGGGCCACCAGAAGGTACGGGAGACCAGGTTCAGGGTCTTGAACAGGCCAAAATGCCCCGCCGCCGGGTTATCGTGACACTGGCTGAGGATGAGTCCCCTGAGTGGCCCTCCCGGAACGTAGAGCCGGTCACGATAATACAAGAGTCTATCCGTGACCGTCCAAGGAGAATCTGGCCCCACCTCCTCCTTCCGCTGAGCCACCCACACATCCTGCTGCTGTGCCTCCCAGATCCGAGCCCGTATATCAACCGGCTCCCGCACCGCAGCAAAAGACTCGATGGGGATCACTGTCCTGGGCAGAAGCTTGTCTTCCACTTGGGAATATTTGGGCTTCCTGGACAGAGCATCCGCTCTTTGATTGTGCCCGCTAGGTATGTACCGAACCCAGAAGTCAAACCTCGCAAAGAAAAGAGACCACCGGATCTGGCGTTGGTTCAAATTCTGAGCGGTCTGCAGGCTTTCCAAATTCTTATGGTCCGTCCGGACCTTGATTTGATGCCGCACTCCCTCCAGATGATGCCTCCAGGCCTCGAACGCCACTTTGATGGCCAGCAGCTCCTTCTCCCAGATTGTATAATTGCGCTCCGAAGGGTTCAGTTTTCGTGAATGGTACGCGCAAGGGAAGAGGGTACCGCTGGCCGTCGTTGCCTGGAGTAACACCACCCCAATGGCAATGTCAGAGGCGTCCGCCTCCACAACAAACGGCCGTTGCGGGTCAGGATGCTTCAAGATGGGCTCCTTCATGAAGGCTTCCTTCAAAGTCTGGAAAGCCTGTTGTTCTGGAGCGTTCCACTGGAACCGAGTCTTCTTCTGCAGGAGCCGGGTGAGGGGGGCTGTCAAGGCAGCAAACCCAGGGATGAAAGTTCGGTAATAGTTGGCGAACCCAAGAAGTCACTGAACATCCTTCACGCGACGCGGGGGTTGCCAACTCTGCAAAGACTCAACCTTACTTGGCTCCATGGCGATGCCCTCAGGAGAAATCCGGTGACCCAGGAAATCGATGGTCACCCGGTAGAACTGGCACTTCTCCAACTTGGTAAACAGCCAATGTTCTCGGAGTCGCTGCAGGACTTGATGGAGATGCTGATGGTGCACCTCACGCGACGGGGAGTAGATCAGGATGTCATCCAAGTAGATCACGACAAACTGATCCAACAAATCCCGGAAAATGTCATTCATGAAATGCTGAAAAACAGCGGGGGCGTTGGTCAGGCCAAACGGCATCACCGTGTACTCAAAATGTCCATAGCGAGTACCAAACGCCGTCTTCCACTCATCACCCGGCCGAACCCTGATGAGGTTGTAAGCTCCACGCAGGTCCAGTTTCGTGAAGATCTTAGCCTCCCAGAGTCGGTCCAAGAGTTCGAGGATGAGGGGCAGCGGGTAACGATTGCGCACCGTGATGGCGTTGAGTTTCCTATAATCGCAGCAAAGCCGCAGTTCGCCCAACTTCTTTTTGACGAAGAGCACGGGTGCAGACACTGGCAAGGACGAGGGCCGGATGAAACTGTGAGCCAAATTCTTCTCCAGAAACTCCCGCAATGCAGCCAACTCGGGGTCCAACATGGAGTACAAACGCCCCACTGGGAGAGGTGCATCAGGGACTAAATCAATGGGGAGTCATAGGGCCTGTGCGGGGGTAATTGATCCGCCTCTGTCTCGCTGAACACATCAGCAAAGTTGGACAGTTAGGGAGGCAAGGAAATCCCTGGGGAACCCTCCACCTGGCCGGCACAGATATGGCGGGAGTGGTCCACGCACTGCAAGCTTGGGAAGGTGACCAAGGTCTGTGACCAATAGATCTGTGGGTCATGCGCCCAGAGCCACGCCAGTCCCAAGACCACGGGGAAGTGCACATCTGAGGTGATATAGAACTGGATGGCCTCCACATGGGAACTGATAGCCATACATAATGGTTGCATGGCGGCCATAATTGGCCCAGACAGGAGCACTCGACCATCGATAGTCTCCACTAACATGGGCGGATCCACCGGGCACTGGGGAACAGCCCATTTGGCCACAAATGCTATGTCCATAAAATTTGTGGTGGCCCCAGAGTCAATTAAGGCATGGACTGGAATCCCCTCTGGCTTGCCAGGAAGGATCAGACGTGCCTCCAAAATCAGATGCCGTGGAGGTCCACAGGCAGCATCGGAAAGACGTCGCTCAGTGTTGTTGTGGGACGCCCGATCTATCACACCATCTAGATCGGCCTCGGGGCGTTTCCCAACAGAAAAGTAGGGGACTTTCTCAGGGCAGACTCGGTCACTGATGCCCGCTGTTGCTTCTTTGAGCAAAAAGCAGCCAAATGCCCAGGATCCCCACAGTAAAAACACAACCCCCCCGATCATTGTCTGTTCATTTCAGTCACCGATAGACGAGACCTGGTGGCACCCAGCTCCATTGGCTCCTCCCTTTGAACTGGGGGCTCACGCACAACAGGGGCTGCAGGGGTCTGTGGGGTGGCACGGCGACTCCTTCGCTGCTGCAACCAAGCATCGATCCGCAGGCAGAGATGGATCAGCCCATTCAGGTCTGAGGGAATATCCACACGGGCCAGCTCATCCAACATCTCCTCCGACAATCCATCCTGGAAGACATCCACAAGTGCAGCCTCATTCCAGGCGGAATCCTGGCTAAGCAGCCGAAAATCGTTGATATAGCCCTGTAGGGGGCGTTGACCCTGCCTCAGAGCTTTCAGGCGTCGAGTAGCAGTCTGCGTCTTAATAGGGTCCTCATACATCAGACGCATATGATCACAAAACCCCACAAAGTTGTCCAACAATGGGCTAGGTTGAGCCAGCAGAGGCGTGCCCCAACGAGCTGCATCACCCGAAAGAAGGCTTAACACAAACCCCACCTTATCCCGGTCAGTGGGGAAATCAGCTGCTCTCATTTTTTTATTTTATTTTTATTTATTTTAATTCCATTTATATCCCACCCTTCTCCGAAGACTCAGGGCGGCTTACAAGCTTAGCAGTAGCCTGCTCTTTATCATGCTGATAAAGAGCTGGCATTGTCCCAGGAAAGCAGGAAACAGTTCTGGATTGCCAGTAAATTTATCTGGCATTGCAACTTGGCATTTTCTCCTGGGTGGGGGTGATGGTGGTGGTGCAGCATGAACCTGAGCTTGCAGTTGAGCCACCTGAGCTGCCAGCAAAGTGAGTTTCTGGGTGAGCTGGGCATTCTCAGCACGTAGCTGCTCCATAATATTAGTAAGGGGTGGGAGGCTGAAGGCAAACTGTTCTGTACCAGCCTGCTACCGGCCCTGCAGAAAAGGCAGGGACAACCCCTTTAAAAACGGCAAGAGACTGGAATTACGCCTGCCAAATTTATAGCTACAAAAACAAACAAGACACAAACCAAGAAACAGGAGCTTTAAGAAACACGAACTATCCAAGCGGTTGCCTTCAGCAAACCAGCCCTCCCCACACATTCCCCTTATATACAGTTCAGGGCGTGGCTTCTCTCTGCCTCCTTCCGAGAAGCCCCATTGCCTTCCTCTGTTTGCTCCTAATTGACTGCCTCCTGAGTCGGGCGTCCTTGAACAGGGCCAGCTGTGGGTTATCTTCATCCACGCTGTCAGGCTCACACAGCTGGGTCTCCGTGGTGACCAAGTGGGAGGGGCCTGGCTGAGGGCTCTCATCAGCAAGATCTTCAACCCCCTCAGCAAGGTCTTCAACACCCCCCTCCTCCTCCTCTGAGTCGTCCGACCCAACTGCCGAACCCACAGGCTGACCCAGAATCACAACACTATCCCGCACCGCAGGGCCCTTCCCCCGGGTCTGCCAATCCGGATGCGGTCGGGGATGGAAATTGTTCATGAAAAGCGGTCACCAACGCAGGGGCATGAACGGCGGTCGCCTCTTCCCAGGTGAAGTCCTCTGGTCCGTAACCTTTCAATTCAATCAGGTACTGGAAACGACCTTTCAGCCAATGGGAATCCCTGATGCTGGCGACCTCGTACTCGGGGGTGCTGCCTCCATCATGAGGTCCAGCTCAGCTATCTCTCCTCTCAGATGGGTTGCCGGGCCACCTCTCGGTTGGGACACTGGGCTGCCTCTTAGTTGGGCCACCTCACAGTTGGGCCGCTGGGCCACCTTACAGCTAGCCCACCTCTCAGCTGGGCTACCTCTTACCTGTTTGTTCAAGGAGTTGAAGTTCTCTTTTTAATCTCTTGTAGCTAATCTTGATGTTGCCCTCTTGATATAGTTTGTAATCCACACATGTATTGAAAATGACAGATGAATAAAATTTGCAAAAACAAATCTCATCTTAAAGGAAAAAAATGCATTTCAGCTGAGAGCACAAAAAATGTCAGCTTGTTATTAGTGTAAAAAAATTATACAAAAATATATGGTATAAAAAGATAATACAAGGTAGTCCACAAAATCCAAATTTTTTTAAAACTATTAGAAATTGAAAAATATTATAAAAAAACATTGCAGTCTCTTGTCTATTTTTAATCCACAAAAAGAAGCTAGAATTATAATCAATATTAGATTACGACATGCTGCACAAAGGAAGATAGTTTTCATCTTTTAGGATATTTGATCAGACCAGAAAAAGGAGGAAAGGAAATTTTAGTAGAATTGACTGTTAAAAGGATAAGATTAATCTTGGAATAGGTAAGAAAGGTAGACATACCTTCTCTAAAGGTAAATGTTTCAGTACTGTATAACATTGAAGATGGAAAAATTAACACTGTAATTTTCTTTTTTATTTTGTAGAAGCTGCCAGTTTTTGAAAAGCGCTGTGTTTGTATATTAAAGAATCCTTTCTGTTGAAATAACATAGGTTTACTCCAAATATCATAAATTGATATTTGTTTATTCTTACACTATTTTTTACCCTAATGTCTGATTAGTTTTCCCTTGAGTTTTGTTGTGACAAATATGTTCTGTATATGATTAGAAAAAAAATGTTGGTATACAAACCAGAAATCACTAGCTGCATTTAGGCCCTTAATTCTTAAATTTCAAAAGCTATTCAAAACTTCATCAGCTCATACTGGACTGCACTCCAGTTAAGATTATATGTCTTACTGTTCTATTATATCCTGACCTGTTTTTCTACTATTATATATTTGTTTAAAAATGGGATTACACATTTATTTATTTATTTACTTGCTGCAGTTTCTAAGCTGTTCTAATCAGTTAATGATTAAAAGATACACACACATATATATTATTTTATTAGAGATTACATATGTGTTTCTATGTACATATGCTAAAGAGCAAAATTTATGTGAGGTTTTTTTAAATGTTCTTTATCTCTTACTAGGAAAATTTGTGAGATGTTGATTTCAGATTTAGTGTAATATACATGTACTGTCACTAGAGGTCATGGCAGTAGTAGAGTTAGTGGTGGAACTGGAACAGTTTATGTTAGGTTGCACAATTCCTGTACATATTACAGTTTAGAGGTTTTTAGCATATGAAAGCAGATGGTCTGTCTTCACTTTCTATGCATCAACTGGTTCTTCAAAATTGACATTTATGAGCAGTAAAAATAACTATATGGGGACTATACATGAAAAATAACACTAGCCCTGTGCAAAGCATTTTAAGGAGGTGTTTTGCAAAATGCATTACAAACGAACTATTTTTTTTTCAAAGTATAAAAGCAGCCACATAATTTGCTTTGTCTGGTTGCTTCTAGTAAGTGCATATGGGTTGTGTACATGTACAGGAAAGATTTCTGATGTTCTTTCAATGAAATAGTGTTTGTATCTGCACATGAGGCAGAGACAGGACAGAAAAACTTTTGAAACAGTCACACAAGCCTCTTAAAGGGGATTGTTTAATGCAGGGGTGTCAAACTGCTGACCCATGGGCCGGATGTGTCATCTGGAAGCTGGGCCCACCCCATTGCCGGCAATGGCAAAACCCAATATGTTGCGCGACATCACATGATGTCACGAGTTTAAAATGTCTGGTTTAATGCTTCAAAGAAAGGTACCCTTAGTTTACAGCAAGTTTTGTTATGAAGAACCTCTTTTAAATTTTTTGCACAGCCATAAGGAACATTATGTATTATGTCGTGGGCTCTGATGAGCAGGAATGAAGACACACAGCTGAGTACAGAGGAACTCATTCTTTTATTAAACTGGAACTGTACTGAGGACTTGGGTGCATCCCGCCACAATATATAGCCACACCCTCTGGAAGCAACCAATCAGATTGAACCCATGCTTGCCGCCCAAAGTTGACCTTCAGCCTCCCACCCCTTACTATTATTATGGAGCAGCTACGTGCTGAGAATGCCCAGCTTGCCCAGCAACTCACTTTGTTGGCAGCTCAGGTGACTCAATTGCAAGCTCAGGTCCATGCTGCACCGCCACCATCACCCCCACCCAGGAGAAAATGCCAAGTTTGTGTTAAGCCTTCTTTCGGGTGATGCAGCTCGTTGGGGCACGCCTCTGCTGGCTCAACCTAGTCCATGGTTGGACAACTTTGTGGGGTTTTGTGATCATATGCGTCTGATGTATGAGGACCCTATAAAGACGCAGACTGCTACTCGACGCCTGAAAGCTCTGAGGCAGGGTCAACGCCCCCTACAGGGCTATATCAGCGATTTTCGGCTGTTTAGCCAGGATTCTGCCTGGAATGAGGCTGTGCTTGTGGATGCCTTCCAGGATGGATTGTCGGAGATGTTGGATGAGCTGGCCCGTGTGGATATTCCCTCAGACCTGAATGGGCTGATCCATCTCTGCCTGCTCGGTTGCAGCAGCGAAGGAGTCGCCGTGCCACCCCACGGACCCCTGCAGCCCCTGTTGTGCGTGAGCCCCCAGTTCAAAGGGAGGAGCCAATGGAGCTGGGTGCCACCAGGTCTCGTCTATCGGTGACTGAAATGAACAGACGACGATCGGGGGGTTGTGTTTTTACTGTGGGGACCCTAGACATTTGGCTGCCTTTTACCCAAAGAAGCGACAGCGGGCATCAGTGACCGAGTCTGCCCCGAGAAAGTCCCCTACTTTTCTGTTGGGAAACGCCCCGAGCCCGATCTAGACGGTGTGATAGATCGGGCGTCCCACAACAACACTGAGCAACGTCTTTCCGATGCTGCCTGTGGACCTCCACAGCATCTGATATTGGAGGCACGTCTGATCCTTCCTGGCAGGTCAAAGGGGATTCCAGTCCATGCCTTCACTGACTCTGGGGCCACCACAAATTTTATGACCAATGCCCCCGCTGTGTTTCAGCATTTCATGAACGATATTTTCCGGGATTTGTTGGATCAGTTTGTCGTGATCTACTTGGATGACATCCTGATCTACTCCCCGTCGCGTGAAGTGCACCATCAGCAACTCCATCAGGTCCTGCAGCGACTCGGAGAACATCGGCTGTTTGCCAAGTTGGAGAAGTGCCAGTTCTACCGGGTGACCATCGATTTCCTGGGTCACCGCATTTCTCCTGAGGGCATCACCATGGAGCCAAGTAAGGTTGAGTCTTTGCAGAGTTGGCAACCCCCACGTCACATGAAGGATGTTCATTGACTTCTTGGGTTCGCCAACTATTACCGGACTTTCATCCCTGGGTTTGCTGCGTTGACAGCCCCCTCACCCAGCTCCTGCAGAAGAAGACTCGGTTCCAGTGGAACGCTCCAGAACAACGGGCTTTCCAGACTTTGAAGGAAGCCTTCATGAAGGAGCCCATCTTGAAGTATCCTGAACCACAACGGCCATTTGTCGTGGAGGCGGACGCCTCCGACATTGCCATTGGGGTGGTGTTACTCCAGGCAACGACGCCCAGCGGTACCTTCTTCCCTTGCATGAAAACTGAACCCGTTGGAGCGCAATTATAAAATCTGGGAGAAGGAGCTGCTGGCCATCAAAGTGGCGTTCGAGGCCTGGAGGCATCATCTAGAGGGAGCGCGGCATCAAATCGAGGTCCGGATGGACCATAAGAATTTGGCAAGCCTGCAGACCGCTCGGAATTTGAACCAACGCCAGGTCCGGTGGTCTTTTTTCTTTGCGAGGTTTGACTTCCGAGTTCGGTACATACCTAGCGGGCACAATCAAAGAGCAAATGCTCTGTCCAGGAAGCCCGAATATTCCCAAGTGGAAGACAAGCTTCTGCCCAGGACAGTGATCCCTGTCGAGTCTTTTGCTGTGATGCGGGACCTGGTTGATATACGGGCTCGGATCCGGGAGGCACAGCAGCAGGAGGTGTGGGTGGCTCAGCGGAAGGAGGAAGTGGGGCCAGATTCTCCTTGGACGGTCACGGATAGACTCTTGTATTATCGTGACCGGCTCTACGTTCCGGGAGGGCCACTCAGGGGACTCATCCTCAGCCAGTGTCACGATAACCCGGCGGCGGGGCATTTTGGCCTGTTCAAGACCCTGAACCTGGTCTCCCGTACCTTCTGGTGGCCCCGAGTCTGACACAACGTCCAGTCCTATGTCACTTCCTGCATCCCATGCAGGCAGGCCAAGTCAGCAACAGGGGCCCCACCTGGATTACTGCAGCCCTTGCCAACACCCAAAAGACCCTGGGGGGCTGTGTCCATGGACTTTCTGACGGATTTACCCCCATCCTCTGGTTTTACGACAGTGTATGTGGTGGTGGACATGCTGACCAAGATGGCGCATTTCATCCCCTGTCGCGGCTTACCGTCAGCCTGCACCACTAGTCGTATGTTCATTCAGCAGGTGTTTCGGCTGCACGGCCTCCCTGATAGAGTTGTCTCTGATAAGGGGGCCCAGTTTACAGCCCGCTTCTGGCAGGAGTTGATGCATGCGTTGGATATCAAGATTTGCCTCTCGTCCACGCATCATTCTCAAACTGACGGGGGAACCGAGAAGGTCATTGGTATCCTGGAACAATATCTGCGCTGCTACGTTAATCTGCAGCAAAACAATTGGGTGGACTATCTGGCCATAGCTGAGTTTGCATTTAACAATTCGCAGCACACCTCCACACAGATGACACCGTTCTTGGCCAATGTGGGATATCACCCCCGGTTTTTCCCCCTTTCTCCCGTGGACTCACCGGAGCCGGCAGCGAATGACTTCATGGCAGAGTTACAGGCGATCCATCGATTGATGCGACGTCAGTTAGAGAAGGCCAAGGCCGATTACAAAAGGTTTGCTGATCGGTCAAGATGGGATACACCTTCACTATCGGTGGGAGATCGTGTCTGGTTGTCCACCAGGAACCTACCTTCAACACGGCCGGTGAGAAAGTTAGATCACTGATATTTAGGACCGTTCCCAGTCGAGGCTGTCATCAATCCGGTCGCCTATCGCTTAACTGTGCCACGTTCCCTGCGCGTGCACCCAGTCTTTCATTGGTCTCTGTTGGTCCCCGAGCAACCGGCCTGTGCACTCCGCTGAGCGGAACCTCCCCCATCTGGACCTCGTGATGGAGGCAGCACCCCCGAGTACGAGGTCGCCAGCATCAGGGATTCCCGTTGGCTGAAAGGTCGTTTCCAGTACCTGATTGAATGGAAAGGTTACGGACCAGAGGACTTCACCTGGGAAGACGCGACCGCCGTTCATGCCCCTGCGTTGGTGACCGCTTTTCATGAACAATTTTCCATCCCCGACCGCATCCGGATCGGCAGACCCGGGGGAAGGGCCCTGCGGTGCGGGATAGTGTTGTGATTCTGGGTCAGCCTGTGGGTTCGGCAGTTGGGTCGGACGACTCAGATGAGGAGGAGGGGGGTGTTGAAGACCTTGCTGAGGGGGTTGAAGATCTTGCTGATGAGAGCCCTCAGCCAGGCCCCTCCCACTTGGTCACCACGGAGACCCAGCTGACAGCGTGGATGAAGATGACCCACAGCTGGCCCTGTTCAAGGACGCCCGACGCAGGAGGCAGTCAATTAGGAGTAAACAGAGGAAGGCAATGGGGCTTCTCAGAAGGAGGCAGAGCGAAGCCACACCCTGAACTCTATATAAGGGGAATGTGTGGGGAGGGATGGTTTGCTGAAGGCAACCGCTTGGATAGTTCGTGTTTCTTAATGCTCCTGTTTCTTGGTTCGTGTCTTGTTTGTTTTTGTAGCTATAAATTTGGCAGGCGTAATTCCAGCCTCTTGCCGTTTGTAAAGGGGTTGTCCCTGCCTTTTCTGCAGGGCCGGTAGCAGGCTGGTACAGAACACAAGGATAGAGGCAGGAGAGGGAAAGTAGAAAGCAAAAGTTATCCCAAGCTCCCCTCCCCCCAGCAGAATTGCAGGTCCCAAAAGTAGGATATATATGCACATAGAGATTTTGGGATCCTGACATTCACCCCCCCCCCCCAGAAGAATGGGAAATCCACCTAGAAAACAAAAAAGGAAAGGGGAACAACAACACAGAAAGTCAATGAGGTTTGTCAGGATATTTAGAATGAAAGCATTTTAAAAGCGTAGGGGCCCTAATTTATCGCTTGTACACCCACTCATTCTGGGCAGAAGGGAGATTCTTCCAATCCACTAGTTGTGTAACCCTATGGTGTCTTTGAGAGTCTAAAATGTCTTTGATTTCAAAATGTTCTTCTCCCTCAACCATGATAGGTGTAGGCACCGGTTGTGCAGGAGGCCTGACATGGGAGGTGAATTCTGGTTTAAGCAAACTACAGTGGAAAACAGGGTGGATTTTCCGTACATTCTTTGGCAAATCTAATTCAACAGTCACAGGATTGATAAGACGCTTAACAGGAAATGGTCCTATAAATTTAGGCCCCAATTTCTTTGAAGGTTGTAGAGACTGTAAATATTTCATAGAGGGGAATACACAGTCCCCAACTTTTTACAGTTTCTGTTCTACCCTCCATTTGTCAGCTTGGGCTTTATAGGCCTCCCTGGCTTTATCCAGGGCCTTCCTGACCACTGGCCAGGTTTTTTGCAATTGTTTGATCCACTCCTGCAAGGAGGGGATCTCAGGTTCTTTGGTGGTGAATTCAGGCATGGCCATAACGGTTTGACCATTTGCTATTTGAAATGGAGTGAAACCAGTACTAGAGTGTATATCATTATTATAGGCAACCTCAGCAAACAGTAGCAGGTTGGCCCAATTGTCTTGTTGGTAATTAATAAAACATCTTGGGTCCTGTTCTAGAACTGAGTTAAGCCTCTCTGTCCCCTCATTAGTTTGAGGATAGTGAGAAGATGATAGTCCCTGACTAGAACCCATTAAGTCCAGAAAAGCCTTCCAGAACTTAGAAGTGAATTGAACCCCTCGGTCAGAAATTATACGTTGCCGGGCTCCATGAAACTGATATATATTCTGCACAAATAGTTTAGCTAAAGTTTTTGTAATTGGAATCTTGGGACATGGGATGAAGTGAACTTGTCTGGAAAACAAGTCTGTTACAACCCAAATTACACTGTTGCCAGCACTTTCAGACAGTTCTACAATGAAATCCATAGAAATCTCTCTCCAGGGTGCTGATGGACATGCTACTGGCTGCAGCAGTCCTAGGGATTTCCCTTGTCGCCTCTTGGCAGCTGCACATGTGGGGCAGCTGACCACATAGCTTTCTAAGTCCTTTTTCAATGCAGGCCACCAAAATTGTCTCTTAATAAAATGCAAGGTTTTTACAAAACCAAAATGTCCAGCAGTTTTTGAATCATGTCCTGCTTGCATCACTTCAAGGCTGCTGGGACCTAAAGTTTCTGTCCAATACATGATAATCCATCTTTTAATGTACACAGGTTATTATGGTTACAAAACCATTCATCTGTTTCTAAGGTGACTTTAAATTCCTATAATAAAGTATTTCTAACAGGTTCCACTGATCAGACTTTATGAGCTTGTGTCATGCGCCCTAAAGATCCACTCCCCAATGAAGAAAAATCCTCGGTCATGTACAAGATGTCATGCCAGAATTGCAACTGCAATTACATTGGGGAGACGGCAAAACGACTGAGGACTAGAGTGCATGAACACAAGCTTGCTATTAGAAGACAAGAACAACATTCACAGGTGTGGGCACACATGGCTACACATAACCATATCTTTAATCTAACAGGGACCGAGGTAATTGCCAGTAACAACTTTAAAGGCAGCCGCTTGTTTAAGAAAGCTTGGTTTTCAAACCACTCCTCTATCAACCGGCACATAGACCTCCCCCCTGCATACCAGGCACTAAGGAATTGGGAAGAGGAACGACATGCGTGATATGGAGGCAAACAGAGCGCCTCATGGTATCAAAAATTTACAGAGCGCCTCATGGTATCAAAATCAAGATTGCACAAACACACAACCACCCTGCATTGTAGAACAAAGGGAAGAAGAGAAACAACTATTTAGAACCTCTGGTATAAGAACACGGGCAATGACTAGAGCTATGGCTATAACACAAGGAACTGTCAGCAATCCACTTTTGACAACAGACACCCAGAGACAACTACATCCCCCCAAAACAGATGCATGATAACTCAAAGGAATACGGCTGGCCTCAACAAACAGATTGGTGACGCACTCCATGAGTGGAGTGCAGACACCAACAGTATAAACGCGATCTCCTCACCTCAGCATTTCCATCATGATGACATTAGCAGTTAGCCAACGAAAGCTTGATCTTTTAGCAATAGAAACTGTTTTAGTTTTTCTTATTTCACCCCAGTGTTTGCTTAGTTTGTTAATTTTTAATATGCCTAGGATTCACATTTTTAATCTTATCAAGGAATACACACACAAACACACACACACACACACACACACACACACACACACACACACACAGAGTTGGATCTAAAAACTGGAAACCAGTGCTGATGACATCTGTTGTTGTTGTTAGTTACAAAGTCGTGTCAGACCCATCGTGACCCCATGGACAACATTCCTCCAGGCCTTCTTGTCCTCTACCATCTTCTGGAGTCCATTCAGGCTCATGTCTACTGCTTCAGTGACTCCATCCAGCCACCTCATTCTCTGTCATCCCTTTCTTCTCTTGCCCTCAACCTTTCCCAGCATTAGGCTCTTCTCCAGTGAGTCCTTCCTTCTCATTAGGTGGCCAAAGTATTTGAGTTTCAACTTCAGGATCTGGCCTTCTAAAGAGCAGTCAGGGTTGATCTCCTCTAGGACTGACCGGTTTGATCACCTTGCAGTCCAAGGGACTCGCAGGAGTCTTCTCCAGCACCATAGTTCAAAGGCTTCAATTCTTTGGTGCTCAGCCTTTCTTATGGTCAAACTTTCATAGCCATACATTGCAACTGGGAAGACCATAGCCTTGACTATTCACACTTTTGTTGGCAGGGTGATGTCTCTGCTTTTTAGTGTGCTGTCTAGAATTGCCATGGCTTTCCTCTCCAGGAGCGTCTTTTAATTTCTTAGCTGCAGTCCCCGTCTGCAGTGATCTTGGAGCCCAGGAAAATAAAATCTGTCACTACCTCCATTTCTTCCCCATCTATTTGCCAGGAATTGAGTGGGCCAGATGCCATGATCTTGGTTTTCTTAATATTTAGTTTCAACCCAACTTTTACACTCGCCTTCTTCACTCGCAACAAGAGGCTCTTTAGTTCCTCTTCACTTTCTGCCATTAGAGTGGTATCATCTGCATATCTTAGGTTGTTGATATTTCTCCCGGCAATCTTAATTCCAACTTTTGATTCATCTAGCCCTGCCTTTCTCATGATGTGCTCTGCATATACGTTAAACAGGCAGGGTGACAGTATGCAGCCTTGCCAGACTTTTTCCCCAATTTTGAACAAATCAGTGGTTCCCATGTCCAGTTCTCCCTGTTGCTTCTTGATCCGCATATAGGTTTCTCAAGAGACAAATAAGATGGTCTGGTACTCCCATCTCTTTAAGAACTTGTCACAATTTGTTGTGATCCACACAATCAAAAGCTTTAGCATGTTCAATGAAGCAGAAGTAGATGTTTTTCTGGAACTCTCTAACTTTCTCCATGATCCAGCATATGTTGGCAATTTGATCTCTAGTTCCTCTGCCTCTTCGAAATCCTGCCTGTACTTCTGGTAGTTCTCGTTCCACATACTGCTGGAGTCTAGCTTGTAGAATTTTAAGCATAACTTTACTAGCATGTGAAATGAGTGCAATGGTGCGATAGTTTGAACATTCTTTGGCACTGTCTTTCTTTGGAATTGGAATGTAAACTGATCTTTTCCAATCCTGTGGCCACTGTTGAGTTTTCCAAATTTGCTGGCAAATTGCGTGTAGCACTTTTACTGCATCATCTTTAAATATTTTGAATAGCTCAGCTGGAATACTGTCACCTCCACTAGCTTTGTTGTTGCTCAGATTTCCTAAGGCCTATTTCACTTTACATTCTAGGATGTCTGGCTCAAGGTCAGTGACCACCTCATCATGGTTATCAGGGACGTTAAGCTCATTCTTGTATAGTTCTTCTGTGTAATTTTGCCACCTCTTCTTAATTTCTTCTGCCTCTGTTAGGTCCCTGCCATTTTGGTCCTTTATCATGCATGAAACGTTCCCTTGATCTCTCCAATTTTCTTGAAGAGATCTCTTGTCCTCCCTATTCTATTGTTTTCTTCTATTTCTTTGCACTATTTGTTTAAGAAGGCATTCTTATCTCTTCTAGCTATTCTCTGGAATTGTGCATTCAATTGGGTGTATCTTTCTTTTTCTCCCTTCCGTTTCGCTTCTCTGCTGTCCACTAGATGTCCTGATGACATCTAGTGGTGAATTATGGCACTACAATTTATTTATGCCTAAAAGACACCTCGCCTGAAGCCCAGAACTAGATAAGACTTTGGCTGGCCTTGGAAGCTTTTACTATTGAGAAATTGCAGTTGAGAAAAAAGGAACAGGCTTGGGGGCTGCTTATCTGTGTGGCAGAGATGATAAACATTCTAAATTTGGCCTGTCTGAATTTTGAACATAAATACTGACTTTCAGAACTGAATTGTGGATTTATTTTCTTGTAGAAGAAATGTATGGAACACTTTGGATTATAAGTTTTGAAACTTAAGCAATGTTCAATGGTTCTCTTTTCTCCTTAGACAGAAAGGATATATTTCTTACTGGACAGAAAAATTTGAATTTTACTTATATCATCTTAGGGGAGATTCAGAAATGGACAGTTGGTTGGATAAATCTATAAAGGCTACTTATAAAAAAATGATCTTTCATATTTAGTATTAAATAGTAAAACACCATCTTTAACATCTGTTCCTAGTAGCCTTAACTTGCCATATCACCAAGAAAATAACCAAATGCGCTGACTTGGAAAGTTAGTTGCCAAAGAAAGAAAGCTAGAGTAAGACTGAAGAAAACAGAAGTTTTGACCTATTAGAAGGGATGCTATATTATTAATTAGAGGTTTGAATATGGTTAAGAATAGATTGTTAGAAATAGAAGCATTATTATAACTAGATAGTTAGGATTTGTAATCAGAATATTAGATTTTGGTATGAGAAGGGAAACAGGAAAATGTTAAGAAGTTTGAATAAGGGAAGCTTTTGGTTACCCAAATATAACTTACTTTGAAATTATAAAGAATAGAGACATTTTGAACAGTGAGGGGAAATTAAAAAATTTTTAAAAGCAAAAACAGGATACTGATTGAACATATGGATATTGAGTGCAAATGCAATTAAGATATGGTTTGGCTAGAAAAGATATTTTAAACTGATATTATTGATATCATTAGAAAAATTTAAGAAATGTTGATATGCAATTGTATGTTTACTAACAATAAGAATTGAATTTGCTTACTGAGAAAAAATGGTTATTACCAAAAGAAGAGAGGATGTAATGGTGGATGTAATTTTGGACTTAGTTGGAAGAAGGTTATATGTACCACAGAATCACTAATGGACTCAGTCATCACGTTGTCTATTGAGCACTTGTTTGTAGAAATAGAAAATTAATAAAACATTATTTAAAAAATGTTCATCTTTTGTTTTGGTGTAAATAAGGATATCGACCAGGTAAACTAGGACCCCCTTATACAAGTGATCACGTAGGACTTCATTGATCAGTTGCATGAATACTGCAGGGGGCCCCTGTAACTCAAAGGGGAGAACTTTAAATTGGAAGCAACCCAATGGGCAATTGAAAGCAGTTTTCCACTCATCTCCTTTCTTTATTCTTATTCTATAATAAGTGTCTCTCAAGTCCAGTTCTGAGAAAAATTTTCCTTTCAATGGGTGCGCTAACGTGATTTTCATTAAAGGTAATGGATACATGTTTACCACGCACACAGCATTGAGGCTTCTATAATCCACACAGAGAGCCATCTTTCTTCTCTCTGAACAACACAGGGGCTGCTACCTGTGGTCTAGCTGGCTTAATAAACCCCCACTCCAAATTCTTTTTGATAAATTTTTTCACCGTTCAACCCTCTAGGAGTGAGTACATTTTAGGTTTTGGCAATTTCGCCTCTGGGATGATTTCTATTGCAGTCTGTGGGCTGGTGAGGGGGGAGTTCATCCACCCTCTGCTCGCTGAAAACTTGTCAAATCTTGGTATTCCATTGGGAGGATTTGCAAGTCTGGCTCACTGAGGGCAGAGGCAAAATCACGACATAATCCACATCTCCCACCATTTTCTTTAGTAAAATGTGGGGCTTCCCCTTGTGGAAATCTGTTGCCCTTCCCTCCAGTTGATCATGGGGTTCCACTTCTTTAGCCAAACCAGTTGCAGAACTAATGACCACTTCATTCCCAGGGCCACAATAAACATTAAAGTCTCTGTGTGGCCACCCAGGTCAATGTACAAGGGTCTGGTGGCAAAACTAGCAGGCACTCACTCCTGCAACAGAACCGTCCAGTTGGCAAAAATTGGAGTCTTAAGTCTCCTGAGGGGGACCCCCCATTTTCCCCACTAGTTCTGGGCTAATCATGCACTGGGTACACCCCAGGTCCAGCAAGGCTGCCAATTTCACTGTCCTCCCAGTGCTGTGTATGGAAATTTCTAGGGGTACTGTTATGGGGTCAATTGGCCCACTCACCAATGGGTCATCCATGTAGTCATCCTCCGCCACTCCTGGGTCATAACGTGGAGTCAGAGCTTGACCCTACTGATTGCAATCCCAAGCTCCCCCTCCCCCCAGTAAAATGGCAGGCCCCAAAAGTAGAACATATATGCAAGGAAAAACACAGAGGTTTTGGGGTCCTGACACTCTTATGTTGCTACCAATTGAGTGTGATGTCATTTGGGCTAAATGAAGTCCTGCATGAGCACTTGTAAAAGGGGGCCCTGGTGTTTCTGGAGGATATATTGATCTATACAAAAAAAAAACAAGGACAGGGCAGCGCTTGAGAAACTGCAGAAGGCTCAGCTTTTCGCGAAACTGTCCAAATGTGATTTACATAAGAGCAGCTTGGATTACCTAGGTTACCAAATCTAGAAGGAATCATAGAAATGGATCCTGGGAAAGTCTGAGTGATCCTAGAGTGAGAGCTTCTGTGAAGAATGAGACAACTATAAAGTTTCCTTGGCTTTGCTAACTTCTATCATCAGTTCATCCCATTTGTTCAGATAGCCCTACTCAGATAGCCCTACAAACCTGTTGAAAATGAAAGGGGAAACAAACCCCAGGCCCAGCCAAACCCTAAGCTGGTCACTGGAGAGCCAAGCCATGTTCAAGAAGTTCAAATGTCTTTTTGCTGCTGAACCAGTCCTAAAACACCCTGACCCAGATGCCAGTGATGTGACCATGGGGGTTGGTGTTTTTTAAGAAGAAAGCAAAGGAAGAGTTACAGCCATTCACCTACATTTCCTGCAAGTTCTCTGAGACTGAGATAATGGGCTATTTGGGAAAAGGAAGTCTATAAGGTCCTCATTTGGAGGTAATTCCTGGACAGCAGTAAAAGACCCTTCGAGATGCGAACAGACCACAAAAAAACTAGAAGCATTGAAGGCTCCCTGTAAGTTGTCTCCCAAACAGGTCCAGAAGGCCCAATACTTCAACTGATTCAACTTCACCCTCTGCCTATCAGGAGGGCAACATTTCTTGGCAGATGCTCTCTCCTGGATGCCAGTATAACCGTGCTCAAGAGGTCATCAACTCCATCATCTCCTCCAAGCAAATTGTAGCACCAGCTCTCATAAGACAGCAGGAAGCATCATCAACATTGACCAAGGACCTGATGGGGCCACTAAAAGAAGCCCTGGCAGGGTATAAGTGGCTGCAGCAACACAAGAGTGAGCTGTCATTAAGAGACAGACTAGCATGGATGGGGAGCAAGCTATACGTCCCGGCAAGCCAGAGGACTTTAGTATTGCAGCAAAGGCATGATGCAAAGGCAGCAGTGCATTTTGGATTTGTGAAGACCTTTCACCTTGTAGAGACAGTTTTGGTGGCCATGAATAAAGGACATAGAAGCCTATATAGCCAGCTGTCCTGTGTGCGCTTCAGCGAAGAGGCTGCCCAGCAAGCCTCCAGGGCTGTTTATAGGCAGTAGCCAGCCCCACAGCTCTATAGGGGGAGAGATCTATGGACTTTATTGTGGAACTGCCAGAGAGTGCTGGGAACACTGTGGTCTGGTCATTACAGACTTATTTTCTATGCAAACCCACTGGCATGCCCTAGGACTCTGGCTAAGCTCATTGTACAACATGTATACTGGCTGCATGGCATTCCAAAATGCATAATCTGAGATCAGGGGTGCAGTTCAGCTCAAAGTTTTGGCAAGAATTCCTGAGGTTGCTAGGCTCCTGCCAGGGCCTTAGTTCCATCCATCATCCACAAATGAATGGAGCTTGTGAATGTAATACGCAGTCCTAGAGCAATAACCTTGATACTATGTTAACGATTAGCAGACTAATTGGACTGAGCTTCTGCCCTTCGTTGATGTGGCATACAATAACTGTGCACGGTAGCATTGGGTTTATCCCCTTTCAAGAGGCTACTAGGCTGGAATTTGTGCCTGTGCCAGAGGTTCATCTAGAGTCTCCATCAACCTGCTTGGCTGAATAGATGAGTACACTAAAAAGCTATCTGGTCTGTAGTGTGCAAAGCTCTAGAGGAAGCAAGAAGAGACAGGTTGACATGGAGAGCACTTCAGAGGGAGTTTAGGATAGGGGAGGAGGTGTACCTGTCCACGAAATTCCTGCAGTTGGGGCAGCCCTGCAAGAAGTTGGGCCCTAAGAACATAGGTCCTTTCCCTATTATCCGGATTGTAAATCTGGTGTCAGTGGAATTACAATTACAATTACAATTACCCAAATATCTCAGGCATGTTCACCCAGTGTTTCACTGTAGTTTGTTGAAGCCCTTTTGTATGTCCCCTTTAAGGCTGGCCATTAAGCTGCCTTCCGCCCCCCCTCTGCCTCCATATGGGTAAGTGGAGAGAAGCATTTTGAGGTCAAGGAAATCCTTGACTCTGATTACCACAAGAGGTTGTATTTGGTTTTGTGGAAAGAGTTTCCTTTAGCAAGACAGAATGGATGGCAACAGGGAATGTCCATGCTCCCTGCTTACTCAGAGGTTCAATGCCAAGTACCCAAATCAACCCCAATAGAACGTTTGTGCACAAAAACTAGTGTAGGAATAATGTTTGTATTTATCTCTTTGCAGTATTTATCTTTTTTCTGGAGGGTCATGGTTGACTTGCTATACAGCCTGCTCACAACCCAACAACAATAATGGGAGGGGGGAGGGAAGGCATCAGAATGTGAGGGTGGTTTGGGAGGGAAATGTTGTGATTCAGGGTCAGCCTGTGGGTTCGGCAGTTGGGTCGGATGACTCAGAGGAGGAGGGGGGTGTTGAAGAGCTTGCTGATGATGGCTTTGAGGCTCCGCAGAGCCCTCAGCCAGGCCCCTCCCACCTGCTCACGACGGAGACCCAGCTGTGTGAGCCTGACAGCGTGGATGAAGATGACCCACAGCTGGCCCTGTTCAAGGACGCCCGATGCAGGAGGCAGTCAATCAGGAGTAAACAGAGGAAGGCAATGGGGCACCTCGGAAGGAGGCACAGAGAGGCCATGCCCTGAACTGTATTTAAGGGGAATGTGTGGGAGGGCTGGTTTGCTGAAGGCAACCGCTTGGATAGTTCCTGTTTCATAGCTCCTGTTTCATGGTTGGTGTCTTGTCTTGCTCTGTTTTATGTTAATAAATTTGGCAGGCTTTATTTCAGCCTCTTGCCGTTTGTAAAGGGGTTGTCCCTGCTTTTGCTGCAGGGCCGGTAGCAGGCTGGTACAGAACAGGAAACTAGAATGCAAGTGTGCCATCTGGAAGCCTGAGGCCATTACACTCCCAAGGTCATCAGGTCTGGGAAAATCAGAGGCAAACAGATTGTTCCCTAAACAGCCCAGGTGCAACCAGCTGGTGGACAAAGGACAATGGGAGGTCTGAGGGGAAAAGGGGAATTTATCTTATGTTTTCGCATGCAAAATGTTAGAACTGGCTTTTCCACTTCTGTACCCACATGGCTTTTCAGTAAAGTATAGTCTTTGAGACAAAAAAGTGTCAGGAGTTTCTTTTGCTGGCTAGCATACTGGGACAGTTGACAAGTTCTTTCAAAACCAGAATATTTTCTCACTGGTCATCTGACTACCTTCAAGGCACTGGCTGACTTTTTAGCATTAATTTTTGAACTATTAATCCATATGCAAAAATGTGATACTTTCATTGCTACTAACACAGTAATACTTTGAGTTAAGAATTACTATGAAATAAAATTGTACCTTATGATTCCATTGTACTAGAATTGTGTTGATTCCAAATACATAAAAACTAGTTGCTTTTCCATTTTATTGTGCAGTATTTATCAAATTAATATAGCCTGCCATCTCATAGAAAGTTACTCTGTTCATGGTTTTTATAGGACAACTGCATTTCTAGGGTAGATTAAAATTACAAGATTCATTTGTCTTAGAACTCATTAATAGAGGCTTGCTTGGAATCCTCCAAGGAAATATTGATAATCAAGCTGCTTTGCTTTTTTATGAAGTTCTTAATCATCAGTGCCATTTTTGGTAATTTCTCAGTGGATTGTTGTACAGCCTGAACTTGAAGATTCACATGAGAAATTAATACCATGGTGAAATTTGTCTTCCAATTTTCCTTCTTGTGCACAACAGCCTTCTATTTTTCTTTCATTCTCAGGGTACTTCCACATTTAACAGAAGTGTTAGAAGAATTGAGTGTCATCAACTCAACTCAAATAAATATATAATAGAAAGCAGGAGGAGCTTATAGTATAACAAATTATTATTTGTTATAATAATTAAATATCATTCTTGTGGCACTACTGATTTTTACACAAAGTCTATACCACTTTGAACAAATCAACATGTTCCCTAAAATTGAATCTTTTAAAGCTTACACTTCATGATTTCCCCCAAACAAGCAGTTGCCTAACATGAAGGATCAAGACGAAATGCTATAGAAAGAGACAGCAGAGAACCATTTTTCATTCCCTTTTCAGTACTATCTAAAAAATGGTATAAGAGATCACGAGGGTATTTTAGAAGGTATCTGTAGCAGCCTGGCACATTCAGCTGCAACCCAGGAAGTCTGAACTCGCACATCTGAAGCCCATCATCAGCAAGCCTTTTGTGTGATACCACTTCCCGATTTCATTAGTGGGATATTGGATACTGTAACCAACCACTGGGAGAATAACCTTGGGAAAGAAAAAGATAATGTCAGTGTATGTTTTCTATGGGAGGGGGTGAAACTCAGCATGTAAAATTCTATATATCAGAACAAAAGAAAATAGCAAATCTGAAGCTCAGAAAGGAAATAAACAAGGAGCAGGAAGAGGGGTTGATTCATTCAGTGCTTTTCTCTGAATGGGTCTGATATTTAGACTAATTTTTTTTAAAAACACCAGCATGTTTTTCAACAATCTATTATACTGACAGAATTATTCCATGAAACTAAAACCCAGGGGACTTCCAGGTGGCGCTTCAGCGGTGAGGACGGTCGGATTCGACCGTCGGCCCTTCGATCCTGTTGAAGAGGCAGAATAGCTGACGATCAGCTGTTCCGCCGCTCGAAAACCCTTCTCCTCGGGCAAAGAGGGGAGGGGGAGCTTCCAGGTAGGGGTAGAGCTCCCCTAGAGCCCCAGGACATTTGTTCTGGGGCATGAAGGGTGAGAGCCACCCCGAAGCCTGGAAATGCTCCGGACGAAGGACTCTTCTGCTTTAGCAGAACAAGACGCTGAATCCACTCCTGCCGGATCTGATTGACATCTTGAGTGTCGGTAGCAGCAGAGCTGATGCAGGAGCAAGATAAATATCAAGTACAAAGCTTTAACTCTGAAACTCAAACTCTCTTCCTGCTCCAACGATCATTTTGAAAGAAAGGGAAGATGGCGCCTGACTGATTTTTTTTTCTTTTTAACAAGAAGCGAAAGTGTTTTCCTTCAAAGTAAAATGACTGTTTGAACTGAGTTGGAATATGTAAAATGGATTTTTAAACCTTAAAAGAGCTACTTATAATTTGGAGGTGCTAAACAGTTATTTTTAAAATTTGGTTATTTCACAGTTTAACTACAAAGTAATATATGGACTAGAAAGTGAAAGTGTGTATTGAAAGTCATTAGTTGCCAAGATGGCTCCCAAACCGCATAGACCCGTTTTTAAAGTGCAGAGGCATTGTTTGTTCTGCAATTTGGAACGCAGTCTTTGAAGTTACCTCCCGAAGCTGCTGCATCTGTATTGACTTTAAAAGATTTACAATATGCTCTAAACGATGCCTTAAAAATTTAGTCTGAAAAAATATTTGAGAAGGTGGCAGAATTTATTGGAAAGGAGAGCAAGAAAATAAGGGAGGATACTTTGATGGCACTTCAAGTGTTTTCAGGCTGTATTGAGAATCTGGATGAATGTGTGGAAGAAATGAAACAAAATAATCTGATGCTGGAGGCTAAAATGGGTGGAGAATAAAATGGAAAAACTTGAAGATGAAATGATGATGCAATATAGAGATATGGAATTCGCCCTGAGGATCAGGGGTTTGAAAGAAAATCTGCAGGAAAATCTGGAAGAGACGTTGGTGGATGCCCTGGTGCCTATTTTGGGGTTTCAACTTGAGGATTTTTTTGGGAAGATAGATAAAGTATTTCGTGTTAATTCTTGTATTGCCATACAAAGGAAACTGCCAAGGGATGTGGTGGCATACTTTACAAAGAGAAAGATTAGAAATGAGATCATTCAAATCTCTTATAATAAAAGACTTAAAGTGGCTAATCAGGAGGTTTTGATTCTGAAAGAGATTCCTCCAAGAATTTTGAGAAAAGGGAAAGATTTTTTTCTTCCTGACAGATGAATTAAAGAAACAACAGCTTCGGTTTAGGTGGGAGATACCAGTGGGGATTGTGGTGAATTATTCTGGAGAAAGATATTGTCTTAATACAGTAGAGAAGGCACGTGATTTTTATTCTAATCTATTGAAAGCAGGCTTACCGTCATCCTCAGAAGAAAAAAAGGAAAGGAAGGAGAGCGACAGTTACAAGAAATAGCTTCGGAGGCTGTGCAATCCTTGGCTTTATTTAAAGATCTTAAGATTCAAAGAATGACACGGGCTGCATTTAGATTTAAGGAATAATAACAATAATAACAGTAGAGATTAATGGAGGACTTTGATAGAAATAAGATTTAGAAATGGAACTTGTTAAAGTTTGTAGGATAATTAAGATCTAATAATGGTGGATATTTGGGGATGGTATTTACAGTAGATCTTAAAAATTATTTATTTATTTATTTATTTATTTTATTTATTTATTTATTTACATTTATATACCGCCCTTTCCCGAAGGACTCAGGGCGGTTTACAGGGTGATTAAAAAACCAAAATACAAAAGTTAAAAAAAATTTTTTAAAAAAATTATATGTGTCCCTGCCTAAATAAAACCCCAGTTAAAATAAGATTAATCCTCAGTCTGGGCCAGAGAGCTCGAAGAGCCAGGTCTTCAGGCCTCGGCGGAATGAACGGAGGTTGGGGGCAGTCCTCAGCTCCACTGGCAGCTGGTTCCAAAGGGCAGGCGCCCCCACTGAGAAGGCCCTATCCCTGGGTGTTACCCGCCGGCAATATCTTACCGGTGGCACCCTGAGAAGACCCTCCCTGTGGGAGCACACTGGATGAAGGGAACTTGATGCCGGCAGCAGGTGTTCCCTCAGATATCCCGGACCCAAGCCATTTAGGGCTTTATAGGTCATCACCAGCACCTTGAATCTCACCCGGAGGGCAACCGGAAGCCAATGCAGCTCGCGGAGTAGAGGTGTTACATGGGAGTATCGGGAAACCACCATCACAACTCGCGCGCCAGGCATTCTGCACCAGCTGAAGCCTCCGAGTGGTCTTCAAGGGCAGCCCCATGTAGAGAGCGTTGCAGTAGTCTAAACGGGAGGTCACGAGCGCATGAGTGACTGTGCGTAGGGCATCTCGGTCCAGATAGGGTCGCAACTGGTGCACCAGGCGAACCTGGGCAAAAGCCCCCCTGGTCATGGCTCCTATATGGTCTTCAAAATTGAGTTGTGAATCCAGGAGGACGCCCACGTTGCGAGCCCTATCAACGGGGGGTAACACCTCACCCCATCGTTAGACATGGAATAGTCTGGTTGACCCGAGATGCCGATATGCACAGCTACTCAGTCTTGACGGGATTGAGACGAAGCCTGTTTCTCCCCATCCACACCTGGACCGCCTCCAGGCACCCGGACATCACGGCGAGGGCATCGCTGGGTTGGTTCGGGGTGGAAAGAAAAAGTTGGGTATCATCAGCGTACTGATGATACCCCACCCCGAAACCACAAATGATCTCACCCAGTGGCTTCATATAGATGTTGAACAGGAGGGGCGAGAGAGCCAACCCCTGAGGAACTCCACAAATGAGAGGCCTCGGGGCGGATCTCTGTCCTCCCGTCAACACCGACTGCGAACGGCCCAGGAGATAGGAGGAGAACCACCGTAAAATGGTGCCTCCCACTCCCAAACCCCTGAGACGCCGCAGTAGGATACCATGGTCGATGGTATCAAAAGCCGCTGAGAGATCTAATAGGACCAGGACAGAGGAAGAACCCCTGTCCCGAGCCCACCATACATAGTATGTATGTATTTAAATTGTTAGTCTAAATGTTGAAGATGTGGTTGTGATGATGCAATGTATTATGTATGGCTGAATTGTAAAAGATTACAATTTTAAAAGTTAAAGTAATTTAGTGGAATATGTAAGATCTTTAAGTAAAAGATATTTATAACTAATAATTATAGTAGAATTTTTGGTACTGTTATATTGGAAGAAGGCTGATTTGTTTATTACAAAGAATGGATTTTGAAAGTTTTGAATTAGATAGAAATGGTAGAATTTGGAATATGTGAAGAATATTTGTGATGGAGATATATTATGATGTTTAAGGAGAGTTAAAGCGCGACTGGATTTAAAGTGTAATTATAGTTAGTTAGTATATTTTAGATTAAGATTGTGAAAATAATACCCTGTATTCTGCTTTGGGAAGTCCGGGGGGGCTGGGGGAGGTAGGGGTATTGGGTGGGTTAGGGTATGGGTTAGGGGTAGGGGGGATGGGGTTTATGTTCAAAAATGTACTTTAAAACCTTATAATAAAAAAAGAATCTAAAACCCAGTATTAATTCAAAGCAATACAGTTTGATTATTTCAAGGAAACTTACTTGGTTTATTGTATATTTATTGTCCATTTCTTCTACAGCTGTTACCACATGGACCTATGGCATAAAAAGAAATTTATATATATATATTTTGGGGGGGCTTGCTAACAAAGAATAAAGGGAGACCGATATGATCATTTCAAACTTATTTGTTCTCATCAGTCAGCCATACCCTTCTGAGATTCGAACCTGGGCCGACTGCATCTTAAGCAGTTGTTTTAACCCTTAGGCCACAGGCTCTCTCTCTCTCTTTGTTAGCTGAGAAGCAAGGGAGATATGTGTTAAATGTTAATCAAGTATTTCTCACAGAAAAGTATTGCAGGAACACATGTTTTGCTATACACAGGTTTATTCCCTTTGTGTGTATTGGAACACAACAAAAAAGGGAGGAAAAAAAGCAAATTGGACATAATGTCAAACAAAACTCCAAAAATGGGCTGGACAAAATTATTGGCACCCTTTCAAAATTGTGGGTAAACAAGATTGTTTCAAGCATGTGATGCTCCTTTAAACTCACCTGGCAAGTAACAGGTGTGGGCAATATAAAAATCACACCTGAAAGCAGATAAAAAGGAGAGAAGTTTACTTAGTCTTTGCATTGTGTGTCTGTGTGTGCCACGCTAAGCATGGACAACAGAAAGAGGAGAAGAGAACTGTCTGAGGACTTGAGAACCAAAATTGTGGACAAATATCAACAATCTCAAGGTTACAAGTCCATCTCCAGAGATCTAGATTTGCCTTTGTCCACAGTGCGCAACATTATCAAGAAGTTTGCAACCCATGGCACTGTAGCGAATCTCCCTGGTCGTGGACAGAAGAGAAAAATTGATGAAAGGTTGCAATGCAGGATAGTCCGGATGGTGGATAAGCAGCCCCAAACAAGTTCCAAAGGAATGCAAGCTGTCCTGCAGGCTCAGGGAGCATCAGTGTCAGCGCAAACTATCCGTCGACATTTAAATGAAATGAAACGCTATAGCAGGAGACCCAGGAGGACCCCACTGCTGACACAGAGACAAAAAAGCAAGATTACAGTTTGCCAAAATGTACTTGAGTAAGCCAAAATCCTTCTGGGAAAACGTCTTGTGGACAGATGAGACCATGATAGAGCTTTTTGGTAAAGCACATCATTCTACTGTTTACCGAAAATGAAATGAGGCCTACAAAGAAAAGAACACAGTACCTACAGTGAAATATGGTGGAGGTTCAATGATGTTTTGGGGTTGTTTTGCTGCCTCTGGCACTGGGTGCCTTGAATTTGTGCAAGGCATCATGAAATCTGAGGATTACCAAAGGATTTTGGGTTGCACTGTAGAGCCCAATGTCAGAAAGCTGGGTTTGCGTCCGAGATCTTGGGTCTTCCAGCAGGACAATGACCTCAAACATACGTCAAAAAACACCCAGAAATGGATGGCAAGAAAGCACTGGAGAGTTCTGAAGTGGCCAGCAATGAGTCCAGATCTGAATCCCATTGAACACCTGTGGAGAGATCTTAAAGTTGCTGTTGGGAAAAGGTGCCCTTCCAGTAAGAGAGACCTGGAGCAGTTTGCAAAGGAAGAGTGGTCCAGAATTCCGGGTGAGAGGTGTAAGAAGCTTATTGATGGTTATAGGAGGCAACTGATTTCAGTTATTTTTTCCAAAGGGTGTGCAACCAAATATTAAGTTAAGGGTGCCAATAATTTTGTCTGGCCCATTTTTGGAGTTTTGTTTGACATTATGTCCAATTTGTTTTTCCCCTCCCTTTTTGTTGTGTTCCAATACACACAAAGGGAATAAACCTGTGTATAGCAAAACATGTGTTCCTGCAGTACTTTTCTGTGAGAAATACTTGATTTTCTGGAAAAATTTCTGGGGTGCCAACAATTTCGGCCATGACTCTGTGTGTGTGTGTGTGTGTATGTATATGTATATATGTATATGTATGTGTGTGTGTGTGTGTGTGTGTGTGTGTGTGTAAATTTTAAATTGCTAACAAAGAATTAAGGGAGACTGATATGTATTTCAAACTTATTAGTTTTCATCAGTCAGCCATACCCTTCTGAGATTCGAACCTGGGCTGATTGCACATTAGGCAGTTGTTTTTACCTCTAGGCCACAGGATCTCTCTCGCTTTGTTAGCTGAGAAGCAAGGGGAGATATATGTCAAATGCTTGTTAACTATTTAGATTATCTTGCTAGGCCCCAAACATGGGACAAATCTTTATTTCCTGTGTCAGCCTAACCTGAAGGCCATCGACAGGCAGTAGTCACACCGGTGACAGCTCATATTTGTGTAAATTTTAAATTGCTAACAAAGAAGTAAAAGAGGTAAAAACAACTGCCTAATGTGCAATCAGCCCAGGTTCGAATCTCAGAAGGGTATGGCTGACTGATGAAAACTAATAAGTTTGAAATGCATATCAGTCTCCCTTAATTCTTTGTTAGCAATTTAAAATTTACACAAATATGAGCTGTCACCGGTGTGACTACTGCCTGTCGATGGCCTTCAGGTTAGGCTGACACAGGAAATAAAGATTTGTTCCATGTTTGGGGCCTAGCAAGGTAATCTAAATAGTTAACAAGCATTTGACATATATCTCCCCTTGCTTCTCAGCTAACAAAGCGAGAGAGATCCTGTGGCCTAGAGGTAAAAATAACTACCTAATGTGCAATCAGCCCAGGTTCGAATCTCAGAAGGGTATGGCTGACTGATGAAAACTAATATTTATTTATTTATTTATTTATTTATTTATTTATTTATTTATTTATTTATTTTATTAATATTTCTATACCGCCCTTCTCCCGAAGGACTCAGGGCGGTGAACAGGGCAAGAATAAAAAATACAGAATTACAAAAGTTAAAAAATAATTAAATACATTTCCCACTAAAAAACAATTAATACATAATAAAACCCCAATAAAATACAATAAAAACCCCACCAATCCCCCATCAGGCCAGGCCGGCTTGTTCGAACAAGTATGTTTTTTGATCGCGGTGAAAGGAGCGGAGATTGGGCGCCGTCCGGAGCTCAACCAGTAACTGATTCCATAATTCCAGGGCGCCCACAGAGAAGGATCTCCCCCTGGGGGCCACCAATCGACATTCTCTGATCGGTGGCACCCTGAGGAGGCCCTCTCTGTCGGAGTGCACAGGGCGGAGGGAAGTTGATGCCGGCAGCAGGTGTTCCCTAAGGTACTCCGGACCCCTGCCATGTAGGGCTTTAAACACCATTACTAGTACCTTGAATCTCACCCGGAAGACAACTGGCAACCAATGCAGCTCACAGAGCAGAGGTGTGACATGGGAGTATCGGGAGACTCCCAACACAACTCTCGCGGCTGCATTCTGTACCAGTTGGAGCCTCCGGGTGGTCTTCAAGGGAAGCCCCATGTAGAGAGCGTTGCAGTAGTCTAGACGAGAGGTCACGAGCGCGTGAGTGACCGTGCATAAATCATCCCGGCTTAGATAGGGCCGCAACTGCGCACCAGGCGAACCTGGGCGAAAGCCCCCCTAGTCACAGCCACTATATGATCTTCGAAGGTGAGCCGTGAGTCTAGGAGGACTCCCAAGTTGCGAGCCCTATCTACGGGGGGTAATAGTTCACCCCCCATAGAGAGAGATGGAATATCCGAATAGACCCGGGATGAAGGTGTGCAAAGCCACTCAGTCTTGTCGGGGTTGAGTTGAAGTCTGTTCCTCCCCATCCAGACCCGAACCGCCTCCAGGCAGCGGGACATCACGTTGAGGGCATCACTGGGGTGGTTTGGGGTCGAAAGAAAAAGCTGGGTATCATCAGCATACTGATGATACCCAACTCCAAAACCACGAATGATCTCACCCAGCGGTTTCATATAGATGTTGAACAGGAGAGGCGAGAGGACCGACCCCTGAGGAACTCCACAAATGAGAGACCTCGCGGTCGACCTCTGCCCTCCTGTCAACACCGACTGCGAACGTCCCTGGAGATAGGAGGAGAACCACTGTAAGACCGTGCCTCCCACTCCCAATCCCCTGAGACGCCGCAGCAAGATACCATGGTCGATGGTATCGAAAGCCGCTGAGAGGTCTAATAGGACTAGAACAGAGGAATGTCCCCTGTCCCGAGCCCTCCAGAGATCATTCACCAGTGCGACCAATGCCGTCTCCATGCTGTACCCGGGCCTGAAACCCGATTGGTACGGGTCTAGATAATCCGCTTCATCTAGGACCAGAGGGAGCTGATGCGCCACCACACTCTCAACAACCTTCGCAAGGAAGCGAAGGTTGGAGACCGGACAAAAGTTGTTCAATACAGCTGGGTCCAAGGCAGGCTTCTTGAGGAGAGGCCTCACCACCGCCTCTTTCAAGACGGCAGGGAAGCTACCCTCACTCAAAGAAGCCGATATAACTGCCTGGAACCAGCTGCATGTCCTCTCCCGGGCTGCATAGACCAGCCAGGAAGGGCACGGGTCCAATAAACATGTGGTGGAGCTCAGCCTCCCCATAATCCTGTCCACTTCCTCCGGAGTCACGGAATCAAAGTCCTCCCAGGTAATATCGACAAGACCGCCCATGTCCTGCTCGCCAGACTCTGCCCAGTCAGAGTCGAGACCGGTCCGAATCCGAGCGATTTTGTCCGACAGATGTTGGTTAAACTCCTTGGCACGCCCCTGCAAGGGTTCCTCCCTCACCTCTTGATTAAGGAGGGAGCGAGTCACCCTAAACAGGGTGGCCGGGCAATTATCTGCGGACGCGATAAGGGTAGCGAAGTGATTGGACCTCGCCACCCTTATCGCAGCGAGATAAGACCTAATATAGGCTCTTAATCGCAATCGGTCGGATTCGGATCGGCTGGATCTCCAACCGCTCTCTAGGCCCCGTCTCCGACACTTCATCTCCCGGAGCTCTGCGGAAAACCATGGAGCTCGACGGGATCTGCACCGGGTCAGGGGCCGCAAGGTTACAACCCGGTCAAGAGCCTCAGTGGCTGCCCTTTTCCAGGCTTCCACTAAGGCATCTGCCGAGCTGTGAGCAAAGGAGGCAGGTGGGGACCCCAGCGTTGCCTGGAACCTCTCAGGATCCATTAAGCGTCTGGGGCGGTACCATCTAATTGGTTCCACACACCCACGGCGGGGCGGGGCAAAACGGAAGACCAGCCGCAGGAGATGATGATCGGTCCATGACAGGGGCATAACAATTGGGGAGCCCCCACCAAGATCATCTAACCACCGTCCAGATAAGAAAATCAGGTCAAGGGTGTTGCCTCCCACATGAGTCGGTCCTGACATTACTTGCGTCAGGTCCATGGCCGTCATGGAAGCCATGAACTCCCGAGCTAACTCAGATGATCCTCCCAGGGATGGTAGATTGAAGTCCCCCAAAACTATAAGTTTGGGAAACTCAATCACCAACCCAGAGAGGATATCGAGAAGCTCAGGCAGGGCTGCTGCTGCATGACTAGGCAAAAGGTACACCAGCAGCAAGCCCAACTGCGCACCAGGGCCACATCCCAGGACACAAGGTCTCCCTCATAACAACCGCCACTCCCCCACCCCTACTCTGAGCCCGAGGCCGGTGTAGCACCCGGAAACCTGGTGGGCAGAGATCGACCAGAGGAATGCCACCCTCTGGGCCCAACCAAGTCTCCGTGATGCAAGCCAGGTCCGCCTGCTCACCCTCGACCAGGTCCCAGACAAGAGGAGCTTTATTAACAACGGACCTGGCATTCAAGTACACCAGCCGGAGCTCAGGAAACTGCACATCCTCGCTCCCGGGACCTCGGGCGGAGACAGAGGGTCGAAGTGCCTCACTGCTTGCAAACAGCGGAGAGGCCTTCCCTGAGATCGATACAGCCCTCTGTACCTACACCTGCTGCCATTCCCTAACGTCGTGGGAATAGGTAATCCCACGACTTGCCCTGGAGCCCCGGGGCAACCGACCCCTGCTCCTCCCCCCTGTGATCAATCCCGGACCCGGCCTGAACAACGGTTGTTAGACTACCCCCCATATCCAAACAACCAAAAGAAGTTCCCACCCCCCTCCCTAACCCCCAAAAAAATTTAGACAGAAAACTAACCAGGGGCCTCTTAATTGATTTATATCGGAGGCCCCTACCCGTGCCCAGCCATCTCTCAGGGTCCCAACAATCGGGCCCTTCATCAAGAGGAGGTGTAAAGAGTAAGGCGGGTCGCTCCCAGGATGGGGGGGCCCTGAGGGCGAATAAAACCGTGCTAGGATAGGTCAGACACATGATGAGTATTAAACAAGTCCGACAGAAAGGCAGCAAGGCAGACCAGATCGATACGGGAGGATCTCAAAATAAAATCGAAGGAGAATGACCAGAGTGCCAGCCCAGCTCCACTGCCACTAGAGCTGGAAAACCCCGGAACAGATCGAATCCCGCCCTCTCATGGCGGTCAGGGCCGGGGAGCAGCCTGGTACATATGACCGGGGGAAGCAATACCGCCCAGAGCTCTCACCTCTGGGAGGCAGCAGATGTAAAATTTCAACCACTCTCCCACAGTGGTTGTAACCCGGACCTTCCAAAATTATAGGGGAGGGGAGGGAAGAGGAGGGAATTAGAGCAAAAGAGTCGATAAAATACATCAGGATTAATAAGCCGGTATAGTCACAGAATGATAGGAGAGTTCCGGTTGCACAAATCAGTTCCATGTTGTAAAGACCAGATGATAGTCGGCCAGGGAGGGAAACCAAGACCATGGTGATTCAGCAGAACCACAGCGTGGTCTAGTCAATTTCTGGTGGCGCAAGGATTAGATTTCACCTCACAAACGTCCAAGGCAACAGCGTCCGCATTCCACCACCAGGCCAGGTCACCATATCAGAGAGGCCAACTCCCTTCGCCATCAGCCATCTCGGACACCAACCAGACGACATCTCCACCACTCCAGCATTTTCACGCCAACGCTGCTCCAAGCCGCGATTAATAGTCAATCAAACAACACGCGGCTCCCCCAAGCAGCTGAAAGGCGTTCCGGAACACCACCAGGCTCTAGGAAGTTAACCCGGGCGTCGCAGGCTTCAGTGACGCCGCTGGGCTCCGTAGGGGGTCTCAAGACCCCCGCGGCACAGATGGTCAGCCGGTCGGTGCCGCATTGAGCAGAGCTCCAACGAGATAATCCAGGTCTTTTCAGGCACCTCAGCAGCCTCCATCGGGGCTCCGCCCAGCTCCTCCGCGTCCAGCAGCATCCATCAGAGTTTGCCGGGCCCCTGCGGTACCGACAAACAGCTGGTCGGCGCCGTACAGCACGGGGCTCTGCTCAGCTCTTCCACGTCCACCAAGCCATCCAGAAAATCCTCCGGGCTCCTCCGGGCTCAGCTGACAGTCCTCGAAGAGTCCTCGGAGAGTCCAGGCTCTCAGAGCCAAGGTAAACAATACGGGCGTTCCAAAGGCAGGCATAAGTTTGAAATGCATATCAGTCTCCCTTAATTCTTTGTTAGCAATTTAAAATTTACACAAATATGAGCTGTCACCGGTGTGACTACTGCCTGTCGATGGCCTTCAGGTTAGGCTGACACAGGAAATAAAGATTTGTCCCATGTTTGGGGCCTAGCAAGGTAATCTAAATAGTTAACAAGCATTTGACATACACACACACACACACACACACACAAACACACACACACACACACACACACACACACACACATATATTTCTAATGGTCAAGCTAATTATTTTAACACAATCTACATAGGGCTGCCCTTGAAGATGACCCCAAAGCTACAACTGGCCCAAAATGTAGTAATATCTATAATGTTGGGCATCTCTAGGTTTCCCACATTACTTCCATGTTGTGTGAACTGCACTGGTCCCAGTTCCTTTTTCAGTGCAACTCAAGGGTTGGTTACCACTTTAAAGCCCTAAATAACACAGAGACAGAATATTTGTGGTCTTCTTTTCCCTGAAGGCATCTGCCCATCCCATTATACCATATAAGATTGGCATGCTCCAGGTCCCTTGCCTGAAACATTAAATCTAGGGGGCATAGGAAGTGTGCCTTTTCTCATGCTGCCCTACCTTATGGAATACAGTCCCTCTGGCAATCTGCCAGGTGTCCTTTCTCTTCTAGAAGGCAATTAAAATCTGCCTATACTCAGGCACTTAAGTAGAGTGATGGAGGCTGTGGACAGTTGTTGGAGGATCCTAGAAGGTGGACTGAGGTACAGTATTTTTAGTTTATAAATACTGTGTCTTTTGATAGCCAGGGAGTGCTTGTGCAGTCTGGTAGATAGCTTTTTTCCTGTTTGGCCCACGTAGTTCTTTTCACGGTTGTTGCACTGGACTTGGTGTATGAAGCCTGATCTTTGATTTGCTTCTGTTAGCTCTTTACATTTAGATAGGGTCTGTCTGAGAATTGCAACTGGTTTGTGGGCTACTGTGAGGTTATGTTGGTGTAGTTGTCTTGCTGTCATCTCTGAGATGTTCTGTATGTAAGGAATTGTGATTTGTTTGGTTATTGCTGTTCCTGTTGTAGTTGTTGTGTTGTTTTGGGTGTTTGTGTTGTTTGTGTGTAGGGATCTCTGGATGAAGTTTCGTAGATATCCATTTCTCTCAAAGACTGTATAAGTGTCTCTGTTCTGCTGATCTGGCTTCTGTGGTGTTGCAATGGGATTCTGCTCTTCTGAAAAGTGCTCTGACACAGCTTTGTTTGTGGCATATGGGGTGGTTGCTGTGGAAGTTGAAGATTTGATCTCTGTGTGTTGTCTTTCTGTATAGAAGTTGGCCATTGGTGGTTCTGGTTACAAGGACATCCAGGAATGGCAGGTCACTGTTATTCTCAGGTTCTATCATGAATCGGATGTCTGTGAAGACATTTTTTGGTAGGTTTGGTCGATTTGGTTGTATTTGATTATCACAAAGGTGTCATCCACGTTAACGTACCTGTAGCTTGGGGTTTATTTGTGGGGGGACACTTTCTTCAATTTTTTGCATGGCAACTTCTGTGACCAGGCCAGATACGGGGGATCCCATAGGTGATCCTTTCAGTTGTTCATAGACCTCACTGTCAAATTTGAAATAGTTGGGTAGGCATAGTTGGAGGAGTTTGCATGTGTTTTCTGTTGTGAGTGGTCCTCTTGGTGGATGTATTGTCTAGAAGTTCTCTGATTAGGTTGACTGCTAGTTTCAGGTCTATTGATGTGAATAACACAGTAACATCGAAATATCATAGTTTTCTCCTCGTTGATGTGAAGGAGTTTGAGTTTGTTCAGGCATGTTGTGGTGTTGTTTATGGAAAATTGGGAAATGCTGATGAGGTGTTTTAGGCGTTTCCACATTTCTTTCACAAGGTTATAAATAGATGCGCCAGGGAGTGAGATGATCGATCTGAGGGGGGTGTTTTCTTTGTGCACTTTCAGGAGAACATAAAACTGTGCTATGTTAGAATTGGTTGCTTTCATTCTCTGGTGGTTTGATTTGGTTTAGTTTCTGTAGCTTTTTTAGGGTTCTGCTGATCTTGTTGGTCAGTTTCATCATTGGGTCTGTGTTGGTGCATCTGTAGGTGTTTGTGACCTGTAGGAGTTGTTTGGCTTTTTGTATGTAGTTAGTCTTGTCTAGTATGACTGTTATTCGGCCTTTGTTGGCTGGTGGGATGACCACGTTGCTGTGGGTTTTGAGGGACTTCATTGTCTGTAGTTCCTGTTTTGTATAGATGCTGGAGTTTTGTTTGCATTTCAGCATTGGAATGAAGGTCTGGTGTATTTGTTGTTGGGCTTCTTCACTGAGGTCAATTGATTTTAAGGTGTTTTCTAAGCTTCCTAGGAATTCTGCGTTTGGCGCATCTTTGTGGTTGAAATTGAGTCGTTTTGTCAGCACTTGTTCATCCTTGAGTTGGCGGTTGGATAGGTTCTTGATCCAGGTTTGTTCATTTTTGTGGGGGTTGTTGGCTGTGAGTCTGGATTGTTTTCTTTGAAGGGCAGTATGCTTCTTTTCTCTTGTGATTGTTGTTCTGCATTTGATTGCTGTGTTTAAATTTTGTATGAGTTGTGGTCCAATGGTGCTGCTGCATATGAACTTTTGTTCGGTGAGGCATTTCACGTATTTGTTGAGGCAGTTGTAAGCATCTGTAATCATCAACTGGAACATGCGTTTGCCATTTTGTCTTGCTGTTATCCATGCTGTTGGATGATTAATGGATGGCCTGTAGTTGACGCTTCAGGGAAGTATGTTTTGTCGTAGGCATTCATGAAGGAATAATAGTTGCTCATGTGTGGAAGCTTCTCTGCAGGTGAGGTCTCCCAGTAGCAAGTGGCATTGAGTGTAGGACACCCAAATGTAGTTGAGATACGTTTGAATATTAGTAGCTTGGGTTGGTAGCTGGACTGTTGGTTTGATCTCTGTTGGTAATTAGGTTGCAAATGTTTTGTCTCCATTCGGTGGGTTTGTTTGGAATGTTGCTTCTGGTATTTCAGTTGGTAGATGGGGTCAATGTCAATGTTCTGTTCACTGATTGGTTGGTGGAAAAACAGGCCTCAAGGAATTCTTTTTCTCTCCTTGATTTTACTTGGGTTATAATTGTGGTCCCGGCTAGATCGAACTTGTGTCCTTCCGAGTCCTCATGGATGGACATAAGGGACAATGGGTCATGTCTTTTGATAGCCAGGGAGTGCTCGTGCAGTCTGGTAGATAGCTTTTTTCCTGTTTGGCTGACATATTTCTTTTCAGAGTTATTGCACTGGACTTGCTATATGACACCTGATCTTTGTTTCTGTTGGATCTTTAGGTTTTGTTAGGGTCTGTCTGAGAGTTGTGGCTGATTTGTGAGCTACTGTGAGGTTCTGTTGGCATAGTTATTTTGCTGTCATCTCTGAGATGTTCTGTATGTAAGGAATTGTGATTCGTTTGGTTGTTGCTGTTCCCGTTATAGTTTTTATGTTGGTTTGTGTTGTTTGTGTGTAGGGAACTCTGGATGAAGTTTCGTGGATATCCATTTCTCTCTAAGACTCTATATAAGTGTCTCTGTTCTGCTGATCTGGCTTCTGTGATGTTGCAATGGGATTCTGCTTTTCTGAAAAGTGCTGTGACACAGCTTTGTTTAGGGCATTTGGGGTAGTTGCTGTGGAGGTTAATGATTTGTTCTCTGTGTGTTGCCTTTCTGTATACGGATGTTAGAAGTTAGCCACTGGTGTTTCTGGTTACAAGGACATCCAGGAATGGCAGGTCATTTTTGTTCTCAGTTTCTATTGTGAACAGGATGTCTGTGAAGATGTTGATTTTTTTGGTAGGTTTGGTCAATTTGGTTGCACTTGATTATTACAAAGGTGTCATCCATGTAATGTACCTATTGCTTGGGGTTTATTTGTGGGAAGACAATTTTTTCGATTTTTTGCATGATAACTTGCAAACAGGCCAGATATGGGGGATCCCATAGGTGATCCTTTCAGTTGTTCATAGACCTCTCCCTCAAATTTGAAATAGGTAGGTAGGCATAGTTGGAGGAGTTCACATGTGTTTTCTGTTGTGAATGGATGTGTCTTGTGTAGAAGTTCTCTGATTAGGGTTCAGGAATTGGTGCGTCTGAAGATGTTTGTGTCCTGTAGGAGTTGTTTGGCTTTTTGTATGTAGTCAGCCATGTCTAGTATGACTGTCATTCGGCCTTTGTCAGCTGGTAGGATGACGATGTTGCTGATGTTGCTTTTAATGATTTTTATAGCATTATTACTGTGAGCTGCCTAGAGTTGTCTTAAAATGGACAGCCATACAAATCTTTTTAAATAAATAATTTTTAAAAATGGGAATGTGGTTTGTAGATTATGTTTCACATATTGCATAGCTTCTGTATAATCCTTTACATTTTCTTTTATGTATCTATAAATAGAAACAATTTGTATCCTATCCTGATTTTCATACAGTGTGATTTTTAAATAAAGATTTCTCTGTTCGTAATGAACTAGCTTGGAATAATGGCAAATATCCAGTAGTGTACTTCTTAAAATTTTTGGACTATAATTTCTATAATCAGAAAGTAAATAACCTGGATATAATGGAAATAATAGCCCCAGCGATTTATAGGACACCAAATGACCAATTCCTGTTGTAAAAAAGTTTGTGCAAAGATTACCTCAGTCTCAGAATTTTAATGCAATTTATAGACCATATAAAAGATATTTCAAATATTAGAGCCTGGAATTCAGAGCTCAGACACAAAATAATCAGATCGCCAGTGACAACTCTTGTACCATAGGTCTTAATCCGGTAAGATGCAGCTTCATTCCAAATTTTACTGCAATATGCGTGGACATAGAAAATATGCATTGCATGAGGAATGCTGAGACATCCTAGCCTACACCCATCAGGATTTAAACCATATCGGTTCAAGGCACACAGTAATTTTTTTTCTCTTACTTTAAAGTCAGGTAGCATTGCAAGGGTACCTTTTGCGTCCTCTGAAAAGTAAGACAGAAAGAAAAGCTGATTCAAGAGTAAAGTTCATATTATGTTTCTAATGGATGCCTCTGTAGCCTTCTCTCATTTTGTGGTCTGGCTCCACAAAGTCAAGATTTCAGCAAAAATGCAGCCACTGCTTTAAATGGGAATATCTTTGTCTATTATGTGGTCCACCAATTTAACCCTTCAAATCCTTCTGCAGAAGTGCTTCCAGATTTCTCCAATGGAAGTGAACAGTCCAACCTTTGTAAAGAAAAAAGAAAACTAGTACTACATATTTCTACATTAGTTTTTAAAAATAAGGCTAACAAAATATTAATATTACAAAATAACATAGAACCCTAGTGACTTTCCTCTGCTTTTTGAGATCAACAGCAGCAATTTTATAGTGTGAAAAAAATCTTTTTCTTAAATATTTTGTATCAACTATTATGTTTAAACATGAATAGAGAGCATCTTTGATTTTTCAACAATTTCTGTATCATTGTGGGGATTATTCAGCAAAATAATATAGAATTGCATCTGGATATATAATGATATAATTAAAATCAGTTAATTATAAATGAGATCCAAGAAAGTAAGATATAGAAAAGTTGGATGAACTACATTTTATGCTCATATAAAAGTAATCCTTGGATATCCATCTCCTTGTCTCATTCTAACCTAGTAAGCTAAAATCATGTGGATTCTTAGGGCTTAAGTTTAGGATAGGATAGCCACTTAACTGCCCTGTTTAAGAACAGAATGGAGGATATTTGGCTAAAGAAGAGAATTGTTCTCTGAAACTGCTTCCCAGATGCCCACAGAGAAGAAAAACAAAACTTCTTAAAGGGAGAAAAGCAAAAAGACTCTTTGTACAAGCATATAAATCACTTTGAACTCTTGGAGAAAAGGAAGAATTTACATACAGTATAGGAACGAAAGTGAGCAAGTGAGGAAGAGAGAGAGAGAAATCAAGAATAATCTTTATACCACTGAGAAAGAAACAAGATATCCAAGAAGAAACCAGCATGGCTGCACAAAGAACTAAAAGACAAAAAGGACAAATACAAAAGATGGAAAGAAGGGCACATAACTAAAGCCAATTATCAGCAGACAGCCAGAACATGCAAAGATGAATTCAGGAAAGCAAAGGCTCAGAACGAACAAAGACTTGCAACACAAATGGACAATAAAAAAGCTTCTTCCAACATATTAACAAGCATAAAAAATCAAGGAAACTGTTGGCCCGCTAAAGAGAGAAGATGGCAAGGAAATCACAGGCAACATGGAGAAAACAGAGCTGCTTAACTCATACTTTGTGTCAGTCTTCACACAAAAAGAAACTATAGCCCAACACATAAAAAAAACCACCACTGCAAAAGACATACTACAAACAAAGATTAAAATAAGCAAGAAAATGGTAAGGGAGCACCTATCCAACCTAGACAAATATAAATCACTGGGACCCAACAGACCACATCCCAGAGTTCTGAAAGAGCTGGCAGATGTTATCTCAGAACCATTGCACCACATCTTTCATAAATCCTGGAGCACCGGAGAAGTACCAGAGGATTGGAAAAGGGCTGATGTGGTCCCCATCTTCAAGAAAGGGGGGGGGAAGGGACCCAGGAAACTACAAACCAATCAGTTTAACATCAATACCTGGGAAGATCCTAGAAAAGATAATCAAAAAACAAATCTGCAAACAACTAGAAGCAAACAATGTCTGTCAGGGCCCACTTCAAAACCTCATCCTAAGAAAGCAGAACTTGTGGAAGCAGTTTCTTTCAAAAGGAAATTTTATTAGGAGAATTTGATAGAAGGCGTAATAGACAGGATTTGAGGGTTTCCCGCTTAGATCAATAGGTTAAAAATGTCCCAAGCAAACCCCACTCCAATAGTTCATCTGGTCAGTTCGAATGGGCCAATCCCCAGGTGTTAAGTCCATTGTGGGAAAGAGCTGATAAAGCTAGGCTGTCTCAGGGTTGCAGCAATGTTTTGTTGGGTCTTGGTGCCTTCCCTTCCAAAAGCGGAGATAAACCAATTGCCGGAGGCGCATTCCTTTCTCCTCCCCACCCCCACCTTCCAAGCTGATATCAAGAGGGAAGATAGTTCAAAGAACGTGTATGAGCAAACAGCAAAAGTGTTACAGAATAGTGACAGAGGAAAACAAAGAAGTAGCCCGCAGTGTTTCTCCCCTCCCCTCCAGGGGCATGCAGAACCCATAAGTGTAGAAAGATTAGAGTTAGAATTAAAGTTAGAAAGAGCCCCCAGAGAATATTGGTTCTGAACAGTCATAATTTGTAGCCAGCATGGGTTTGTTAAAAACAGATCATGCTAAACCAATCTCATCTCATTCTTCGATAAAGTGACTAAACTAGTACTCTAGCAAAACACAGTAGACATAGTATACCTAGATTTCAGTAAGGCATTTGACAAGGTAGTCCACAACCTACTCCTTGGTAAACTAGGAAAAGGTGGGATAGATAACATCACCACCAGATGGATCTGTAGCTGGCTAACAAACCGTACTCAACGAGTAGTCCTCAATGGCACTACATCCACATGGAGAGAAGTAAGCAGTGGGGTACCACAAGGTTCCATCTTAGACCCAGTGCTCTTCAATATCTTCATAAATAAAATTGAAGGGGAAATTGAAGGGGAACTCATCAAATTTTCAGATGACACCAAACTGGCAGGAGTAGCCAACACCCCAGAAGACAAAGCAACCTGGAACAAAGGAGAAACTTCCTGATAGTGAAGACAATGAACCAGTGGAACAGCTTACCCCCAGAAATTGTCAGCGCTCCATCATTGGAGATTGTTAAGAAGAGACTAGACATTTACCTGTCTGAGCAGTATAGATTCTCCTGCTTGAGCAGGGGGCTGGACTAGAAGACCTCCAAGGGTCCCTTCAAGCTCTATTCTATTCTTCTATTCTTCTTATACTATATTAATCTTAATCTATAACTGTCAGGTCCGTACTGAACGCTGCCATTCCAAAGGTAGGGGAAGAGTTACTTGGTTACATTTCATCCCCTGCTAAGATTCCCATGGCCAAAGGGCTGGCAGAAATGTTCCTGCGCCACGTTTACCTCCTGCAGGGAGCACTGCAACACATCGGATCTAAGATATTTTGCCTCCTACCCTTGGTCTCATCTCCTTCTCCTTGAGCCTCCTGCCTTCGCCCATTTGCAGCCAGCTTTTCTCCTCTGCTGGCCATCCCCCAGCCATTCTCCACAGTCAATGAGCCCCTTGTCCTGTTCCCTTTGGCCTGGCCCATTTGCTGAGTTCCCCTTTGTCCTGGGCCTTTGGCTGCACAGGACAAATAGTCGCCAGCCAATCAGATGGCAGGCAGAAGCCATGGTGCTGTGGGAAGAGTGTGTGATTGCCAATAGGTGATTGCATGGGCTTTGGGGGTGGGGGTGGCTTCTGGTGTTGAAGTGGGGGCATGGGGCCATGTTGGGATGTTAGTGGGTTATCCCCAAAAATTCCCTAACTTTAAAACAGCTCTTGGATGGTTACAGTTACCCACCACAAGGAGCTAAGGAGAAAGAGGTGCTGGCAATGCTAACTCCCAAGAATGAGGGGCTCAGAGGCAGCTACAAGTATGGGAAGGAGGGAGAGGGCAAAGAAAGAAAACCAACTCTGATTGACAGGGAGCGTAGTAACTCTGCCCCTACTCCACAGAGGGTAGATCCCCATCATCTCTGCCCTGGCAGAGTCTTCCTGCCTCCTTCCTGTTGCAGACAAGGGCGGCTCCAATGAGGAGGAAGAGGGTTTAAGCAAGCTCAGCAACTGGAGTGGGGATCCTCCCCTCAAACCAGACGTGCTTCGTGGGTAAACTCCCAGCACAACAGAAGTGACCAAAACATGCTGCAACCACCCAGTAGACAGGTGGGGGTGGGAAATAAAAAAACATGAGCCTGGGACACTGTGACCATCATAAATATGAGTCAGATGCCAAGCATCCCAATTTTGATCACGTAATCATGGGAAAGTGCAACTGTCATAATACGAGTCCGATGCTAAGCGTCTGAAATTTAATCACATGACCCTGGGATTCTGTGACCATCATAAATATGACTCAGTTGCCAAGCATCTGAATTTTGATCATGTGACTCTTTGACACTGCAACCATCATAAATATGAGTCGGATGCTTGGCAACTGAGTTGTATTTATGACGGTCACAGCATTACAGGGTCATGTGATTAAATTTCAGATGCTTTGCATCTGACTCATATTTATGACGGTCGCAGTATCCCAGGGTCATCCAATAATAATAATTTTCATTTTTTATTGCAATTTTTCTCAACTTCAATTTGCCAGAGAACTGCAATTAGCACCTGAGAGAGGAGGGGGGAAACAGGACAGAGAAAGGGGAGGGAATCAAAACAAAACAAAAAAAAAGATTACATCCGCTTCCAGTTCTTGGGGGGGAGGTGGAGTGGGGGATTTTTATTTTTTGCATTTTGCTGTTTTAAAAAGACTGTGCCCCCAATGCCCCTCCACAAAGCCAGAAGCCATGCGCCATCTCCCTTTGCCTGCCGTGCCCTCCCAGCCCCTTTCCCTTGCTTTGAAACAAACAACCCACCCTTGAATCCTCCCATCTGAATTAAAACCAAAGAAAGCCAAGTTTTTCTTTTACTGCTAGAAGGAAGTGGGGAAGAAAACCATTGAGAGACACTCTTCTGTTTTACCTTTTTTTCCTTGTAATTTTTCAGAGTTTTCATCCTGCTTTCATGAGAGGGCAGTGTTTGGGGGGGTGAAGCTACCCCTGCCTCCCCTCCCGAAGCCACCAGCCAAGCAAGATACCTATCTGCCCACCTGTGCTCTCCCCAAGGTTTTCGTTGTCGTGAGCATTTCTGTTAAGGATTGGCAGTGGGTGGCTGTTTGGTTTTTATTTCCCCTCCACCTATCTGCTGGATGGTTGCAGCAGGTTTTGGTCACTTCTGTCGTGCTGGGAGGTTACCCACAAAGCAACCCACTCTGGTTGCTGAACGTGCTTAAACCCTCTTCCTGCTCCTCCTCCTCACTGGAGCCCCGCTTGTCTGCAACGGTGTGGCAGGAAGACCCCTGCCAGGCTGGGGAAGATAGGGATCTACCTCTGCAGAGTAGGGGCAGGGTTACTATGCTCCTTGTCAATCAGGCTGATTTCCTTTCTTTGGCCTCCCTCCCTCCCTCCCTGCCATATTTGTAGCTGCCTCTGAGCCCCTCATTCTTGGGAGTTAGCATTGCCAGCTAACTTGTGCTGGGTAACTGTCACCACCCAAGAGCTATTTTAAAGTTAGGGAATCTTTGGGAATAATCAACTAACACCCTGACAGGCTTCCCAAGCCTCACTTTACCGCCAGAAGCTGTACCCAACCCGAAGCCCTGGCGATTGCACACTATTCTTGCAGCACCATGGCTTCTGCCTACCATCTGATTGGCTGGCGGCTATTTGTCCCATGCAGCGAAAGGCCTGGAACAAAGGGGCCCTTGGCAAATGGGCTGGGCCTAAGGGTGTGGGGCAGCGGGCAAGGGGTCCATTGGCCGTGGAGAATGGCTGGGGGAGGAAAGCTGGCTGCAAATGGACAGAGACTGGAGGCTTGAGAAGGAGGCGTGGCCAAAGGTCAGTGTCTGAACATCCCATTCCATCTCAAGACAGAGGGTTCCAATTCACGTCTAAATTTTAGAGAGCTTTTGTGGATCTCTTAGGTACCGACTAAGGACTCAGTTCCAGTCACCCATCTACAATAGAAAAGGGGGGGGCAGAACAAATGGATTCAGTTCTAGAGCAGTACCTTCGTTGCTTAATCAACCACCAATAGGATGACTGGACTGATTTCTTGCCTTTTGCTGAAGTGGCATACAACAATGCTGTACATACCAGCACAGGATTCATGCCTTTCTGAGTGGCAACAGGACAAGATTTCAACCCAATGTCTGAATAGCCAACCAACAACCCCACAATCCCCTCCTTAAAAGAATGGATAAATCAGTTAAAGAATATCTGGCCAGTTGGCCCCTTGCTGAGGCCAGGACAGCTTACAAAACCCAAGCCAATACAAAAAGGGTAGAGCTTAAACCATTTCACACTGGGGACCGTGTATACTTATCCACACGGTTCCTACAGTCTCTACAGCCCTCAAAGAAGTTAAGACTGACATTTGTAGGGCCTTTTCCCATGAAGCGAATTATTAACTCAGTCACAGTAGAATCAGAGCTACCTAAGTCACTGAGAAAAGTCCACCCCGTTTTCCATTGCAGTCTTCTAAAATCGGAAGTGATTTTGCCTTTAAGGCCAATTCCTCTTCCGATACCTGAACCTCTTATGGTGAAAGGGGAGCAGCACTTTGAAATCAAAGAGACCCTTGACTTACACATGCACAGGGTGGGTGGGCACGCAATAGGTAGTAGTGTGGAAAAACCTCCTTGGAGCTCAGACCATTTGAAGCTACAACAACATCTAAAAAGTGAATTATGACATTTTTCACGTTTATGACCATTGCAGCATTCCCATGGTCATGTGATCAAAATTCAGATACTGGGCAACTGACTCATATTTATAATGGTTGCAGTGTTTCAGGGTCATGTGATCCTCTTTTGCAACCTTTTGACAAGCAAAGTCAATGAGGAAGCCAAATTCACTTAATAACAATGTTACTAATTTAATAACTGCAGTGATTCACTTAACAACTATGGCAAGAAAGGTCATAAAATGGGATAAAACTCAATGTCTCATTTAGTAACAGAAATTTTGGACTCAATTGTGACTTAAATCATTCCAAATATGAGTATTACCTTGACATTCTCAATTGCCTCACAAATTTGCTCCTTTAGGCTTGAGGTAGGCTCGTTATTATGGAGTTTTAAATCTCTCACAATTACGTCAAACTGCTTTCCTTGCAGTTGACCCAGTCTAAGTGGCTGGCTCACAGAATATATATGAGACATACCAAGTCTTTTTTCAACCGCATTTCCAAGTTCTTTTAATCTGCAGAAAGGCAGACAATATTATTTTTGTTACCATCGAATGATTAATACTGGGCTCAAACAAACATTTTGGTGTAAGCTGTTTCTCTAGATGCAAAAAAATTCATTGCTGTGCGAGCTGCATTGGCTCATGGTTTCCTTCCAGGTGAAATTGAAAGTACCAGCTGCTATCTTTAACATGGCACAAGGTTATTTGTGGAACTACTTTTTCCTAAAAGTACTGTATCTGCCCATCCCACAACATTGGAGAGAATAGACAGACATCACATCCTGAGAGAAGGTGCAGATGAGGCCTAGGGAAGTATGCCTTTTCTGTAGCTGTCCCTGCTTTGTGAAACATTTTCTCCTAGGTGATCTGGCTGGCTCCCACCCTTTTAGTCTTCCAGAAGAACTGGCTCTTTACCTATACACTGGGATAGAGCCATTCGTTGTTGGGACATCCTAGGTGGATGCATGCAGTAATATAAGTTACATGTCGTCCTTGTTTAGCAACTGCCTTGAATAAGAGTTAACAATGATAATGTAAAAGGAATTTTGTGACAATTTAAGACATAGGTGTCAAACTCAATCATGTCATGTGACGTATCATGATGTTTTTTGCCTTTGTGGAGCCGGGGTGGGCATGGCATGATGGATAACCAGATCTTTTTAGTTTTAGTTCTTGTTTTTATAGTTTGTAGTTTTCTTATTGATGTGGGCCACCCAGAGTTATGCTCTAAGAGAGGTGGTCATACAAATATTTTTTAAAAAATAATACATAGAGGCAGTGTTTCTTTTCTAAAAAAAAAGGTGCTGGAACTCAGAGGTGCTGTCACTGGGAGCGATGCTGGTGTCTTGCTACGGCGTCACTGCCTGTCCTTTGCACCCCTGCCCCTGCGGCTCAGAGCCACATGCCACGAGAATTCCCCTCCCCACAGCCGCCGTGGGGGTTCCCCTCCCTGCAGCTGCCACTCTGCGGCCCGTGCTGAGCCCGAACCCTGAGCTGCTCCGAACCCTGACCCAGAGCTGTGTTCCTTGTGGCAGTGGTCTACAGCGCCAAACAGCCTCTTTCCAACCACATCCAGAAAAATTTGTAACAAACATTGGAATTCTCAAGGCCATGTTTGGTATTTCCCAGCAATCTGTTACTGGAAGGAAAAAGCAATCCCTGCTGCGTTACTGATACCAGAGAAGCATTTGCATGTATGCAGGTATCCTTAGGGTGCCATAGTTATGAATGAGAAATATTGGTTGCAAAGTTGACATTTCTGGATGTAATACAGATATTTTGGACTTATTTTTGTTTCTTTGCATGTCTGATATTTTTAAAAAGGCATATGCTACTGACTACACTTATGCAAATATGTAACGTATTTTGAGAGATTGTGACTAAACAAAATTTTAATGTACAGATAATACCACCAGAAATTATTTTAGCCTTTTTAATAAATGTTGTTATTGATGTTAAGTTCACCATGGAAAACATCATTTGTTTTGTATTGTTATGTATATACTAGGTTAATTATTTAAAGACTGAAGTGCAACATAACTAGATTCTAAATAATCTATTTTTCAAAACACACAACAGTCCAAACAGTAAAAGTAAAGTCCAAATTAAGAATATTTCATTCTTAAGAATTGTTTAATTTAAAGTGGTTTAGTTGTAATAGATGGTTATAGATTCAAAATAGTTTTCAAGAGTGTACAAAAGATACTATTTTTTTCTAGCATCAGCTAAATTAGACATATTACATTGAGAAAAATGTTTCTCATTTCTTTCCTGTTACCTTTACTGATTTCATTGCAGAGATGTTAACATAGGAAATAGATTATTTTGTTATCTAATTTTACCTTCCAAAAGACAGAAGCAGATGAAAAATGTGAGGTTCTTTCCTGTTGACTTTTTTGAATTAGCTGTTTTAGATTCTAAAAGTTTAGTTCCTAAAGAAGTAACCTTGTAAATAATTTTAATGTCCTCCTCTAGTGCAGGGTAGGCAACCTTGGCTCTTTTATCACTCAAGGACTTCAACTCCCAGAATTCCTGAGCCAGCATGGCTCAGCTTGGAAACCTCTCTCTTTCCCCTCAGAGTGGCTGGCTGAGTTGAAGTCCATGAGTCATAAAAAAGAGCCAAGATTGCCTACTCCTAAAGCCAATAGAGGGAGCTTTTTTTCCCTCCCCCCAAAAAAAAGATGCTGGAACGCCGTTCTGAGCATTCCATGAGAGAAAAAAAGCCCTGCATAGTGGTACCTCAGTACTCGGTAATTCATTCTGAAAGACACGATGAATACTAAAACTAATGAGTACCAAAAAAAAACCCCAACCCCACGTGACTTACCATATGACCTGCTATTTCAGTCAGAAGAAATAGCATGTCACAAGGTAGCTGACATTGGCAAGTTCTTCCTTGCACGTTGACTACCAGGAGAAAAACAAGTGCTGGGACAAGATTTCTGCTTCAAATCGTGTCAAATACCAAATCTGAGGAGTTTTGAAGCAATCAAGTGCCAAGGTATAACTGTAAATAAATTCTGAACCTTAATATAAATTTTATAAGCATTTTTTCAATTGCAAAGCTAAGAAACAGTTAAGGATATCATGCCATTTGATGCAATAGACATAGAGTTTTAGAATTTACAGGACCTATTTTAAAGTTCTAAGACAATTTATTGGCATCAGTCAATTTGAATGAGAAAGATTTTTTAAAAAGTATAAAAGAACATTAAGATAAAAAGTCAAAATTTTAAAAAAGCCCAACCTAAAAATAAATAAGAAACTAGATTCATGCTCCTGAAAACAATTTGTATATGGAAAGTTGCTGTTCTTGCCGAAAACATGGAAGGGAAAAACACTGTTCAATAGAAAGACATTGAAGAACCGCTGCAGAAATAGAGATATTAGATATAGAAATATTAGCTATTTTGCAAAAGGAAGAATTTTTAATGAAAGATCTCCAGCTACATTGTTTTTAAAATATTTATTTTGACACATAACTGTTCTTTTGTCTTTAATGCCAGTATAACTGAAATCTGAAGGAAATACACCAAGCTTTGCAGACAAATAATTAATTGCTTCAAGGGTTTCCAGGTTCTCTTTCCTAAGAGTAAAAGCTGCAACATAATTGTAAGTTCAATTCAGACATATTTTATCTCATACAGACCCTCAAGAGAAATATGCTAATCTAACATTTATTTACATGTTGAACTGAAAGTTCTGGAAAAGTGGACTCTTTTAAGATTAAACTTTCTTATATTATACTAACTTTTATTCTACTCCATGTAAGAACACTCTGGCTCAATCATTACCTATCCTAACAAATTTATTGTAGCTGTTTCTTTATAAGCATGTGTTTATAATTTCTTCAGTGTAATAAAAATAACACTATAATTAACTCCAGTTCAATTTCCCAAGTGAAATAACATAAAACATCAGTGATTTTTAGGCTATGCTAGACATTTAGCAATTGCATGAATTATTTTAAAAAAATGTAAGTTACAGATATATATTTCACTCACTGCTGCCCCGAAATCTCAAATCTGTATCAACTCATTTATGAGGAACAAAGCAAAACCTTTGCTTTCCTCACACTTCATTTTGGACCAAGACCTTGAACCTTCTAATTGTATAAAGAACCAAGTACAATGTCTGAGTGTATGCAGGGGTGTGATATTAGTGTGCTATCATGGTTTAAAGTACAGAGCTCAGAACTAAGAATCCTTCCATCAAGGAAATTTGATTGAAAGTGCAAGAGGTAGAGCTACGGATTAAAGCTTCTGTATCTTCCATTAGATTTTGATTCACATAAGAGTTACTAAGCTACCAACTTAAATCTAAATGATTCATACAATCACTATTATTTTGGTATTACATATATTCAAAATCTTCCATGTTAATAGAACATGGAAGCACTGATGTGATCCTTGCTGTATTAGGCTTTATCAATTTTTGACAAGTATTTTGAACTCTAAGGGACGCGGTGGCTCAGTGGGTTAGGACACTGAGCTTGTCGATCAGAAGGTCGGCAGTTTGGTGGATCAAATCCCGAGTGCCGCGTAACAGAGTGAGCGCCTGTTACTCGTCCCAGCTTCTGCCCACCTAGCAGTTCGAAAGCACGTAAAAATGCAAGTAGAAAAATAGGGACCACTACGGTGGGAAGGTAACAGCGTTCCGTGCTAGTCATGCCGGCCACATGACCACGGAGACGTCCTCGGACAAGCGCTGGCTCTTCGGCTTTGAAACGGAGATGAGCACCGGCCCCTAGAGTCGGAAACGACTAGCACGCATGTGCAGGGGAACCTTTACCTTTTACCTTTGAACTCTAAAAATCTGAATGCAGCATCTTTTTATTCATTTTAGCATCATCATCTTTTTTCAGGCTAATGCAGACATTCTTTATTAAACAGATATTTGATAGGCATAAAATATATGTCCACAAACTGCATTCTTTTGATGATTAGCAGTGAAGCATTGTATTTGCAAGGGATTGGAAACACTTTACTATTTCAAAAGGTATACACTACCTCTATGACAATGCTAGAAAACTTCATATTAGGAAAGCTTGCCTCTTCCAGATGCAATGGAGTATAGATAAAAATGGACCTTCAGTATCCAGACACAGTAACTGTGATCTTAAATTTAAATCCACATTAAGTAGGGACATGCCTCTACCGGAATACTCAACTTTGAAATCAGTCAAATACTTTTTACATCTTGATAAAGCTGAGAAGGTTTGGTTTAGTAATATAAACTAATAAAAATATTAATAAAACATGTTGTTTTCCTTACACATAGTCTTTTTTTAATGACTGCAATTGGTTCTGGTGAAATGGTCGCTAAGTAAACCATGTAACTGAGAGTGACCCTGTGAAGATTAATGGTTGCTGGTGTAGCATTTAGATAAAGTTCTCTTATACGCTGTCCTACGTCTAATCCATTTTCCCCCCTTGCAGGGGGGAGAGATTGCTTGAACAAGTTATTTTTTCCTGATCTGCTTTTCTGACAATGCAGCACTTCCCTCAAAAGTGCTAATGGCAAGCTAACAAGCTCAACTCTATGACCTTGATTAGCTGATTATAATTCCCCTGCTGGCTCCCAGCTGATGCTTGAAACTGACAATACCTTACTCAATTTCAACTGAAATCTTAAATCAGGAGTGTCAAACTGGCGGCCCGTGGTTCGGATGCGTCACATGCAGGCCACACCTACCCACCTCCGCAAAGACAAAATAGTTACATCATGTGACACAATTGAGTTTGACACCCATATCTTAAACGGTCACAAAATTGCTTTTACATTATCCTTGTTAACTGCTATTCAAGGCAGTTGCTAAGCAAGGACAACATGTAACTTATACTGTATTATTGCAGACATTGGATTAATATTCTATATAATTAGTTAACAGGGACCAATTTAGTTTATGGAGATCTTTCTTCAAAATAAGCAGCACTCTGTTTGACAATAGACTGTTTTACTTTAAGAGCACACAAATGTTTTCCAAGAAAATAATAAATTAGTTACCTATGTACCTGTATAAATGTTGTGCTTGTCTCCAATGTTAGAATAAGCCCTTTTCCCGAATCCACTTTTCTCACGAAACCTTATTACAATCACAAGCTTTTGCTGAGAGTCAGGGAACAATTTGCTTTCTATAAGCTTCCCAAATTTTTTATTCAGAAAATGGTGGAGTATCTTACGATTCTCTTTATTCCCATCAGGTCTAAAAGCAAACTTGGAATTTTCTAATTTAGCATCCAAAAATTTTAGAAATCCATATGCTTCTTCTTCAGATACCAACTGACAAAGTTCTTGGTAGTCTTGATTCACTTTGACGATAATCTCATTACATTTTGTAGCTGTGATTAAGAAAGGGTATTCTTGCCTGATGACCCCATGCAGGCTAGCTCGGACCTTTTTGTCAAGAACTGAACCAAGGGCGAATTCAGGGAGAACATCTCTTGACTCATATGCAGAATTCCATGTGTTTTTAAAATGACAAGCAAACTGATGCAGCTGTTCTCTAACACGCTCATCTAATAAGGTGTCCAATATAGCAGCTTTGTCACAATGGCATTCAAATGTGATTATCTTTACAGACTTCACTTTCCTGAACACAAAGTGAAAGCTGATCAGTAGTACAATGAACATTATCAACTTGAATTCTGCAGTATTCTTTAGATGAGCATTCCTTATCTATCCGCAACTGTTTGGAATCTTGTGGTCCACTGTTTCTTTCTTCTGATAAGATTCCATTGGGTTTTGGAAAAGAATCTGCCACAATTTCATTAACCAGTTGTCCAAGTATATTAATTTCTGTCACTACAAAGTCACTTGGGAATGTTTTTATATTGCCAGAGAAGCCAGTGTGATCATTTATATAAGTGGAAAACTGTTAAATCTCTGATGCTTCAGAAATTTTTTCCATTACAATATTTTACAAACTGAAGAAAAGTGGAAAGATTGAATGAGTAGCCCTGTGATAAAAGATAAGAAAGGCTTTTATTTTTATTTGAAACAAATTAAATATGTTATGGAAGTTTATTGTAAAGTCAAAACTCAGGATACATGCCCACGCAAGCACACAAACATACACACACAGTGCATTTGTTAAGTGGAGAATTATAGGTATCAAATGCACTAAAATTGGGTTCAATTAATCAGTGGCCTATTTACAAGTATTTATATTTTAAAGTATAAGATTATCTGTGGATAATATAACCCTCAATTTTTTAACCGAAATACCCTGAAAAATGGATAAACCATGACTTGCCCAGAGAAGCCAGCACACAAAAATTTCAAGGTTTGGTTTACCCATAGATGTTTAATGCTGCCCTCTACTGCCCAACATTCAAGACACAATAAATGAACTGAAAGTACTTCAGTTTGGAAAGATCACGCAAAAGGAACCTATAGCCCAACCTACCAAAAACAAAACTGTAAAAAACAGACTTGAAATAAAATTAAAATAAGCAAGAAAATGTAAGTGAACACCAATTTGATCTTGAGAATATAAACCACCAGGACCTGATGTATTACATCCCAGAGTTCTGAGGGTGCTAGCAGATGTCATTACATAAACGTTGTACCATTTCTTTTAAAAATCCTGGCACAACGGGGAATTACCTGAAGTTAGAAAATAATAGCTACTGACATCTAGTGGTGGATCAGAGTATAGAACTGCAGCTGCCCTACCTCAGAAATTGGCAAGACGCCCAGAAATAGAGCACAATTTGTTCCTTTGATCAACAGTGACCCTTAGCCAACCAGAGAACAGCTGGAATAAGGGAAAGAAAATACACTGGCCTATCTATTGCAGAATGAGAAATACAATTGTTATAAAAGTGGCTGACCTTCTTGGATTATACACTTACTGAGCTGTGATATCTAAGTTTAAGTATCATTTGCAGAGAAAGAAAAAACTTGACTTTTTGGCTGTCCTGCTAGGGGGGAAACTACTGGATTGTTTTTAAGTGGTTGAACATTTTGGACTGTTCATAAAGATAAGAACTATATAAGACTATGGTGTTTGGAACTTAAGACTGGTTGGTTTGATGAAAATGGAGGTTGCATACACAACTAAAAGTGACAGGAAACCACACTCAATATTCTTTTCTAAAATCCCCAGTCTGGAATACCAGAGATCTGCAGGAGTAATACATCAAGACAAGCTATGTTGCAACTAATTTGAAAGACAATTGTCTCAAATCATGATGAGATTAAAAATAATTTTGATGATATAAATGAGCACATTTTTTTACCTAAGCTCACAATTAAAAACCTCAGAAAATGCTGACAAACAATGAACAAATAAATCAGACAATAGAACAAAAACCAGAGGAAAGTAATTTAAAGATGGAGGCTACAAATGAAGAAAAATCACAGTTTAACACAGACAAAGAAAAATCTGCAAGATTCTGCTATAATATTGGAAATGGAAAAGACATTCTATTTTTCAGGACTTCAAAACAAAACTGAGCATAAGAAAGAAGATTTGATAAAATGGACTACAGAGCTGTCAGGAGAACCACTAGAGTTTGGAAGACAAAAAATGAAAAGAGAATTTGAGAGAGAAGGAAAGTGGAAGCTTCTTAACAAATATAAATGGTTGAAACTCCCCCTCAAAAGCACCTTACTCAACTTGTCTTTCCCATTCTTAACAACATCTATAAAAATACAGGAAGAATCCCATGGCAAGCTGAACACACTGATTTGGAAAGCTGTTTGGCAAAAGAAGAAGGCGAGAGCCAGACTAAGAGAGATGATTTGACATACCAGATGGAGTACTACATGATTAAATACTTATTTGAATATGGTTAAAAGAATACCGTATTTTCTGGCGTATAAGACGACCCGGCGTATAAGACGACCCCCTACTTTTAAGAAGTTTTTCAAGGTTTTTTGTCTTATACGCTGGAAAATACTTACATGCCCTGCCCTCCCTGTCCGTCGCAGAGGAGGCGAAGGCCCGACTGGCCCCGCCGGCCCTCCCACTGCTCCCGCGCTTCTGCTGGCCCCCGAGACGCAGCATTTCCCGGGCGGCAGGCAGCGCCGGAGGGCAGCCGCCACCCGCCACGGCCGGCGCCCCTCCTGCTTCCCCCCCAGGCCTTGAACTTCTCCCATTCGGCGCAGGGCGGGGCAGCTCCGCCCGCAGCCTCTTTTTCATGTGCCGCTTCCCTCTCACCGTCGGCCGAGGCGCGCTCGGCCCGGGTTCCCGGTCCCTCTTCCCGACCGGCTTCCTGCCCTGCCCCTCATGGAGCTGGACTGGGCGTGCAGCCTCTCGGTGTGGCTTTTTCCTGGGCAGCCTGGCGGTGCGGCTCCTGCGCTCGGACCTGTTGTTCAGCCGGCAGCTGCTGCTGCGCGTGGAGCTGCTGCCCCTCAGCGCCGCGCTCACGGCGGCTGCCTGCTGGCTCGTCTCGGCCAGCACCACCCGGCGGAAGCGCAGCGTCGGACAGGAGCAGGATTTCCCTGCCGGCTCCCGTCCGACGCTCTTAGGGAAGAGCGAGCTGGCAGGGAAGTCCTGCAAACGCACGCGCACGCAGGACTTCTCTGCCGGCTCCACGCTCTTCGCTCTTGAGGCAGCTGCTGCCTCAAGAGGGAAGAGTGAGTCGGCTCTTCCCTCTTGAGGCAGCAGCTGCCTCAAGAGCGAAGAGCATCGGACGGGAGTCGGCAGGGCAGTCCTGCACACGTGCGCACTCCCCAGCTGCTAAGGAGCAGCCGGGGAGTGCGCGCGTGCGCAGGACTGCCCTGCCGGCTCCACGCTCTTCGCTCTTGAGGCAGCTGCTGCCTCAAGAGCGAAGAGCGTCGGACGGGAGTCGGCAGGGCAGTCCTGCACACACGCGCACTCCCCAGCTGCTAAGGAGCAGCCGGGGAGTGCGCGCGTGCGCAGGACTGCCCTGCCGGCTCCCGCCAGACGCCACCCACTGATTTTCCGGCGTATAAGGCGACTGGGCGTATAAGATGACCCCCCAACTTTTGAGAAGATTTTCAGGGGTTCAAAAGTCGTCTTATACGCCGGAAAATACGGTAGTTAAATTTTGGATATGAATGGGCTCTATAGTAAGAGAGATGTGATTTACATGTAGTGTAGTATTTTTTATGATATGGGAAATGTAAAAATAATAGGATGATTTAAATGAATGAAATGTTTTGGACATTCAAATGTAATCAATTTGGAGAAAAGAAATGACAAGAAATGTTTGGAATACTGAGGGGAAATTAAGCTTAAATAAGAATAGGTGAGAGCCAGACTCAAGAGAGATTATTTGAACTACCAGATCGAGTACTATATGACCAAAAGCTTGTTTCAATATGGTTAAAAGAATGGTTACAATTTGGATATGAATGGGTTATATTGTAAGAGAGTGGGTGATTTACAGTATAAGTAGTATAGTATTTTTTATGATATGAGAAATGAAAAAATGTTTTGGATACTTAAATGTAATCAAATTTGAGAAAATTATAACTGACAAGAAATGCTTTGAATACTGAGGGGAAATTAAATTTAAATAAGAATTCTGAAAACAGGACCTATAGCAATTCACGTGAGATGACTTTTTGCAAATACAACTGTAAAATAAGCTGATTAGAAAAGATGCTACATACTAATGTTATTGTTATTTGTACAAATACTAGAAAAATGTTTATATTCAACTTTGTATGTATTGAAAGTACTAAGAACTATATTTGTTCAATGTTGGTAAAAGGAGAATATTATTGGAAGAAGAGAGGATCAAGAAAAGGTATTTCTAGTTAGTATGTTGGTTATGAAATCATAGAAATTAACTATTATTGATTGTTGTTAAATTTATGAACCCAGACAACACATTGTTTACCAAGCACTAAAGACTGTTATTGTAAAAAACCAATAAAATATATTAAAAAAAAGAATACGAAAGTCAGTCTGACTGAGCTCCAGGGATCCTGTGTGGAGATGGGACAGAGTTCCAGAAGGACAACCATCACTGCACCCCTCCACCGATCTGGGCTTTATGAGTGGCTAGATGGAAGCCTCTCCTCAGTGCAAAACACATGAAAGCCCTCTTGGAGATTGCAAAAGAAGCAAAAAGAAGCAAAAAGGACTCTCAGACTGTGAGAAACAAGATTCTCTGGTTTGATGAAACCAAGATTGAACGTTCAATGTCTGCCCAATATCATCCCAACAGTGAAACATAGTGGTGGCAGCATCAAGGTATGGGTGTGTTTTTTAGCAGCAGGGACTGGGAGACTGGTTAGGGTTGAGGGAAAGCTGAATGGAGCAAAGTACAGGGATATCCTCAATGAAAACCTGTTCCGCAGTGCTCAGGACCTCAAACTGGGCCGAAGGTTCATTTTCCAACATGACAATGATCCTAAGCAAATAGCCAAGACAACACAGGAGTGGCTTAGGGACAACTCTGTGAATGTCCTAGACTGGCCCAGCCAGAGACCTGACTTGAACATTATTGAACATCTCTGGAGGGACCTGAAAATGTCGCCATCCAACCTGACCAAATTTGAGAGGATTTGCAAGGAAGAAAGGCAGAATATCCCCCAATCAGAGGTGTGCAAATCTTGTTGTCTCACACCCAAAAAGACTTGAGGCTGTAATTGCTCCCAAAGGTGCTTCAACAAAGTACTGAATGAAGAGTCTGAATACTTACTGTATGCCAGTGATATTTCAGTTTTGTTTCTTTTTAATAAATTTACAGACATTTCTAAAACTCTGTTTTCATTTTGTCATTATGGGGTATTGAGTGTAGATTAATGAGAAAAAAAAGAATTTTAACAACTGTAGAATCAGGCTGCAGCATAACAAAACTGACAAAAGTGAAGAGGGTCTGAATACTTTCTGAGTGCCCTGTAAACCACAAGCTACATCTTGGTAAGCTAGAAAAAAGGATGATACATAGCATCACCACCAGATGGCTGACAAACCATACTCAATGAGTAGTCCTTAATGGTACAACATCTACATGGAGGAAAGCAAGCAGTGGGTACCATAAGTTTCCATCTTAAGCTTAATACTCTTCAATATCTTCATAAATGACTTAGATGAGGGAATAGAAGGGGAACTTATCAAATTTGCAGATAATACTAAGCTGGCAGGAATAGCCAACCAATAGCAAATTCTCTGATATTGAAAGACAAAAAGGTAAAGGTAAAGGTTCCCCCGCACATACGTGCTAGTCGTTTCCAACTCTAAGGGTCGGTGCTCATCTCTGTTTCAAAGCTGAAGAGCCAGCGCTTGTCCAAGGACGTCTCTGTGGTCATGTGGCCGGCATGACTAGACGCCAAAGGCGCACGGAACGCTGTTACCTTCCAACCGTAGTGGTCCCTATTTTTCTACTTGCATTTTTACGTGCTTTTGAACTGCTAGGTTGGCAGAAGGTGGGACGAGTAACAGGTGCTCACTCTGTTATGCGGCATTCGGGATTCGACCCGCCAAACTGCCGACCTTCTGATTGACAAGCTCAGCGTCCTAACCCACTGAGCCACCGCATCCCTTAATAAAAGACAAAAAGGACAAGTATAAAAAGGGGAAAGAGAGGCACATAATTAAGGCAGAATATCAGCAAATAGCCCAAGCCTGCAAAGATGAAGTGAACAAATCTAAGGCTCAAAATGAACTACGGCTTGCAACAAAAGTAAAAAATAACAAAAAAAGCTTCTTTCAACATATAAAAAGCAAGAAAAAAGTTAAGGAAATTATTGGTCCACTAGTTGGAGAAAGTGGTAAGAAGGTGACAAATAACAGGGAGAAAGCAGAACCACACAACTTGTTTTTTGCATCCATATTTACATAAAGGGGAAAAAAAGTCCAAGCTATCAAAAACAGTACCGTAAAAAAATAGATTAGAAACACAAGTTAAGATAGGTAAGAAAATGATAAGTGAGCACCTGTCCACCCTAGATTAGTTCAAATCACCAGGACCAGGTGGACTACACCTCAAGGTCCTGAAGGAACTGGCAGATGTGATCTCAAAACCACTGAACTATATCTTTCAAAAATCCTGGAGCACTGGGGAACTACCAGAGGACTGGAAAAGAGCTGATGTACTTCCCAGCTTTAAAAAAGGGGGAAAAATGGATCCAGGAAACTACAGACCTATCAGCCTGACCTCAATACATGGGAAGATTTTGGAAAAGATAATCAAGCAACAAATCAGCAAACACCTACAGGCAAACAAAGTCATTACCAAAAGCCAACATGGGTTTGTCAAAAACAGATTGTGCCAGACAAATCTTATTGGATTCTTTGACCAGAAAGGTCAGAATTAGTGGACCAGAGGAATGCTGTAGATATAGTTTACTTCAGTAAGGCATTTGATAAAGTAGACCATAACCTACTACTTGATATGATAGAAAAATGTGGGTTAGACAGCATCACCATCAGATGGATTCATAACTGGCTGACCGGCTGTACTCAGTGTGTGGTCCTCAATGGAAGTGCATCTACATGGAGGGGAGTGTGTAGTGGGGTGCCTCAGGGCTCTGTTCTGGACCCAGTGTTCTTCAACATCTTCATCAACGATTTGGATGAGGGGATAGATGGGAAACTCATCAAATTTGCAGATGACACCAAGCTGGCAGGAATAGCCAACACTCCAGAAGACAGGCTTAAGATATAGAAAGATCTTGACAGACTTGAAGATTGGACGCTATCTAACAAAATGAAATTCAATGGTGAAAAAAGTAAGGTTCTACATTTAGGCAAGAAAAACCAAATGCACAGGTATAGTATAGGCGGTACCTTGTTCAATAGTAGCAACTGTGAGAGGGATCTTGGAGTCCTAGTGGACAACCACTTAAATATGAGCTAGCAGTGTGCTGCAGCTGCCAAAAAAGCCAACACAGTACTGCATTAACAAAGGGATACAATCAAGATTACGTGAAATGTTAATACCACTTTACAATGCCTTGGTAAGGCCCCACTTGGAATATTGTATCCAGTTTTGGTCACCATGATTTAAAAATGATGTTGAGACTCTAGAAAGAGTACCAAGAAAAGCAACAAAGATGATCAGGGGACTGGAGGCTAAAACATATAAGGAACGGTTGCTGGAACTGGGCATGTCTAGTTTAATTAAGAGAAGGACTAGGGGTGACATGATAGTAGTGTTCCAATATCTCAGGGGCTGCCCCAAAGAAGAGGGGATCAAGCCATTCTCCAAAACACCTGAAGGCAGGACAAGAAGCAGCGGATGTAAACTAACCAAAGACAGAAGCAACCTATAACTAAGAAGAAATTTTCTGACACTTACAACAATTAATTAGTGGAGCAACCTGTCTCCAGAAGCTGTGAATGTTTTTAAGAAGAGACTGGACAGATATTTGTCTGAAATGGTATAGGGCAGGGGTCGGCAACCTAAAAAAGGAAAAGAGCCACTGGGAACCGGTTCCATCACAAATTAAAAAAAGAGGGAGCCGCGTGCGTGTGTCCATGCACGCGCATGCGCAAAAAGGTTTTTTGCGCTTGCGCGGACGCACGCGGCTGCCATTTTTTAAAAAATGAGATAGAACCGGTTCCTGGTTGCCCGACGGCGACGGCCCGTCTGCAAAGCTGCCGCTTTCGGCAGCTTTGCAGACGGGCCGTGGCAGCTTCCTCAAAGAGCGGCGCCCCTGCCCATTCCGAGAGGTGCGCGCGCACCTCTCCGAACGACCGGAGGTGCGCGCGTACCTCCGCGCGAATGGGCAGCGGTGCAGCTCTTTGAGGAAGCTGCCGCGGCCCGTCTGCGAAGCTGCCGCTTTCTAATTTTAATATTTTTTCAACTCTTAAATATCATTTTCAATTTTAAATTCTTTTTTCAATTTTAATTCTTTTTCAATTTTTTAATAAAATCCTTTTTCCAATTTCTTCAATTTTTCAATTTCTTATTTCAACTAACCATTTTTTTAAAAAAAATATTCTAATTCTTTAGAAATTTTAAAATTCATAATGATCTAAGAGGAAAAAACAAAAAACCACAAAGAGACAGACACTTAAAACAGGAAAGTTACTGATGACTTTTTCAAGACAGAGAACAAAAGGTCAAGAACTCTTGTAAACTTGTAAGCTACAGTATTGTAAACTGACACTTCATAACACAAAGAATAGTTAAATTTTTAGAAATATTTTTATTTTTTTTAGCAAGCAAAGAAAAAAGTCATGGAGATAGAGACTAACACTATAGCAACTTGCAAAGTGTGCCACATGTTTCAGCTTATGTCCACAAAAGACACAAACTATGTACTATGTATAAATAGCTTCTAAAAAAATGATGACCCTATATATGAACACAACAAAGAAAACTGATTCATCGAAATTGAACACAATAGGGAACAAACAGTCTACATATGAGCCTACATATGTACCTAAAGAGCAAGACCAATAGAAACATTTCACTCTTAGAATAAAATAACCAAGAGCAAAGCCTGTACTATTTACCCTAGCCCACTCCAATGAAACCCGTCTGGAGCTGAACAATCACTTTCAAGCCTCCCCTAGAAGAAAATATACAGACACTTAGGGGAACAGAAACTATAGACTGCAGACCAGGGAGTCAATCTACGGAGGTATATAGTCTCCTTGGAGCAAAAAATCACTCCCCCTTTCTTCTCCTACATGTGGGGACCAATGACACAACAATGAACCAGAAAACAATGACAAGAGATTACAAACAGCTTGGGAAGAAAGTTAAAGAATTAGGAGCACAACTGGTATTTTCATCTATACTTCCAACAATAGGTCAACATCCAATAAGCAACCAAATGATTTTAGAAACGAACCACTGATTTAAAAACTGGTGTCGTCAATAGAACTTCGTCTTCATAGACCAGGGCTTTTCAACCTTTTCACCAATTGTAACACTTTTAAGATGCGGCAACATTCAAGTTCCACCTAGCAAGGTGTCAAAAACGTGACCCCCCCCAAAAAAGGGAAAAATGATAAAGTACAGGTAGTCCTCAACTTACAGCAATTCGTTTAGTGACTGTTCAAAGTTACAATAGCACTGAAGTGACTTATGACTATTTTTCACACTTATGACCATTGCAGCATCCCCAGAGTCATGTGATTTATATTTGGATGCTTGGCAACTGATTCATATTTATGATGGTCACAGTATCCCAGGGTCATGTAATCCCCTTCTGCAACCTTTTGACAAGCAGTCTGTCACTGTGTTTTTATGTGTTTGTCAGCAAGCAAATTGCAGTCTGCTCTTTGCAGCTGTGCTGTTATCTTATCATTGTAACCATGATAAGATACAACCATGTTTTGGTTTCATGCCTGGTTCTCCTATTGTGTGCACATGTCCAAACAAAAGTTTTCTTTTTTCTCTCTCTCTTTGTTGTCTGGTGAGACAGAGCATGTAGTCAGTTAAGAGTCTTTCTTTGATTAAAGTTTTTACAGTAGAATATGTTTCGGGTTTTCTTTCTTTTATCTGTTGTTCACCATGCATCAAATGAACCACGGTTCATCAACTTCTGATAAGGAGCTTTTGATTTACCCCTTTGACAAAGTCAATGGCAGGGCTGCTGGTGGCCAAGTGGTAAGGTAGGACTTCCTTCAGACCCACCCTCCCTTTCATTCCAATCTCCCTCCCTCCTCTCTTCCTTCCTGTTTCCCTTCCTCCCTCCTTCTCTGCCACCCTCTTTTTCATTCACATCTCCTTCCTTCTGAAGGAAGAATTTGACACCCCCCCCATATGTTCCCTCTTCCATATATTTATCAAACAAGGAAAAAGCCTTTAAGTATTAACTACTGGCTAGAAAGCAAAGTTAAGGAGCTTGCAGCCAGCACTTAAGAAAAACAAAACAAAAAAACAAATGTAGCAAATACTGATTTTTGGCTAAGGCAGCCTCCCCAAATGGCTCCATTCATATGTAAACGAATGCTACAGGCGAAATCCATTCAGGACAAAAATACTTCAAAATCCCTTGCAGCAAAACTTACAGCTAACGATAGCAGAGGAATAGAATTAGAACCCAAAATCCAACCCGGGACATCAGCCATCAGACACAATAGAAAATGCCAATACACTCCTTAAGAACACAAAGCCCACATTGCACAAATCCCATAACTTTAAAGTCACAAAATCACATAAGAATCCTTCCACTCTCGCAGTTTGTTCTTCAGCTGATCCAGAACTGAACTGCTGAAACAGCACCTTGCTTCTGCTAATAAACATTTCCTCTCAAGCAGCCAGCTTCCTCTCACATATTTCAAACAGCAGTGCTTCATTTTTTTTCTTTTCTCTTAAAGGTATAGCCTCCCGGCTGGAAAGCAAACCCCCAGCTTTCCTTTCAACACTAACTTCCTTTCCATTTCCCTCCCTCCCTCCTGCTCTCTACCTCCCTTTTTCATTTGCATCTCCTTCCTTCCTTCCTCCCTCCCTCTGTGCCTCACCTCCAGCTGATGCTACCTTTCTTCATTCCTCATAGAGGGCAAAACTTCCCCAGCTGTGTTTCTTGCCTGTTTGTCACTGCCACCTGTGTGCGCACCTGGCACGGATGACTGCCACAGAAGTTGTAGATTGGCTCCTGGCCGGTTTGTTCGATCTCCTCTCCTCTCTCTCTCCCCCCCTTCTCCTTTTCTCTTCAGTGCAGCTCCAGCTGACTCCTCTTCCCAAGGCTGCATCTTTTTTTTTCTCTCCCTCTTCCGCCCAAGCTGCCTCCTTTTACTTTTTTTATAAAAGTTTTATTAATTTTTAAAAATTACAGTCTTTAGTGCTTAGTAAACAATATGTTGTCTGGGTTCAGATATTTAATATTAACTTCAATATAAATCTGTTTGATACTACACAATCCAGTATTTTTTCCCTGATTCTCCTTTCTTCTATGTATTTTTTCCATTTTCCCTTCATTACACCATTACAGTTTTTGGTACTGTTAACGTATACAGTGTTTGATATAAGTATCTTCATTATATTTTACTAATATCAAACAAATAATAATAACATCAATTCATAAATCAATAATGTCATTTCATTAATCAGTATCTGTTTTTCATGTTTTTGTTAAAGTTTGAATTCCCATCAGTATTTAAAATGTCTTTATCAGTTATGATTTTCTCAATATCACATTTATATAGCTGAAAGTTTTATTCAAATCAATCCTCCTCTTATCTTCATATTTCCCATATCAAAAGAAAAAAGAAAAAAATGTTATCTTAATTCTAAATCATATCTTGCATTATAAAGGTCTAATTATATCTAAGGATCTTCTGTTCTTTTAATCTTATTCAAAGAAGTATTTAAACATTTAATGCCCTCTCTAAAAGATCAAATCTTCTGTTTTTTAAATCTGACTCTTACTTTCTTTCTTTGCCAAGTCACTTTCCAAGCCAGGGCAATTAGATCGCCCAAGAATTTTCTTTCAATTTTTGTAAAAATTGCTTGGTATGAGGAAGACAATCTAGGTAGAGTATTTTGGGGGGAGAATTCCATCCATTTATATTCCTTAAACAACTCCCAGTTATTTTCATCCTCCATTTCTCTTTTCAATTCCTGTCTCCCAAGTTGTGACATTTTCCTTAACAACTCTATAATCCCTTTAAAAATCTTTTTCCTTGACAACAGATCTATTTTACAGACCTGAGGGGTAAAAGGTTTTTTGCATTTTCATTGTTATAGCTTAGTCTTGAAGTATTTTATTTGTATATAGTCGTTTGTATTTCCCTTCTTTTATCTCTTCCATCTTATCCATTTCCTCTGTTTCGACTTCTGATTTCTGGATTGTTTGTTCATATTTTGTAGTCGTTATCTGGGAACTTTCTAGTTGTAGATTTAATTTGGAGATTTGCTCATTTATATTGTCTAAACTGTTTTTAGTCTCATTATGATTTCTTTTTATGTCCTCTTTCCATTCAACAATTGTTTGGTGAATTAGTTGTAGCATAGAATATATTTCTTTCTGAAAGGTGTTTGTTTTTCCTTGAGGCATCATTCCTGGAGATTAGTTTTCTGGTCTTTAAATGTATCCCTTATAATCGAATAGATTCCAAAGTATAGGTTCAGTTCTGAAAGCAATATTTTATAGTAATCCCTTGTCTCAATTATCCCCAAAATTGTGAATCAGCCTGGCTTCTTTTATAGACTCTCCTGTCTCTGCCCCATCCTCCTCCTTTCTCTTCTAGGTGAGCCAGAAGTGCCGATCCTGGGGCCTTTGCCTTGCCCCAGTCACCCTACCGCTCCTGAGGAGTCTCTCACAGCAAATCCTGTGCTGCGCCACTTTGGCTTGTTTCCTCCCCCGCTACACTTGGCTGGGCTGGGCTGGGCAGGGCCGCGTACAATCTGCCATGTGCCAATGTACCACTGAAAAGCCCTGTCCCAGACCATGGACTGAATTACCTAGATGAAGGGCTACTGGCAAGGGATGGACTGCACTTCACAAAAACTGAATAAAATATATTCGGAAAACGACTGCCTCATCTAATCAAAAGGGCTTTAAAATTAAAATGAGAGTGGAGGGGGGCCAAACTTCATGACCTATAGAACCTAATGTCAACTCTACAACAAACCTGGCTGCAGCCATCTTGCTCATTCTAGGTTGCCACAGGATTGGGAGAGGGTATAGAGGATTTCTGCTAGTCTAAACATTTCACTCTCCTGTGGGAATCAAGGTAACTTCTGTCAATTAGATGGTGGGCGTGAGCACTTGGTTAGAAAGCCCACCAAACTGTTATATTGGGCAACGTAGCTGATTGCATAGCAATGGGGTGGGAAGTTTAACTTTGTAATAGTGTTTCTCTTTGAAGGGGATTTCAGACTTGGTTTCACTTTTGACCCTGCCAATACTATGTAGCCAATATTATTTGAAGAAACCTCTAGCCTCAGAGTTCTAATTTGCTTGGTCTCATCTATTGGAACCCTGATACCTAAATCCAAGCAAAACCACTAGATAACCAATCACATATGGAGGAAGAGAGTAAAGAGGAAGAAAAAATTAAAGAAGAAAAACATAATGAAATAGATAGAAAGGATGGAAATCCCAGTTGCAAAGTAGGAGATATAAAAAAAAGCATACCCAAGACCACGGGTCGGCAACCCGCCTCTCTGGAGCCACGTGCGGCTCTTTCAGCCTTCTCCTGTGGCTCCCAGTCGTCCTCCGCCATTTGCAGAGACAGGCACTTGCGCTTCCCTTCCCTTCCCTTCTCTCTCTCTCTCTCTCTCTCTCTCTCTCTCTCTCTCTCTCTGTGTGTGTGTGTGTGTGTGTGTGTGTGTGTAAAAAAGAGAGTGGCCTCACGCTGTCTCTGAGAAGCTGACAAGCTTATTGGGCAGGGCTCCTGCCTTTGCTACATCTCGGCAGGAAGCAGCAGCTCTCAAGGGCAGGTGAGAATGTGTGTCAGCTTGTCCAAGAACAGTGTGAAGACAGCTTGCCAGGTGAGCAGAAGATCAGAGAGGGAGGGGGGAGAGAGAGGGAGGGAAAGATGGATGGAGGGGGAGAGAGAGAGATCAGCCTCTATTTCTTTTTAAACTCTTCAATCAAACTCCCCCCTTGTGTGTGTGTGCATGCGCATACACCGGTTTTGCAGCTCCCAGTGTTTTTTTCCCTCTGGGAAATGGGTCCAAGTGACTCTTTGAGTGTTTAAGTTTGCCAACCCCTGCCCAAGACCAATAAAGGATTCAAATCCCCATACACAAATGCTCAAAGGTTACGGAATGAACAGGGTGAACTTGAAGTATTAGTACATGAAGGCAGATCTGATATAGTTGCCATTACTGAAATTTGGTGGGATGAAACTCATGACTGGAATGTACTGATGGAAGGATACAAACTATTCAAAAGAAACAGACCTAACAAAGAGGAAGTAGAGTTGCATTATATATAAAAGATCACTACATCTCTACAGAAATGCACAAAGCTAAGGATAAAAACCTCCTAGAATCCATCTGGGTCAATATAAAAGGGAAAAAATGACATTCCTATACTGCCATGGTGGCGAACCTATGCCCTCTCTCTGGGCATGTGCGCCGTTGCCCCAGTCCTAGGCCTTTAGCTGGGTTTTATAAAACCTTTTCGCTTTAGGTCTCCACTGCCGTGTGCAAAAAAAAAGGTTCAATCAATCAATCAATTTCCACTTCTCATGGGAAAAAAAATCTCACAAAATTGGAATTGATTGATTGAACTTTAGTCCCACCCAGTTTGTCGTTACCACTGCAGTCACGCCCACCCAATGGGCCACACCCACCCAATGGGCCATGCCCACCTGGCACCCGACGATACATAAGTGGGTTTTGGGTTGCATTTTGGGCACTCAGTCTCTAAAAGGTTCGCCATCATTACTATAGTGTATACTACAGGCCACCCATCCAAGCAGAAGAAATAGACGAACTCTTTGCTAATCAATTAACAAACGTATGTAGGAAACATACCACAGAAAGAATAGGAGACTTTAACTACCTTGATATCAACTGATTGACAAACTCTGTAGCAAGTGGGAGATCAAAGAGATTCCTAAGCAAAAGTTGAAATATAACTGGAGATTGATAAATATTTAGAATGAATTCTATGCGAGGAAACACAAATTGCCTAGAGAAGTCCATGATGATTTGTAAAGAAAACAAGGGATGAGATACTAAGAGTTAGAGACCACCCATTACAATATAAAAATAGAGAATTCGTGGTGTTGAAACAGGTCCCCAAGAGAATAAGGGACACATGAAAACAATATCACTTTTTGACTACAAAGCTAATTGCAAAAGGTGTAAACTTTAGATGGTTAATGCCAGAAGGGATCCTAATTAATTGGAACAATACAAGATATCAATCGGACTCAGTTTGGAAGGCAGAAGACTTTGATGAAAGAAATAGAGCATTCTTGGGAGAAAGAACACAATACAAACAAGAGAATAGAAAAGACCAGAAACAGACAGAACAGCAGAGGAAACAACTCCACAAATAGAAGAGAAAGAGAATACAGACCAAGAGGGTGAGGGAATGGCAAGAGAGCACAGGACTATGAGATCAACAAGACCTAATGTAAGTAAACAAAATGGAGAAGGAAAATGGATTTTTTTCAGTGAATATAAATAAACAGATTGAATTCTCCTTCAAACAGGAAAAGAATCTTCAAAAAATTGCAGAAATTAAATATTGATATAATTTTTCTGCAAGAGACACACATAAAAAAACAATATTATAAACTTTTGGAATATCCAAAAATTGGGAAACTTTATCATGTATCAGTGCAACAACAAAAAAAGAGGAGTAGCTGTATATGATAAAGAGACAATAGTCTCTAAAATGATTTACTCAGATGAAGAAGGAAGAATTATAATGGTGGAAATGTTTTTAAATCAAAAACAGATACTTTTGGTAGTAATATATGCACCAAATAACAAACAAGAAGGGATTTTAACGCAATAGTAGATGGGACACTAGATTATAAAAGTAACAAAACAAGAAAACAAGGAGGAGACTACCTAAAACTTTTTTCAACATGATAGAGGAAATTGGTGTACAAGATACTTGGAAAGAAATGAATCCAGAAAAATTACAACATATATTGAAGGAGGGTGTCTTCCCTGTCGCCTTGAAGGAGGCGGTGGTGAGACCCCTTCTCAAGAAGCCTGCTTTGGACCCGGCTGCTTTAAACAACTATCGTCCAGTCTCCAACCTTCGCTTTCTGGCGAAGGTTGTTGAGAGTGTGGTGGCGCATCAGCTCCCTCTGTTCCTGGAGGAAACTGATTATCTGGACCCGTACCAATCGGGCTTCAGGCCCGGACACAGCACGGAGACGGCATTGGTCGCGCTGGTGAATGATCTCTGGAGGGCTAGGGACAGGGGTTGCTCCTCTGTCCTGGTCCTATTAGATCTCTCAGCGGCTTTCGATACCATCGACCATGGTATCCTGCTGCGGCGTCTCAGGGGGTTGGGAGTGGGAGGCACCGTTCTACGGTGGTTCTCCTCCTACCTCCAGGGCCGCTCGCAGTCGGTGTTGACAGGAGGGCAGAGATCCGCCCCGAGGTCTCTCATTTGTGGAGTTCCTCAGGGGTCGGTCCTCTCGCCTCTCCTGTTCAACATCTATATGAAGCCGCTGGGCGAGATCATTCGTGGTTTTGGGGTGGGGTATCACCAGTACGCTGATGATACCCAACTTTTTCTTTCCACCCCGAACCAACCCAGTGATGCCCTCTCCGTGATGTCCCGGTGCCTGGAGGCGGTTCAGGTCTGGATGGGGAGAAACAGGCTTCGTCTCAATCCCGCCAAGACTGAGTGGCTGTGCATATCGGCATCTCGGGTTAACCAAGTTATTCCACCTCTAACGATGGGGGGTGAGGTGTTACCCCCCGTTGATAGGGCTCGCAACTTGGGCGTCCTCCTGGACTCACGGCTCAATTTTGAATACCACATAGGAGCCGTGACCAGGGGGGCTTTTGCACAGGTTCGCCTGGTGCGCCAGTTGTGTCCCTATCTGGACCGAGACGCCCTACGCACAGTTACTCATGCGCTTGTGACCTCCCGTTTGGACTACTGTAACGCTCTCTACATGGGGCTGCCCTTGAAGACCACTCGGAGGCTTCAACTGGTGCAGAATGCGGCCGCGCGAGTTGTAATGGGGGTCTCCCGATACTCCCATGTAACACCTCTACTCCGCGAGCTGCATTGGCTTCCGGTTGCCCTCCGGGTGAAATTCAAGGTGCTGGTTATCACCTATAAAGCCCTACATAGCCTGGGTCCGGGCTATTTGAGGGAACACCTGCTGCCGGCATCAAACGCCCTTCGCCCAGTGTGCTCCCACAGGGAGGGTCTGCTCAGGGTTCCGCCGGTAAGAGATTGCCGGCGGGTGACACCCAGGGATAGGGCCTTCTCAGTGGGAGCGCCTGCCCTCTGGAACCAGCTGCCAGTGGAGCTGAGAACTGCCCCCGACCTCCGATCATTCCGCCGGGGCCTGAAGACCTGGCTCTTTGAGCTCTCGGGCCCAGGCTGAGGAGAAATTTTTAATTGGGGTTTTAAGTGTACAGGGTCAATTTAATACTTTTTAATTTGGTTTTTAACTTTTGTATGGTGGATTTTTTAATTCCCTGTAAACCGCCCTGAGTCCTCAGGGACAGGGCGGTATATAAATGTAACTAAATAAATAAATAAATATTTTACTTGAACAGTCATGAATCTTGGTCTAGAACTGACATGATTTGGATGACGCCTGAACTAAGAATTAACATGCAGACAATTCAGATAGAATTAGGTATTTGGGCAGATCATAATCCTTTAAAAATTACATGGAAAGGAAAACAGAAAAATTAAGATGGACTTTGAACCTATCAATATTAAAAGAGAAAGAATTTACAGAATTAGCAACAAAAGAAATGGAATTTTTTTTCCAAAGAAAATAAAAAGGAAGATACAACATTACAAAATGTATGGGACACAGCCAAAGCATATTTTCGAGGTGTAGCTATAACATACATGCGAAAAAGAATAAAGAAAAATGACAACAATGTGTGCTATTAAGGGAAGAATTTTAAAAAATTGGAATTAGAACTACAAATAAATCAACAAAAGTATTAAAAAGATAAATGGAAATAATAAAACATAAATTAAATAGAATCAGAAAAACTAGCATAACAAATCAAAAGAGCAAAACAATTTTTTTTGAAAATGCAAATAAACCAGGAAGATGGCTAGCTTACAAACTTAAAACATAGGAGAAAAATTTGATAAGCAATTTAGTAGATGAGAAAGGCTGTCTACAATTTAAAAATGACACAATAAAAAAGATAATTAAAGTATATTATGAGAAACTGTGTGATATGGAAGAAATTCCACAGGAGGAAACAATTCAATATATATATATAAAAAACTTACCAAAAATTCCAGGAAATGTTAAGACAATGTTAAATGAGAAAATAACAATGATGGAATTAATAGAGGCTATAAAAAGACAAAACAAAAAAAATGAAAAAAAAACCACCAGGACCAGATGGGCTACCAGCAGAGTTCTACAATTGCTTACAAGATACAGTAGGCTTAACCTTGAAAGATGTTTGTAATGAACTTTTATTGGAGGCCAAACTCCCAAATACATGGGCAGAAGCAAATATTACTCTGATACCAAAAAAAGACTCAGATAAAAAACTACAGACTGATATCATTATTAAATGTGGATTATAAAATCTTTACTTCAATAATAGCTGAGAGACTGAAAAGATTTTTGAATGTATACATCCAGACTAAAACGGATTTCTACCAAACACACAAATAAAAAACAATTTAAGAGTTATAATGGACATATTGGAAAATTACAAAATGCACCCAGGGAAATAACTGGCATTAATATTTCTAGATGCCCAAAAGGCATTTGACAATGTTTCTTGGCAATTTATGATTCGTCAACTAAAAACAATGGACTTTGGACAAAATTTTATAAATATTACTAAGATAATATATACCATAAACAAACAGCAAAAGTGATTGTAAACTGAGACTATACAGAGAATTTTGATATAAGAAAAGGCACAAGACAATGATGTCCACTATCCCCATTGTTATTCATTTTAACTTTGGAAGTTTTAAATAGAAATATTAGACAGGACTCAGAAATTAAAGGACTGGAAATAAAAGGTGAAACTTATAAACTGCAAGCATTTGCAGATTACCTAGTATTTATCCTAGAGGAGCCTTTAGAGATAATTCCTAAATTATTGGAAAAGATAGAACAGTTTGGAGAGGTAGCAGGACTGAAGATAAGCAGAAAAAAGACCAAAGTGATAGTTAAAAATCTTACAGATAAACAACAACAACAAAAAACACAATTGTCAGGAAAAATAGAACTATAAATAGTTAAAAAGGTTAAATACTTGGGAATATACCTGACCGCAATATGCTCAACAATAAAAAGATAATTATATAAAATTACTAAACCAAATAAAACTTGACATAAAAAATGGAAAAATCTGCAATTGTCAATGTTAGAAAGAATCGTTAGGGTGAAAATGAATATATTACTAAAAATACTGTTTTTATTCCAAACAATACCTATAAAACTAGAGAAAAAATTATTTGAAGACTTAAATTCCCTAATTTTAACATTTATTTGGCAAGGAAAGAAAGCTAGAATTAAATTGAAAATGTTACAAGAAGCTAAAGGGAACAGAGGTTTTGGTTTGCCAGAATGGGTTTTTTATTATCAAGCATCAGTGTTAACATGGATAAAAGAATGGATAACCCTCAGAAACAAAAGATTGTTGTATTTGGAGAGATATGACTTACAACTCAGTTGGCATGCTTTCTTATGATATGGGAAAAATAAAATTCATAAATATTTTCAAAACCACTACATTAGAAATGCATTATTATTATTATTATTATTTTATTGAAAAGTTTTAACATACAATTTTTCTTTAAAAATCCCCCCTACCCCCTCCCTCCTCCCCCCCTACCTCTCCCCCCTCCCCCCTCCCCCCCCCCGACTTCCCAGAGCTAAATACAAGGTATATATATAAAAAGCAATCATAAACAATCATATACTAACAACTATAAACTCTAAAATCCATCACTCTCTAGCTTATATAGGATAAAACAAGCCTTAGTAATATTAAATATGTATAAAAAGAAACTAAAATAAGAAAAGAAAAAAAACACGAAAGAAGACTTATTCAAATGCTACATAAAACTTCTTAACCCTATACTTGTTCTGGATAAACTCAATCCATTTTCTCCATTCCATAATATAGCGTTCTTGCGAAGAAATGCATTATTATTAACACGAGGAAAAATAAAATGTAAAATATATTTGAAAATTCCAGGATGGCTTTCAACAATGGAAGCATTTGTACATCCAAATTTAGTCAGTCTTGAGAAAATATACACATATAAAAAAATATTCTGAACTCTGAAGGGAACTTAAAATCTAGACAAGAGATGGAAAATCAGGGTATTGATCTATCATGGTGGTCACATTTACGAATGCAAGTAAGATATGATAAAGATGTTAAACTGTATGGATTTTATAAAGAGCAGATTTTGTTTGATCAGATATTACTAACCTCTGATGAAAAACTAATTAAGAAAATGTATAACTTTTTATTAAATTTGAAAATGGAAGATGAACAAGTAAAAGAAACAATAATATGGGCAAAACTTTGGATACAATATAGGCTTAGAGAAATGGCAAAGCCTGTGGGAAACTGACAATGTCAACCTCTTCTAAAGAAAACTTATATAAAATGTTTTATAGATGGCATCTGCCACCAGCAAGATTAGCAAAAATGTTTAAAAATATGTCAGATAAATGTTGGAAAAGTTATGTGCTCCTGGCCACTTTCCTTTATATTTATTTATTTATTTATTTATTTATTTATTTATTTATTTATTTATTTATTTACATTTATATCCCGCCCTTCTCCGAAGACTCAGGGCGGCTTACAAGCTTAGCAGTAGCCTTCATTCTATGTATATGCCTGCTTGTTAGGGCTTTCATACACCCCCCCAAGCGGCATTATTACAAAGTCAGCTTATTGCCCCCAACAATCTGGGTCCTCATTTTACCTACCTTGGAAGGATGGAAGGCTGAGTCAACCTTGAGCCTGGTGGGATGCGAACCTGCACTAATTGCAGGCAGCTGGTGTTACTTAAGGAGGCATTAGCCCACTGCTGCACCAAGGCTTCCTTCATGACCAGAGACAAGCTCGCCTGACCAATAACCAGCCAAGACCCAGTGAAGGCCTTTTATTTGTTTATTGCAATAAGCGGGGAGAGAAGCTATCAAAACTTGGTTCTCTCCAGTTTCAACCCAAAATATTCCCATTTTTATACATCCCTGGCCCCAGCCACACATTCCTCCTCTTTCCCCATTGGCTGAGGTACTACACTCTTTCCGACCGCCTCCTACATATTTCTTGCTACATACTAAGTCATACATCCCATGTACATTAAAATTAAGAGATAATTTATGCAAGGTGTGTCAGTTAATATTAATCAACTAATTGCACATGCTCAGTTGCTTGAGTTCTAGCCCCCTTTTTGTGACCTCTTAGAAAAAAATAGGTTCTTTCCTCTTTTGCTAGTTATCTTCTCTTACAGACGTTTTTATAGCTTGTCTTCTTCCTTTCCCACTCATAAGACCCAGCTAATTTTTGCCTACGTGTTTCACTTAACATCCTTTCTCTGTGCTCTCCTTTCCTGGTTCTCATCTTCTCCATCCACCTAGTAAATTTCCACTGCAGCATATTCAGTTTTAAATTTCTCTTTCAATATTAAAATTTTTGAAGACCTTTCATTTACTTCTATCAGAAATGTAATCATAAACCAGGTACTTTTTATCATATGTGGTGGACATGTGTTAAAGCAGAGAAGATGTTGGGGAAACATCTGAACTCTTTTTATTAGGCATAATACCAGAAAAACATGATAAACAAAGCGCATAATCGATTTTGCATGTGATAACAGTGGCAAGAATTACATTCGCACAATACTGGAAAAATGAAGAAAAATGAAGAAATACCACCAGAGGAAGAAATAATTAAAAAAATTCTAGACCTTGCAGAGGTTTGAAGGAAAAAGAAGAAACAATATTTTCAAACTTGGGACCTATTTTATCAATGGTTGGAGAAATGAATTAGGGATTAGGAATTTAATTATATTAGTGAATGATAAACTCAGACATGTTTGTTGAATAAAGCACTGTTGAATTGTATTAAAAAACCAATAAAAACTAATTTTAAAAAAAGGAAACTACACACCAATCAGCCTAACATCAATACTTGGGAAGATACTGGAAAAAATAAACAAAAAACATATTTGAGAACATCTAGAAACAAATAATAACTAAAAGCCAGGATGCATTTGTTAAAAACAAATAATATATTTAAACTTCAGCAAGGCATTTGACAAATTAAGTACAATCTACTTCATGGTAAGCTTAAAAAAATGTGGGTTCAACATCATCACCTGATGCATTTGTAATTGGCTGACAAATCATTATCAATGAGTAGTCCTTAATGTTACTACATCCACATGGATGGAAGTAAGCAGTAGGATACCACAAGGTTCTGTCTTAGGCCCAGTACTTTTCAATTTCTTCATAATTGACTTAGCTGAGGGAATAGAACTCATCAAATTTGCAGATGACACTAAGCTGGTAGGAATAGCCAACATCCCTGAAGACAAGCCCATGATCCAAAAAGATCTTGACAGACTTCAACAAAATGATATCCAACAAAATGATATTTAATGTGGAGAAAAGCAAGGTTTTATACCTGGGCTGGAAAAATCAAAGGTACAAGTACAGATTAGGCAAAACCTGGCTCAAAAACAGTAACTGTGAGAGAGACCTTGGAGTCTTAAGTGGACGATTACTTAAACATGAGCCAACAGTGTGAAGCAGCAGCCAAAAAAGCTAATACAATTCTTGGTCATATAAACAAAAAGGCATTGAATCAGTATCATGTTAAGTATTAGGACCACTTTATAAAGCCTTAGTAAGGCCACACCTGGAATACTGCATTCAGTTTTGGTCACCACATTACAAAAGTATGTTGAGACTTGGAAAAAGTACAAAGAAGAGCAACTAAGATGATTAAAGGCCTGAAGACTAAAACATATGAAGAATGGTTGCAGTATTTGGGTTTGGCTAGTCTAGGAAAGGACTAGGGCACAGGTCGGCAACCCGCGGCTCCGGAGCCGCATGCGGCTCTTCGAGCCGTGCCATGCGGCTCCCAGGCCTCCTCCCTGTGAAAAAAAAAGTGGCACTAAAAAAACTTTAAACTTCTCACAAAAAAACTTGAAAAGTTTAAATTGATTGGTTGGTTTGTGGGACCGTCCACAAACCGTTTGTGGGCTACCCACAAACCTCTTTGTTTTTTTTACTGCACTTGGCAGAGTGGAGGAAGAGACGGGAGAACTAAAACGTGAGTAGATCTGCTTCCTTTCCGCCCCCCCTTCCCTCTCGTCGCCAGGGCTGTGCACGCTTCTCCCCTTCCCTCTCGTCGCCGGGGCTGTGCGCGCTTCCCCCCTTTCCCTCTCGTCGCCGGGGCTGTGCGCGCTTCCCCCTTCCCTCTCATCGCCGGGGCTGTGCGCGCTTCCCCCCTTCCCTCTCGTCACCGGGGCTGTGCGCGCTTCCGCCCCTTCCCTCTCGTCGCCGCGGCTGTGCGCGCTTCCCCCCCTTCCCTCTCGTCGCCGGGGCTGTGTGCGCTTCCTCCCCTTCCCTCTCGTCGCCGGGGCTGTGCGCGCTTCCCCCCGTTCCCTCTCGTCGCCATGGCTGTGCGCGCTTCACCCCCTTCCCTCTCGTCGCCAGGGCTTGCAAAACGGCAGATCAAGCCTCTGCCAGCAGCGGAGGCTTGCAAAACGGCAGATTGAGCCTCTGCCAGTGGCGGAGGCTTCCAAAACGGCAGATCCAGCCTCTGCAGGCGGCTTGCAAAACGGCGGATCGAGCCTCTGCCGGCAGACATGCTTGCAGAATGGCGCATTGAGCCTCTGCTAGCGGCAGAGGCTTGCAGAGTGCGGATCCAGCCTCTGCAGCCAGCAGAGGCTCGATCCGCCATTCTGCAAGCCGCAGAGGCTGGATCCGCCGTTCTGCAAGCCTCCGCCGCCGGCAGAGGCTCGATCCACTGTTCTGCAAGCCTCCGCTGCCGGCAGAGGCTGGATCCGCTGTTCTGCAAGCCTCTGCCGCCCCATTCTCTCAATGGGAGGCTTGCTTCGGCTGCTTTTCTTTTGGCAGAGCCATCCATACTGGAGGTGGATGGGGGCAGGGCTGGTGCACGTTTTGCCTTGTTTTTCACATGCACGTGCATGCATGCATGCGCACGCACATTTTGTGGCTCCCACTTTTTTGTGTTTGTGACGGAACCAGTTCTGAGTGGCTCTTTTCCTTTTTCCGGTTGCCGACCCCTAGACTAGGGGAACACGATAGCAGTACTCCATTATTTGAGAGGTTGCCAGAAAGAGAAGGGGGGGGTCAACTTATTTTCCAAAGCACCAGAGGGCACTTTAGTCTACAAGAGACTAACCCAGCATACAATGTGGAACGGAGTACACATCGAAAGGTACGGATATGCAGTAGCGCCTGCAGCCGCAAGTTCACTCAGCGAGCAATTGGGCGTATTTCCCCAGTGTGCCTTTGTAATCCCTTCCTTTACAATTTCTGCGCTCTGCGAGGGGGGAAAAGAAAAAAATGTAAGTGACTCCGGTATGTAATCTTTCCTGTGCTGATATGCTCCACACAAGGCTAACTTGAAAAATCAACCATCTGCTTCATTAATTTGCGCTCTTTCCCTCCCACTTTTGAGAAAGTGCCCTTATTTATTTATTTGCAGAATCGCGCACCAAGCGCCTATCAAAGCAAGCAAGTTGGTCATCAGCCTATCCTTGTGAAGACTATCTCTAATCTTAGCGCGTGAACTAAGACGACAGTGAGTGGCATCAAAGGAATGTTTCCTATAACTCTCAATCCGTGCAGCTGCCAGCTTCTTACCCGATTTGGGCTCCGTACTCGGGAACTCAATCCCGCAGCCTCTGTTGCTACATCACGTAAATAAAAGGCAACGGCGCTTCTTCGCGGGCGAGAGTCGAACCTTCCCACCAGCCACCGAACTGAGAATAAGAAGGTGGAGTCAGGCAGAAAGGACCGTACCACAATCAAAAAACGGGGTGACAGCAGTAGCAAACTAGACTATCGGAGAAGAGCGGCCGATTAAATTGCAGGACACAGAAAAGTCGTTACAGGATCACTGTGGCCAATAACCGGGATAGAAAAAGAGAAGAGCCAAGTGTCTCTCCTTCGCGTTTCACTTAATGGTAGCAAGCAATTACTTCCGCGACATCCCTTCCAATGGGCCGAGCCTGCTGGGGAAAAGCGTGAAGGCATGCACAGACTCTTGTTGAGAGAGAAAGAGAGTGCGTGAGATCCGGATTAAGGGGAAGCGGCAGCAAGGAAGTTCCCATTTTGGGCAATCGAATGATGAAGCTGGGAGGCGGGGCTGCTTTTTTTCCTGCTTCGGTGGATCCGAGCGCAAAATACGAGACCTGCAGCGCTTCCTTATCGGCGAGTATATGTTATAAATAGTAAGTATTTATTTACTAGATTTCGATTTCTGCATTTTTATCGTGAGTTGAAGGCGGCGGGCTTAGGAGTCCTCTTAATTTTTCTTTACAACAAATATCCTGTGAGGTAAACTGCGCTCAGAGAATCCCGCTGCACAGCGTCGCCTCCCAAAGTAAAGCCTTCAGTTCTCCGATAAAAAAACAGAGGAAAAGTGGAAAAAGACTTTGGACAGCAATTCCGTGATTGGACGAGCAGCCAGCTACATAAGTCTTGCATTTGAACTGCTATTGGGTGAGTTTAATTAAACATACTGAGATGTTTATAAAAGGAGAGGAGACACGTGATGAGTGTGTGTTAAGAAGAAGAGAGTGAGGAGCGAAGAAAGAAGAGAAGCAACGTGAGAGGAAAGGCAGCGGAGACGGGGTGGGGGAGGGGAAGCGAACGGAGGAGGAGAAGATAAGTAAGAAGGGAGGGAAGTAATCGTTTATCAATTTACCCTATCACTACACCGCCACCTAGTCCCTGCTTAGCGGGGCTGCATGGGAGGCAGTAGGGCCAGACAGAGAGAATGTGCTATTGAAGCAGCAGGCTTGCAGAAGCGGGGGTCTCCTGAATAATCTATTTAAAAGCTTTAAAAAAAAAGCATACACAGAATTGTACCTACAGAAAGAAAAGGCGACTTGGAGAGAAGAAAACTTGGAATGAAAACATTTATTTAAATGCAAAGTTTATTCTGCTGACTTCTGTCTTCAGCTTCCTTTGTTTTTGCTGAATGGTCAGCACAACATCTTAGCATGGAGATTGTTTTCTCTATATAGATTATTGTTTTTCTTATTATTTACACAGACATAATTGAAAAATGAATTAGAAACAGATCTATTTGCACAAGTGTTCTTCTGCCCTCTAATGAATTAGACGCAGATCTGCTTTTTCCTTTTTCTCTCTCTGCATATTTATCAGAATTTATAAGGATTATGGTCTTTATTAACTAAATAATCATTAATGAATGCAAATATATATCTAATGTTTCTGAGAAAACTGATCATTTTAAATAGTTGTTAAAACTATCAATAGAAGATTTTAAACCTTTTCTGCTTAGACAAGGGATAGGCAACCTAAAACACTCAAAGAGCCACTTGGACCCATTTCCCACCGAAAAGAAAACACTGGGAGCTGCAAAACACTTTTGACATATAAAATGAAGATAACACTGCATATATTGTTTTTTACCTTTATGCTATGTATAAAAAAAACTAGTGTGCTACATTTATGAAATCAATCAACTGCTACAAAGAAAATGAATTGTTATTTCTGCATGCAACAAAAGCATTTTGAACTCCAGAAAAAAAGTAGCTGGGTCGAAGGTTACTTTCAAATAAAATACTCAAATGTCTATTTGAGTTCTCATATTTATGAAATAAAAAGCTGGTGCAAACTATAACAACTGCAAACAGAAAAATAGGAAAAAAATTGGGGGGAGGGTGAGAAAAGGACAGGTGAAAGAGGGGAAAAAACCTTTCTCCTTTATCCCAACAGGTAAAAACAATTTTAGTAGCTTATCTACTATCTTTAAATACAGCATAATTATCTCACCTCTTAATTAAAAAAACATCAAAATATTTCATTAAACATTCTTCACTAAAAGTCCTGTAAGGACAACCACAGATATTCATATTTTCTCTCTCCCTCCCTTTCTCCCTTCCTCTCTCTTTCTGCCTTGATCTGCCAGTACTCTTCCCCCACTCTGTGTGTGTGTGTGTGTGTGTGTGTGTGTATGTAAGAGAGACAGAGAGGCATTTGCACTTCCCTTCTTTCTCTCCATCTCTCTCTTTCTGCCCTTGGTCTGCCAGTCCTCTTCCCCCACTCAGTTTGTGTGTGTGTGTGTGTGAGAGAGAGAGAGAGAGGCACTTGTGCTTCCCTTCTCTCCCTCTCCGATCTTCTGCTCACCTGGCAAGCTGGCTTCACACTGTTCTTGACAAGCTGTGGCTCTCCTGCCCTTGAGAGCTGCTGCTTTTTGCTGCTTCCTGTGGAGAAGGTAGCAAAGGTAGGAGCCCCATGCAATAAGCTTGTTAGCTTCTCGGAGGACAGTGTGAGTTTTACAGAGAGAGAGAGAGAAAGGAAGCCCAAGTGCCCGTCCTTCTCTCTCTCTCTCTCTCTCTCTCTCTCTGCAAACAAGAGAAGGCTGAAAGAGCCACATGTGGCTCCAGACCCATGGCTTAGACCACGGGTCAGCAACCCGAGGCTCCGGAGCCGCATGCGGCTCTTTGAGCCGTCTTCTGCGGCTCCCAGCTGCCCGCTGCGTGCGCACCGCTTCGAACGGGCAGTGGTGCGCGCGCACCTCTCAAAATGGAGAGTGGCACCGCCCGTTTGGAGAGGTGCGTGCGTACCTCCGTGCGAATGGGCAGCGGCACCGCTCTTTGAGAAAGCTGCCGCGGCCCGTCTGCAAAGCTGCCGAAAGCGGCAGCTTTGCAGACGGGCCGTGGCAGCTTTCCCAAGAAGCGACGCCGCTGCCCATTCCGAGAGGTGCGCGCACACCTCTCCGAACGACCGTAGGTGCGCGCGCACCTCCCCAAACCTTTGGAGAGGTGCGCGCGTACCTCCGCACGAATGGGCAGCGGCGCCGCTTCTTGGGAAAGCTGCCGCGGCCCGTCTGCAAAGCTGCCGCCCCCGCTCCCTTCCTTCGCCTGGCCTGCTTTTTCAACCTCACTTCCCGCCCTGCCAAAGCTCCTCCTTTTCTACTCAAACCGATTTTCGGGGTTCCTCGGCTTACACCCCTTGGCGAGAGACCCCAAATGTCCCTTTCTCGCCGCTCCTCCCTCCCTGCCCGCAGAGGCTCTTGCCCTCCCCTGGCTCGTTCAACAGGGGGGGAATAGGTCCGGTACCCCTTTCCCCCCCGAGAACGACACGTGTAAATCTCAAAATGACCCCGGCAAGCTTCGCGCAAAGCTGCCAGGCAGACCCGCGAGCTGGGGCTCAGAGCCAGTAGCTGGAGGGGAAGAAAAAGACGGCGCCGTCTGAGGAGTCTCTTCGGCTGGGTCTTCCCCGGCTCGCTGGAAGGCCGCAGTAACGTGGGGGCTGCATACAGACGCCGGCAGCTGGTCACGGGGCCCGGTGAGTCCTTCCGCGGCCTCACCGGGTGTCGGGCGTGTCGAGCCCGACACCGGGCAGTCTCCCTGGTGGTGTCGGTTGATCGGAGGATGCAGCCAGCGTGCGGAGGGCAGGTCCCCAAGACGAGGTGGGCCTGCGCTAGTGGTGTGCGAGGATGGCGGGGGTGGCTCCCGTGGCGAGGAGGGCGCGTCCGTGGGGGGTGAGGGCCTCACGCCGTGCTGCGAAGAGGGGCCCTGCCGAATGTCGCGCCCATAGGCCGCAACAGCTGCCGCGGCCCGCCTACAGAGCTGCCGCCTTCAGCAGCCAGCAAACGTGCCGCGGCAGCTCCCCCAAAGAGGAGGAAAGCCGCCGCGGCCCGTTTGCAGGCGGCGCCGCTGCCACTGGGAACCGGTTCCATCACACACACAGGAAGGTGGCAACCGTGGGCGTCCGCCCATGCGCAAGAAAAAACGTTTTGCGCATGCGCAAGATGTTTTTGTGTGTGATGGAACCGGTTCCCAGTGGCTCTTTTCCTTTTTCAGGTTGCCGACCTCTGGCCTAGACCATAAACTTTATTGCCCTGGTCTGCAATTATCACTCTACCTTGTTTTGTAGATTAGAAATGATCAGAGACTGCAGTATTTTCACAATATGTTTAAATGTTTTAAATATCTTTATGGATTTGAGCTATCTGGTCTGGACTGAGGGGTTTAATGTTTTTAAATTGTGATTTTAATTTTTGCGGCTAGACTTAATTTAATTTAATTTTAATTTTATATTGTATTGTTTTTAAATTTTGCCTTGTAAACCGCCCTTAGTCCTTTGGGAGTAGGGCGGTATATAAACTGAAATAATAATATAATAATAATAATAATAATAATAATAATAATAATAATAATAATAATAATAATAATAATAATTTATTTATTTATTCGTTTTATATACTGCCCTTCTCCCGGAGGACTCAGGGCGGTGTACAGAGCAAAGTAAGTATACAATAAACCAACAATAAAACAAATAAAACCCCAGATCTACAAATAAAACCCCAAATCTATCAGGCCAGGCCGGCTTGCTGGAATAGATAGGTTTTTAAATCTCGCCGAAAGGTGCGAAGGTCGGGGGCCATCCGGATTTCGGCTGGTAAGCGGTTCCAGAGGATTGGCGCACCCACCGAGAATGCTCTCCCCCTGGGGGTCACCAGCCGGCATTCTCTGACCGGTGGCACCCTGAGGAGGCCCTCTCTGTGGGAGCGCACAGGACGGAGGGGTGTTGACGCTGGCAGTAGGTGCTCCCGTAGGTAATCCGGACCCATGCCATGTAGGGCTTTGTATGTCATCACTAGCACCTTGAATTTCACCCGGAAGGCAACTGGAAGCCAGTGCAGCTCACGAAGCAGAGGTGTAATATGGGAGTATCAGGGAGCCCCCAAAAGCGTCCGTGCAGCTGCACTCTGTACCAGCTGAAGCTTCCGAGTGATTCTCAAGGGCAGCCCCATGTAAAGAGCGTTGCAGTAGTCAAGACGAGAGGTCACAAGTTTATGGGTGACTGTACGTAAGGCATCCAGGTCCAGATAGGGTCGTAGCTGGCGCACCAGACGAACCTGAGTGAAAGCCCCCCTAGTCACAGCTCCTATGTGATCTTCTAAGGAGAGCTGTGAATCTAGGAGGACACCCAGGTTGCGAGCCCTATTTACGGGGGGCAGTAACTCGCCCCCAATATTAAGGGATGGAATACTCTGAATATCCTGACATGCCAGTATGTACAGCCATTCAGTCTTGTCCGGGTTGAGTTGAAGCCTGTTCCTCCCCATCCATTCCCGGACCGCTTCCAGGCAACGGGACATCACGTCAAGGGCATCACTGATGTGGTTTGGGGTCGAGATGAAAAGCTGGGTGTCATCAGCATACTGATGATAACCCACTCCAAAACCACGGATGATCTCACCTAGCGGCTTCATATAGATGTTAAACAGGAGAGGTGAGAGGACCGACCCCTGAGGAACTCCATAAATGAGAGGCCTCGGGGTCGATCTCTGGTCACCCGCCAACACCCACTGTGAACGTTCCAGAAGGTAGGAGGAGAACCACTGAAGAACAGTGCCTCCCACTCCCAATCTCCTGAGACACCGAAGTAAGATACCATGGTCGATGGTATCAAAAGCCGCAGAGAGGTCTAATAGGACCAGGACAGAGGAATGACCCCTGTCCCGAGCCCGCCAGAGATCATTCATCAGAGCGACCAATGCCGTCTCCGTGCTGTGTCCGGGCCTGAAACCCGATTGGTATGGGTCTAGATAATCAGTATCTTCTAGGAACAGAGGAAGCTGATGCGCCACTACGCTCTCAACAACCTTCGCAAGAAAGCGAAGGTTGGAGACCGGGCGAAAGTTGTTTAAAACAGCTGGGTCCAGGGAAGGCTTTTTGAGGAGGGGTCTCACCACCGCTTCTTTCAAGGCTGCGGGGAAACTGCCCTCTTTCAACGAAGCAGTTACCACTGCATGGATCCAGCCTCGTGTCCCATCCCAAGCCGAATAAACCAGCCAGGAGGGGCACGGGTCCAATAAGGATGTAGTGGAGCTTAGCTTCCTCATGATCCTTTCTACTAATTATTATTATTATTATTATTATTATTATTATTATTATTATTATTATTATTATTATTATTATTATTATTGTGGTTTATCTTTATATAATTCTTAATATATATAGTTTACATTTTCCTTTTAAAAAAATAAATTTTGGGAATTATGAAAATAAACTTCTAGAATTTTTAAAATGTTGGAAAAAAACTTTAATGAGATGGCCTGGTGCTCCAACTGAGAGACGGCATAGCTGAGAGGTAACCCAGTAAGGTGTCCCAGTGTCCCAGATGAGAGCTCAGCAACCCAGATGAGAGACGGAGAGGCAGCCCAGTGCCCGTCTGGCAATTAAACAGAAGCGGTGAGGTGCAAATGAAGGCCATTGAGCAGAGGTGAAACAGAGCTAGGTGGCAGCAGACTAGCAGCTGAGAGCAGAATGGTGGACTCTGAGCAGCAGCTGTGCAGAGCTAAGTGGCAGAGAAGTGGAGTGCCCAGAGCAGCAACTGAGAGAAGCACAACAGATCAGCAGCGGCTGAGACCAGCACGGCAGACCAAATGAGCAGTGGTGGTACAGTATGATAGCAGGCTGGAATGCCAGCAGCAGTGGCTGAGAGCAGCATGGCAAACCAGCAGCAGCTGAGGGCAGCGCGGCAAAGCAACTGAGCAGTGGCAAAGCAGCTGAGCAGCAGCTAAGCACCCAGATCAGCACATCATACCTGAAAACCCCACCAGTGGCCAAGCAACTGAAGGGCAAGAAGGCAGGGAGGAAAAGGATAATATGTAACACTTGTGGACAGAGGAAACAGATAATAAACTTTCAAGGCAGGGTGTAGAGGGTTAAGAGCAAAGCATCTCTTAGAAAAAAGCCTGAGATTTCCAATATAAAGAAATACATAAAACTTCATAAAGGGCCAAGAACTTTTGTAAATTCTTACATTTTAAAATTTCTGAAGTTTTTTTTTTAAAAAATCAACTTTTAAATTTCTTTTCAATTTTAAAATCACATTTTCAATTTTTAAATATTTTTCAATTTTAAAATTCTTTTTTACATAAAATTTTCTTCAATTTTTTTCAGTTTTTCAATTTCTTTTTTCAACTAAACATTTGAAAAACAGTTTACTTATTTTAATTCTTTAGAAATTCTTAAATTCTTAATGATCTAAGATAGGCATGTCAAACTACCAGCCTGCAAGCCAGATGCGTCACACCAAAACTGTGCCCACCCCATTGCTGGCAATGGGCAACAAGTCCCAATACGTTGAGTGACGTCATGTGACGTCGCAAGTTTGACATGCCTGATCTAAGAGGAAAAAAAATCACGGAAAAAGAGACACTTAGAATAGGGAAGATAGTGATGAATTTTTGAAGACAGAAAAAGGGTTAAGAGCTTTTGTAAACTATTATAAACTGACACTTCACTATAGGAAAAATACATTTTTTAGAAATTTTTAATTTTTTAATAAATCATGGACAGAAAGACTGACATTATAGAGACCTGCAAAATAGGTCCTATGTTTGAGATTATGCCCACAGAAGACCCAAACAATATATGTATAAAATGTAAATTATATGAATTACTAGAAGAAAAAGTAAAGGGTCTAGAAGCAACTCTAGCCATTCTGAAACTCAATGAACAAAGCAAGAACCTAAACAAAAAGATTACATCAAAATTAAACACAATAGGGAGCACATAGCTTCTAAAAAAATGACCCCATATATCAGGGGTGTCAAAATGAAAATGTTACGTGACGTGTTGCAGCATATCACAACTTTTTTGCCATTGCCGGCAATTGGGTGGGTGCGGTTTTGTTATGATGCATCCGGCCTTGAGGCCGGCACTTTGACACCCCTGCCATATATGAACAAAAGAAAACTAATATACCCAAATTGAACACAGTAAGGAACAAATAGCTTCTGAAAAAAATAGCCTTATATATGAGCCTAAAGAGGAAGACTAATGGAAACATGTCACTTTTAGATGTAACTGAGAACCTTACTAAAATAATCAAACCTATAGATTACTACCTCTTTCTTCTACACGTGGGGGCCAATAACACAAAAATGAATCTAAAAACAAGATTATGAACAGCTAGGGAAGAAAGTTAAAGAATTAGGAGCACAAGTGGTGTTTTCATTTATACTTCCAACAAAAGGCCAACATCCTGTGAGGGAGCAAAAGATTTTAGAAACAAACCACTGGCTTAAAAACTGGTGTTATCAGGAGAACTTTGGTTACCTAGACCATGGTCTGCATTACCTAGAATAGATAAAGGGCTACTGGCAAGGTATGTAGTGAAGCTCACAAGAACTGGAAAGAATATATTTGGTAAATGACTGGCTCATCTTGTCAGAGCTTTAAACTATAATTGACTGAGGGGGGGGCAATTTTCAAAACCTTTAGAACCTAATTCCAAGCAATAAATGCTATTTAACCAGTCTTATAAGGAGGTAGGGAGTAAAGAGAAAAAAGAAGAAAAGGAAAAAACATAATTAGAGAATGATGGAAAGGGTGGAAAACCCAGATACAAAGTAGGAGATATGAAAAACATATCCAAGATCCATAAAGGACTCAAATGCCTATATGCAAATGCTCAGAGTTTAGCGAACAAACAAGGTGAACTTGAAGCACTAGTACATCAAGGTAAATATGATATAGTTGCCATTACTGAAACATGGCGGGATGAAACTCATGTCTGGAATGTAGTGATGGAAGGATACAAGCTTTTTAAAAGAAACAGACCTAACAAAAGAGGAAGCAGAGTTGTATTATATATAAGAGTTCATTACATCTCTACATAAATGCATAAAACCAAGGATAAAAACCACCTAGAATCCATTGGGGTCAATATAAAAGGGAAAAAAAATAACATTGCCATAGGCATATACTACAGGCCACCCAACCAAGCTGAAACAATAGATGAAATTTTTGTTAAACAATTCACAAATGTATGTAGGAAATATACCACAGTACTAATGGGAGACTTTAATTACCCAGATATCAACTGATAGACAAACTGTAGCAAGTGGGAGATCAAAGAGATTCCTAACCAACTTACCTGACAACTTTATCATCCAAAAGGTAGAGGAGGGAACTAGAAGAAAAGCTATACTCAACTTAATTCTTACTAATAGAGAAGAAGTGATAGAGGGAGTTGAAATTGCTGGAACCTTGGTCGAGAATGCCCATGTCATATTGAAATTCAATATATGCAAACACAAGCAATAGAACGTAATCCAGCCAGTGTCTTAAACTTTAAAAGAGCTGATTTGAGCAAATTCAGAAACAGCCTAAGAAAAATTCCATGGATGGAAATCCTAAAGGGAAAACAACTCAAGAAACATGGGAAACTGAAAAGTATGATCATAACAGCCCGTTTCAGCCCAGCATAATACCACTGAAAAAGAAAAACAAATCTAAGAAGAAACCAGCATGGTTGCATAAAGATCTTTCTGATAAACTGAAAGACAAAAAGGATAAGTACCAAAAAAATGGAAAGAGGGGGACTTCTGGTTTTGCGTGGTCATGGGCTTGCTTTTCTGCACCACCGCGGCTAACTTTGCCCTGCCAGGGGACCCTAAATGGGTCTAAGTCGCTACGGAGAGGCGGCGAAGAAAGAAGGGTGCCCCACCAATTATGGAACAATAGCGGTCCTTTCATTCATTTTGGGGAAAGCCTTCTAACCCGACAGGAGAATGGCTGGCCGTATTTCATTGACCAGCCCAAGCTACTTGCAACCGAAGTCCAAAAGTACTAACTAGCGTGCTTGAAACTGGGTGAGGAATTTGATCTTCTCTTTTCTATTCTATATTTAATTTCCTGGAAAAGATCCCCAAGAAGCAAAATACCTCCGAAAGGGAAGGAGGGGGATTTCCACCCCATCCTAACGGAAGCAGCAAATTAATATTTTAATGGAGGATCAAAATACAGTGGAAAAGAAATAAATATAAAACCTGAAATTTAAAACTTAAATCTGAATGGTTAAAACTCTCATTCTATAGATAATTGTTCATTTTGGAAATTTAAAAACAGATGCTGACACCTAGTGGTGGACGAAGACTATGACAGCTATGACTTTAATATAAGATTTGGCAAAACCTAATCTATTTTGTAATCTTCAAAGCTTTAACAACAAAGAACAGCTGCGACAAAAAAAATCTAGGCTGTAGACAAAGAGAATTATAAATTTCAGAAAAAATATTTTTGAACTATTTGGATTACAAATAACATTTAATCAGGACTATTAATCAGGACTATTTAATAGGACCAGCCCTATGGAATCCGCTCCCCCCTGAGCTTCGGATGGCCCAAAACCTCCGATCCTTTCGCCGCGGCCTCAAAACACTCCTGTTCCACCAGGCTGACCTAGACTGACAGGCATTTTAATTAATTTATATCTAGTATTTTTAATTTATTTTTTAAAATTCTCTAATTTTAATTTATTGCACAGATGTTCTTAATTTTATTTCTATCTTGATTTCTGTACTTATTATATGTTTGCTGTTAGCCACCCTGAGTCCTTCGGGAGATAGGGCGGGATATAAATCCCATCAATAAATAAATAAATAAATAAATAAATAAATAAATAAATAAAGCTATTTGCAGAGAAAAGAAAAGAAGAGAAAAACTCAAATTCAGAGATCAGAGACAAGTACCGTATTTTCCAGTGTATAAGACGACCCGGCGTATAAGACGACCTCCTACTTTTAAGAAGATTTTGAAGGTATTGTCTTATACGCCGGAAAATACTTACATGCCCTGCCCGTCGCAGAGGAGGCGAAGGCCCGACTGGCCCCGCCGGCCCTCCCGCTGCTCCCGCGCTTCTGCCGGCCCCCGAGGCGCAGCGTTTCCCAGGCGGCAGGCAGCGCCGGAGGGCAGCCGCCACCGCGCCACGGCCGGTGCCCCTTCTGCTTCCCCCCCAGGCCTTGAACTTCTCCCATTGGGCGCAGGGCAGGGCAGCTCCGCCCGCAGCCTCTTTTTTAGAACTCATGCGCTTCCCTCTCACTGTCGGCCGAGGCGTGCTCGGCCCGGGCTCCCGGTCCCTCTTCCCGGCCGGCTTCCCGCCCTGCCCCTCATGGAGCTGGACTGGCCGTGCAGCCTCTCGGTGTGGCTGCTTTTCCTGGGCAGCCTGGCGGTGCGGCTCCTGCGCTCGGACCTGTTGCTGAGCCGGCGGCTGCTGCTGCGCATGGGGCTGCTGGCCGTTTTGCCGCTGCCCCTCAGCGCCGCGCTCACGGCGGCTGCCTGCTGGCTCTGCTTCTCCCATCCTCGGCGGCTCGCACTCCTAGTTTCAGTGCATTGGAGTAAGCGCCGGCAGAGGCTGCTCTTTGGTCACCCGCCGGGAAACTTGCCAAACCGGGAGAGCGACTGCCGCACCCATGCCCCTCCTGGGACGCCGTGCCTGCGTGCCTCTTAAAGTGCCTACCCTGCATCCCTCTGGCCAAGGCAAAGGCGGCTGATGAGGACACCGACCTCGCTCCACAGGCGGCGGGAAGAGCTGCCATGTTTGGGGACTCCTCCTCCTTCCCCCCTCCCGCCGCCCTCTCGCCTCACGAAACAGCCTCTTAGTCTGGCGCGCAGCTCCGATCCCGGCCACCAGGCTGGCTCGTCTCCGACAGCACCGCCCGGCGGAAGCACATCCCCGTGGGGGGGGAGAGCGGTGCTGGTGACAGGTGAGTCTGGCGGGTGCGAGGCCCTCCCCTCGGGCCATGAGCCAACGGGCAGCGCCGCCTTCGCGTGGGGAGAGTCGCCCAACACTCCCACCCAGCCGTGTCCCGGAGCCGCGCCGGAGTTAGCTCAGTTGCGCGGGGCGGCCCGGCTTTGCAAGAACGGGGACGCTCGACTGATTTGTTTTTTTTTCGGCGTATAAGACGACCCGGCGTATAAGACGACCCCCCAACTTTTGAGAAGATTTTCAGGGGTTAAAAAGTCGTCTTATACGCCGGAAAATACGGTAGAAATAACATATCAAGAAAACATATATACTCCAAGGAGGAGATATATAGTATACTGCAACAAATTCAAACAATGATTGTAAACCACAAAGAAATCCAAAATAACTTTGAAAATATAAACCAATCTATTTCCAAGTTAACTCTACAACAAAAAAATCCCAGAAAACAACAATAGAGAAGGAGCAGATATGGATACAAAATTGAGAATAGAGACTTAAAGATGGAACTTAACAAAACAAGGAAACATGACTTAATCCTAGTGGGGGGGAAATCACAAGAATTGGAACAAACAACCTATCTCTTAAGACTACAAAATAAATCTGGAGGACAAGAAAACAGATTGGATAAAATGGACTGTAGAGATGTCAGGAACATTGGAGAGAAAGGAAATGATAAGAGAAGCGGAGAGAAAAGAAAAAGAAAAAGATTTTCAACAAACATGGAAAGGCAGAAGCCTGCATATCCACAGTAACTTTTACGAACATATGGAAAAATGTTTCGACTCAGCAAAATACATTGATTAAGAAAGATACTGGACAAAGGAAAAAGACCAATGTGGAAATCAAGAAAATAGATGATGGGACTTACCTGAGAGAATACTTAAAAAAGAAACATTTGTTTGAATATGGTTAAAGAAATAGAAAAGATTTGGAATATATATGTCATTTTAAGAGGAATAAATCCCCTAAATAATATAGCATGCTTTTCCCCCCTTTTTTATTCTATTTCTTGTTATGAGTAATATAAAGAAGTTGAAATGGCTTAGATAAAGGAAATGTTTTACATATTTAAATGTGGATAAAAAATGTTTTCAATAAGAGTTAATGGACTAAATGACTAGAGGTATTAAATGGAATATTTAAGCATTAAACATAATTTTAATTATGGTTAAAAAGAAAAAGAAATCTTGGAAACATATATTAGCTTTTGTTGTTGTTGTTGTTAGTTGCGAAGTCGTGTCTGACCCATCGCAACCCAATGGTCAACGTTCCTCCAGGCCTTCCTGTCCTCTACCATCTTCTGGAGTCCATTTAAGCTCACACCTACTGCTTCAGTGACTCCATCCAGCCACCTCATTTTCTAATGCCCAGTTTCCTTGTTTCATATGTCATACTTCTTTCTTCAATTTCCAAAAGGAATTAAGAAACTTTATTCTACTTTTCCAAGACTTGATACTTTTGCTATTACCAAAGAATCAACAGAAACACACAGGCACACTAGTTCTTATACTTACATTGATTTAACTTTAAAATAAGCCAGCATAAGAGCAAAGTATTTTTTAAATTCCCCAATATCTTTGATGTTCATTTCAATGATTACTCTGAATCCCTGTTTAATTTTGTTGTTAGTTGTGAAGTCGTGTCCGACCCATCGCAACCCCATGGACAGCGTTCCTCCAGGCCTTCCTGTCCTCTACTATCTTCTGGAGTCCATTTAGGCTCACGCTTACTGCTTCAGTGACTCCATCCAGCCACCTCATTCTCTGTTGTCCCATTCTTCTAGGACTGTCCGGTTTGATCGCCTTGCAGTCCAGGGGACTCGCAGGAGTCTTCTCCAGCACCATAGTTCAAACGCCTCAATTCTTTGGCGCTCAGCGTTTCTTTCACAGCCATACATTGCAACTGGGAAGACCATAGCCTTGATTATACGCACTTTTATTGGCAGGGTGATATCTCTGCTTTTCAGTGTGTTGTTTAGATTTGCCACGGCTTTCCTCCCCAGGAGCAAGCGTCTTTTAATTTCTTGGCTGCAGTCCCCATCTGCAGTGATCTTGGAGCCCAGGAAAATAAAATCTGTCACTACCTCCATTTTTTCCCCATCTATTTGCCAGGAATTGAGAGGGCCGGATACCATGATCTTGGTTTTCTTAATGTTAAGTTTCAAGCCAACTTTTGCACTCTCCTTCTTCACCCACAACAAGAGGCTCTTTAGTTCTTCTTCACTTTCTGCCATTACATTGGTATCATCTTCATATCTTAGGTTGTTGATATTTCTCCCGGCAATCTTAATTCCAACTTTTGACTCATCTAGCCCTGCCTATCTCATGATGTGCATATAAGTTAAATAGACAGAGCCACAGTATACAGCCTTGCTGGACTCCTTTCCCAATTTTGAAGCAATCAGTGGTTCCCGTGTCCAGTTCTCACTGTTGCTTCTTGACCAGCATATAGGTTTCTCAAAAGACAAATAAGATGGTCTGGTACGCCCATCTCTTTAAGAACTTGCCACAGTTTGTTGTGATCTACACAATCAAAGGCTTTAGCATAGTCAATGAAGCAGAAGTAGATGTTTTTCTGGAACTACCTAACTTTCTCCATTCTCCATGATACTCCATGTTGGCAATTTGATCTCTAGTTCCTCTGCCTCTTTGAAATCCTGGCTGTACTTCTGGTAGTTCTCGATCCACATACTGCTGGAGTCTAGCTTGTAGGATTTTAAGCATAACTTTACTAGCATGTGAAATGAATGCAATAGTGCGATAGTTTGAACATTCTTTGGCACTGCCTTTCTTTGGAATTGGAATGTAAACTGATCTTTTCCAATCCTGTGGCCACTTTTGAGTTTTCCAAATTTGCTGACAATTTGAGTGCAGCACTTTTACTGCATCGTCTTTGAAGATTTTGAATAAATAAAAGGTAATATTCCAACTCTAGGGGCCGGTGCTCATCTCCGTTTCAAAGCCGAAGAGCCAGCGCTTGTCTGATGACGTCTCCATGGTCATGTGGCCGGCATGACTAGACGCCAAAGGCGCACAGAACCCGCCAAATTGCTGACCTTCTGATTGAGAAGCTCAGCGGCCTAACCCACTGAGCCACCGCGTCCCTAAGATTTTGAATAGCTCAGCTGGAATACGGTCACCTCCACTAGCTTTGTTGTTGCTCGTCTTTCCTAAGGCCCACTTCACTTCACATTCTAGGATGTCTGACTTGAGATCAGTGACCACCTCGTTGTGGTTATCAGGGACGTTAAGCTCGTTCTTGTATAGTTCTTCTGTGTAATTTTGCCACCTTTTCTTAATCTCATCTGCCTCTGTTAGGTCCCTGCCATTTTGGTCCCTTATCATGCTCATTTTTGCATGAAACGTTCCCTTCATCTCTCCAATTTTCTGGAAGAGATCTCTGGTCCTCCCTATTCTATTGATTTCTTCTATTTCTTTGCACTGTTTATTTAAGAAGGCATTCTTATCTCTTCTAGCTATTCTTTGGAATTCTGCATTCAAATGGGTGTATCTTTCTTTTTCTCCCTTGCCTTTCGCTTCCCTCCTTTCCTCAGCTATTTGCAAAACTTCCTTAGATAGCCATTTTGCTTTCTTGCATTCTTTTTCTTTAGGATGGTTTTAGTTGCTACTGTCACTGCGTTTTTATCTGTTTGCCAGTTAAGCACGTTGCAGTCTGCTCTGCCAGCTGTGCTGTTATCTTATCATTGTAACCATGGCGAGTGTCACATGTTCAACCATGTTTTGGTTTCATGTCTGGCTCTAATATTGTGTACACATGTCCAAACAAAGTTTTTCTTCTTTTCTTTCTCTCTTTGCTATCTGGTGAGACAGAGCATGTAGTCCGGTAACAGTCTTTCTTTTCTTTTCTGATTAAAGTTTTTACAGTAGAATATGTTTCGGGTTTTCTTTCTTTTTTTTAATTTAAAAAGTTTTACAATACATTTTAACTTTAATCCCCCCTCCCCCACCCCTATCCAACCCTCCCTATCCCTCCCCCCCACTCCCTCCCCCCCGACTTCCCAGAGCTAAATACAGGGCATAAAATCAAAAAACAAACATAGACACCCTTATGTTATCAACAATAAACTATAAATTCTATCTCTCTCTAGCTCATATAAAATGAATACAAACAATATTAACATTACCAATAAAGTAGAGGGGGGGAAAAAGAGGAAAACAGAAAAAAAGCTTTGCTCAAAATAAATTTTCTTAATCCCAGTCCTTATTCATATTAATTTCAAAAAAAAAAAAAAAAGAAAAAGAAAAAAGAAAAGAAAAAAAACAAAAAAACTTTCACCTGCTATTTACATTCTCCCACCTTTCTCTAATTTCCAAAGAATTTCTCAGTTACACGCCAAAAGCGCCTATCTCTGTTAGTCTTAATAATCTCCAACCAAACTAAACTACGATCAAAAATAGTTCTTGCATGTATCACACCAAATGTCTCACAGTTCCAAATCATCCTTAAATTCAAGTAAAAGTTCAAATACAAAGAATATATATAAAAAAAGATTTAGGCAATCTCTAAGACAACTTGTTAGGAGCTTACATACCCATTCTTAGTTCAACACATACTTTAAATCCATTACCCTAATATACTTTTCTAGCAAGCAATCTTAAATTATGTAAAATATTAACAAAAAGAAAAAAAACCTTCTTTCTCCTCTATAATAATTTTACTCCATTGACATTCTAATCTAAAAATTAATCAGCAATCTTAATGCCCCAAAACTTTTGGAGCACCTCTGTCATGACCCCCAAAACTTCTTTAGACCGCTCCTCTCTCACATCTTCACTGTAAGCACGCTTTGGAGATTCCATAACTTTCTGCTGATCTTGCTCTTGCTCTCGTCTCGCTCTTCTTAGGGCGGCACGCGTCCTCTTCTGGCCTCCTGCAGCAACCGATGAAACTATGACTTGATCCCCTCCAACACGATTGTCCTCTGTCTGTCTATCTGTAACATCTTGAGGCTTTCCCCCACCGTATCCTTTTGCAGCTTCCAAAAATGATAGGGGGGTTGCTTTTAACACATTACTATAAAAATCACGTGCCTGAGCCACAGTAACCAAACGATGTCTTTTACCTTCATACGTCGCCACCAATCCAACTGGAATCTCCCATCTAAACTTAATATCACGTTTCTTAAGTTCCTGTACCAAAAATGCAAAATCTTTCCTTCTCCTTAGGATCTTCGGAGGGATCTCTTTTAAAACCAAAACTTCTTGCTCATCCACTACCAAATTAGTATCATAAGCAGCTTGAATAACTTCATCTCTCGTTACTCTCTTTGTAAAATAGACCACCACATCTCTGGGTAACTTCTTCTGTCTTGCAATCCATGAATTTACACGAAAAACTTTGTCCATATTTCCCTTAATTTCAGATGCTGACTGGCCCAGTACCCCTTCCAGAGCCTCAGAAATCAGCTGCTTTAAATCTTCTTTACCATTCTCCTTTAACCCCCTAATTCTAATAGCATACTGCATCTGATTATACTGAACAAGGCTCAATTCTTCGTCCATTTTATCCCTTATATTTTCATTTTCTAATACCTTTGCTTCTAATATAGAGTTCTTTTGACTGAGATCCTCCACTTTTATATCCAGCTGTAGCACACATTCAGCTACGGATTCAACCTTAGACAAAATGTCCCGCCTCATTGCTCTCAGCTTCTCTTCTATCTTCTTCTCCAATTTCTCCATTTTCTCCTCCATTTTCTCCTCCAGCTATTTCAACTTTTCATCCATCATATCAGACATCAATTGTACATGCTTTCCAAGAGCGTCTTGTAAATCCTTAAGCGTCAATGCCGGGGGAGATGCAGGAGGAAACAAAGCTTGCAATGAGGTCTCTTGCACCAGGGAAGACCCCACATTCCGAAGAGCTTTAGAAGTTTTAGCCGCCATCTTCCCCCACTTTCACTTATTACTCACTTTCACTTTGAAGCTATAAAATCCATTGAGCTAGAGAGTAAAAATAAAGAGTCCACTTCACCTTGACCTCCTGTACCGCTCTGCCTGCTTCTTGATAATCAAAAGTATTTCCATTTGGCAGGGGTGGTTGCTAACGCCTGGCTCTGCTCCAATAATCCCAGAGCAGAGGTGCTGCGCAGCTCGGAGCAACCCAGGCTTCAGGGGGGGCTCATCCTTCAGCCGCCCAAGCTCTCAGCTCAGGCGGCCCCAGAGAGCTCAACCCCTACCTGGGGCCTCACCCCCTCCTCTTCTCCCGAGGAGGGGGCTTCAAATCCATCTAAACAGCTGATCGGCGCTGTTTACGATGGAAAAACACAGCTGCGGAGCGGGCAGCCCGAAAACGGCTGTTTTCGGCGTCGCGTCGCCACCGGAAGTCCCCGGGTTTTCTTTCTTTTATCTGTTGTTCACCATGCGTCAAATGAACCACGGTTCATCGACTTCTGATAAGGAGTTTTTGATTTACTCCTTTGACATGGTAGCCGAGGATGGTTTGTTTTTAACTTTCAAGGGATGCTGATAAACGTTTAGGCTATTAGTTAGTTAGGTCAGAAACTGAGGAATGCTGTGCTTAATTACTGAAATATGCCAAAAAAGAAGAGCAGGAGGAAAGGCAAAAAGGAGGCTCGTTATCAGTCTGACAAAGAGGAGGAGGCCACTTCACCCAGGCGTCTTCCTTCAAGTTTACCGACTCCACTTGCTTCTGCCACGCATCTTGGAGAAGAAGCAGCAGCCTCTGTCGATGATTTAAGGTCAGTCACATCATCTCCTGATGTTACAGGCTCTCAGCAGCCGCCCCAGAAAGAATTCGCACTCAAGGGTCCCATGCTGAATTTGAGTGGCTCGGTGCCAGACCTAAAGTTCCACTAAGGAAAGATGAAATTCATTATTCTCCTTTGAAGAAACTCTGCATGAGAAGGCCGTGCAAAGTTATTTTGATCAAATTGAGGCATTTGAACAGGGGCTGTACCAGGCAAAAGCATATGCATCATTGATTAAGCAGCATAAGAGGGACTCTGCTGTGAGTCAAATCCCAGAGTCCGCCATATTGCCTTCTTCTTCCAAGCCAAAGCCACTCCCACAAGTGGGTGTTGTGTCAGATGAAGGGGAACAGAAAGCACCTGCGTCACAGTCTCATGATGATGTGCAGGATCAAATGACTCACAAGGCTACAGTGATGCCTAAATCTAATGTTATAACACCATCTGCTGGTGAATCTGTTTTACAAAGTAGAAATGAATTACTATTTGTACTACAGGAGCAAATGCAGAGAATGCAGTACGCATTTTCAAAGATGTCTATTAATCAATCAATGCTTCAAGCTGCAACACCTCTTCGAGATGTTGTATTTGTACGAAAGCCAATCCATTTATTGGGAGCTCCAGCCCCTCATGGTGCTAGAATTCCTATTAATACAGCTACTATCCATGTTCCTGTCCCAGATGGAGCACAGCAACATTCAGCCCAAGTGCAGCTACCACTGGGTTCTCAAATACAAAGGCCAGCGCCATCTGCAGGCCAACTTAATGTTTCAGCTCAAGCGCCAGCACCTTCTGCTGGCCAGGGTGGAATTGCGACTCAAGTACAGCCACAACCAGCACTGGTACCAGCTGCAGCCCCAATGCAACTGCCACAAGTCTTAGCAGAGGCGCCACCGGTGCCTCCTGCAGGTCAAGTCCGGATTGCACAACCTGTACAGCCAGTACCTCTAATGCATGTTCCTCAACAGGTGTCTTCTATTGTACCACTGGTTGGTGACTCGAAATTGAAGCGGTCAGGACAAAATTACAAGGCATGGGTCAGTGAAGTTGGACTTTTGCTCCGCAGAGAAGGTACCCATTGCGTGTTATTTAATCCTCCTGCCCAGCCATGGACCCCTGACATATGGGACTTAAATACTAAAGCATGCACAACATTATTGATGTCAATGGACACTGAATTGCAGCTCACTTTTTCACAAGATGCAACTGCCCAGCAAATTTGGACTCAATTAGAAGCATGCTATCGGCCTACGTTGATTGAGTCTACATGTGTGCTTTTGTCCGAGTTCCATGGTTCGAGATTAAAACCTGGTGAATGTATTGGAAACCATTTGACTAAAATAAAAGGAATAAGAAAAAAAAAAGGAATAAGAAAAAAACTGGGTGAAAAAGGCTTTCTTATTGATGAATTTCAAATGATCAGCATTATTAACCCACTGAATTATGAATGGAAAGATGCTATTACCAAAATTAATGAAGTACCCCTTACCCAACGTATGCTGGATCATGTATGCAGGATTTTAACCGAAGAAGAGGCACTTATGCAAGCCGCGCCACATTTACAAGGACCATCCGCATCAAGAGCTCTAGTGAGGCGTCCCTTCCATGGAAGAGCCTACATTCCAAGGATGCCAAGATGTTACATCTGCAATCGTGTGGGACATGCCACCCGGGATTGTTCCCAATGATTCCCAGCGCCCGCCACGTACCAGCCCAGAGGAACAGATTCCAGAGGAGGCAGAGGTAGAGGCAGATGACAAGGTCGTCGTGGTCCCAGGCGTGATCTGCAAGCTCCACTTGCCACCTTGGCCTTAACTAACGATCCACAACTTCAGACGACTTCTTTGGACTTTGGACAGTGGAGCAGCATTACATGTATAGAAAAGAGCTTTATACAGAGATGCACGAGCCTGAACCTGAACTTCGTGAGCTTTACTCTTTTTCAAATCATTCTAGGCCACTCGGGTATGAACGAAATCATATCCCTGATGAATATACAGTAGAGGTGATAAATAGATTTAAGGAATTAGATCTGACAGACAGAGTGCCTGAAAAACTATGGACAGAGGTTCGCAACATTGTATTAGAACCGGCACATACTGATTATGCAGAGTTATCTTGTTATGTAGATTCTGATTGGGTGAGCGATAAGAAATCACGTAAGAGTACTTCAGGTTATATGATATTCTTGAATGGATGTCCTGTGTACTGGCATGTGCGTAAACAGAATTTTGTTTCTTGTTCATCTACTGAAGCTGAATATGCTTGTGTTTCATATGCATCTAATTCTCTAATGTGGTTTGATGCTTTAGTCACAGATATCTGGACACATCCGATTCGACCGATCACTGTGATGGAAGATAACAAATCTGTGGTTTATATATCTGAAACACGGTTTACAGGTTCAAGGTCTAGACACATTGACACCCATTATCAAAATATAAGACAAGTAGTTAAACGGGGTTTTGTGGAATTGCAGTATGTGCCTACACATGATCAGATTGTTGATATGCTTAACAAGCCACTTCCTGCAGCCCAGCACGAGCATCTGCATAAGAAAATGTGTCTTATCTGAGTTCTGCTTTACTGACAAAGAAGGGGTTGTCACTGCGTTTTTACGTTGCAGTCTGCTCTTCCAGCTGTGCTGTTATCTTATCATTGCAACCATGGTGAGTCACATGTTCAACCATGTTTTAGTTTCATGTCTGGCTCTACTATTGTGTGCGCATGTCCAAACAAAATTTTTCTTCCTTTCTTTCTTTGCTATCTGGTGAGACAAAGCATGTAGTTAGTTAAGAGTCTTTTTTTTCTTTTCTGATTAAAGTTTTTACAGTAGAATATGTTTTGGGTTTTCTTTCTTTTACCTGTTGTTCACCATGCGTCAAATGAACCACGGTTCATCGACTTCTGATAAGGAGTTTTTGATTTACTCCTTTGACATGGTAGCCGAGGATGGTTTGTTTTTACTTTCAAGGGATGCTGATAAGTGTTTAAACTATTAATTAGGTCAGCGACTGAGGAATGCTGTGCTTAATTACAGTCTTCATGCAAAAAGAAACTGTAGCCCAACCTACCAAAAACCTAACCAAAAAGACAAACTAGAAATAAAAATTAAACAAGAAAATGGTTAAAGAACACCTATTTGATCTTGACGAATATAAATCACTGGGATGGTTTACATCTCAGAGTTCTGAAGGCGCTTGCAGATGTTATCTCAGAATCATTGTACAATATCTTTCAAAAATCCTGGAATGCTGGGGAATTATCTGAGGATTGGAAAAGAGCTGGTGTGGTTCCTATCTCCAAAAAAAGGGGGAAAACAGACCCAGGAAACTACAGACCAATAGCCTAACATCGATACCTGGGAAAATACTGTGAAGACTGATTTGTACTTTCAACTGTATTCCCCTTCATTTGCAACTTGACAAAGAAAAGGGAGGAGGTGGGATGGAATGTAAGGGTGGGAACAGTTGCATCGGAGCATTATCTGTTCCCTTGAGAGAGTGCTGTAATCCAAGGTCACATCAGGCAGATGAAATAAGGAAAGAGGGGGATTAACAATGCTAGCTTTTGTGCAGAAACCCAGAGCTGGTTTCGCTTCCTCTATGCCAATATGGTTTATTCAATAAAGTAAAATAATGTCCCAGGAGTTTCTTTTTCTGGATCCGCTAACTGGATAGCTGACAGATACTGGAAAAGATAATCAAAAAGCAGATCTGTAAAATCAAGAAACAAAGTTATAACTTTATAACTAGTAGTCAGCATGGGTTTGTTAAAAACAGATCATGCCAAACCAATCTTATTTCATTCTTTAACAAAGTGACTAAATTAGTAGACCAGCAAAATGCTGTGGACATAGTATACTTAGATTTCAGCAAGGCATTTGACAAATTAGACCAAGGCTTTTCAACCTTTTTACCCATTGTGAATAGGATATGGCAACATCCGAGTACCACCAGTTGCCTAGCAAGGTGTCATAAACATGGTGACCAAAAAGGGGGGAAGTGACTTGCAACAGTTCACTTAGTGACTGTTTGAAGTTACAATGGCACTGAAAAAATTGCCCCCCAAGCCACAGCCGAGCAACGCACCTGCCTGCCCGCCCAGCAGTGCTCTTCCTCCTGTCCAAGGTTTTCATTTTTGTGAGCATTTCTGTTGAGGATTGGCAGTTGGGGTGGGGTGGGGGTGTTTGGTTTTTATTCCCCCCGTCTTCTGGGTGGGTGCAGCAGGTTTTGGTCACTTCACATGACCCTGGGACACTGTGACCATCATAAATATGAATCAGTTGCCAATCATCTGAATGTAAATCACAAGACCCTGGAGATGCTGCAACATTCCAGCGGATCGGTGCTTCTTCTGGGCTCAGAAGTGCCAGGATCAGTGCTGAGCTCCAGCTGGAGCCTGGCGCTGATCCTGGCGCTTTCATTGAGCCCTGACAGCCCTGAAGAAGCGCTGATCCTGGCGCTTTTGCTGAGTCCTGACAACCCTGCAGCTCCAGCCGTCTCTTGCTCAGGCTTGTGCGGTGCTGCCACCAGTTCAGCTCATTCCCCTCCCCTGCTACCACTTTTCTAGGATGGTCGCATACCACCTGCCAGGTGCCAATGTACCATAGGTGGTACCCGTACCACTGGTTGAAAAGCCTTGAATTAGACTACAACTGACTTTTTGGTAAGCTAGAAAATGATAACATCATTATGAAATGAATTTCTAACTGGCTGACAAACAATATTCAAGAAGTAGTCCTTAATGGTACTACATCTGCATGGAGGGAAATAAGCAGTAGGGTACCATGAGGTTCTGTCTTAGCCCACTACTCTTCAATATCTATATCAATGACTTAGCTGAGGGGATAGAAGGGAGACTCCTCAAATTTACAGAATACACTAAGCTGGCAAGAATAGCCAACACCCTAGAAGACAAGTTCATGATCCAAAAATTCTCGACAGATTTGAACAATGTGTCCTATTCAACAACATGAAGTTAAATGTGGAGAAAAGCAAGATTTTAGGCAGGAAAAATCAAAGGTACAAATACAGATTAGGCAAAACCTGGCTCAAAAATGGTAACTGTGAGAAGGACCTTGGAGTTCTAGTGGAAGATCACTTAAACATGAGCCAGCAGTGTGTGGTAGCAGCCAGAAAAGCTAATACAATCCTTGGTTGTATAAACAGAGGCATAGAATCAAAATCACATGAAGTATTAGTGTTGCTTTATAAAGCCTTAGTAAGGCCATACCTGGAATACTGTGTCCAGTTTTGGTCACCACATTATAAAAAAGTGGTTGGGACTTTGGTAAAAGTACAAAGAAGAGCAACTAAAATGATTAAAGGCCTGGAGACTAAAACATGAAGAATGGTTGTGGGGTTTTGGCTAGTCTAGAGAAAAGGACTAGGAGAACATGATAGCAGTATTCCAGTATTTGAAAGGTTGCCACAAAGAGGAGGGGGTCAACTTATTTTCCAAAGCACCAGAGGGCAAGACAAGAAATGATGGAAACTAATCAAGGAGAGAAGCAACCTGAAATTAAGGAGAAACTTCCTAACAGTGAGGACAAATAACGAACAGAATTGTTTGCTGTCAGTAGTTGTGGTTGCTTCATCACTGGAGGTTTTTAAAAAGAGACTGGACAGTCACTTGTCTGAAATGGTATAGGGCAGACATGTCAAACACAAGGCCCTCAGCCAGATATGGCTCACCACGTGGTTCCGTTTGATCTGTGGACCTGCTCTGTAAAACAGCAAAGAATTGGACCATGACACCTCGGCCTGGCCCAGGCCGACCGGGCACTGATCTACAATCTGGTGCCAGCCATCAAAGCCAGAACATGCTCTGCCTTAGATCCACAGGGCAGCCCTGGAGCCAGTGTTGGGTGCCCTTGCCCTGCCCCTTGGGTGTGTGCACAAACGGCGCTGAACAGGTGGAGTAAGTCATTCCTGCTGGCTGTCTTCCCCGCAAGCTGATTTCACCCAGGATGCTGGCACTGGTCGTCTCCTGTGCAGGGAGCGATGGGTCAGCTCCTCGCTGGTTCCAGGGCTGCCCCATGATCAAAGGCTGAACGCTTTCTGGCTTTGATGGACGCAACCAAGTTGTAGATCAGTGCCACCCGCCCTCCCACCAGCACCTCCATTGCCCACTCACTGACCTAGCCTCGCAACCACGAGGATTTCCCTTTCACCAGGACTGGCCCCGTCTGCCTGTGTGGGATAATGACAACTGGTGGCAGCATGGACACTGGCAGTGCTGGCAATCTCTCCCCCACCCATCATCTCTTCCTGAGCACGGAGGAAGGAAAGAGATGAGAAGGAGAAAGGAGGGAGGGAGGAAGGAGGGAGAGGCAACTTGGTTGCAGATGCCCCAGTTCATGCAGTTCTGCTTCAATCCTGGATCCTTTGAAGATTGGGCTCAAAGGAGAAAGCAATTTTGTGTTCTCTTTTGTCACAGACAGGACTTCATTGGCAATCCAAATTAACAATGGTATTCTTGAGTTGTGAACTCTTACGAAAGTATCCCCTCCTTGTGTGTTACAAATAGCCATTTCCAGTGGGGAAAACAGGAGAAAGCAGACGGGGGGGGGGGAATATTTTCCTTTGCTATATTTCCAATTTGAATTAGACCATGGCAGGGTCCCTGCAGGAGAGCTCTTTTAAGGATTATGTATTAATAGAAAAGCAACTAACTTACCTCTGTTCCTAAATGCTAAAGCTGTTGCACATAAAAACCAGAGGAGCTCTGATCAACTATCACAGCCACCATTTTGACAATTTTGCTGTACTGTTGTCTGTGGATGTCTCCACTAAATGCAAGCATGGGATAAACTGAGCCTGGTTTGTTCTCAGTCTTTTAAGTGGCCACAGGCTACTAGCAAAAGTGGCATTTGATCACAAGGCAAGGAGGCGTCAAGAAATGTTTCCCCTTTTGCATTTGAGCAAACACCATGAGTGGCCCTCCTTCTGATCCACACATTTTGCCCTCCTGCACCATGAACAACTTGGTGAAGGATAGCGAGCCAATGAGCAGCAGCCTTGAGGTAAGCGCAGCCGAGTGCCCTATTGAAAGGCTGGACTGAACGCTTGTGCTCCACTGCCCAGAGCTCCAGGCAGCCTGCATCACTCAGGGTCCTATGCATGGCCTGAGAGGGACAGCAAGGCTCCTCTGGTGGACAAGGGTATAGTGCTTTCTCTGGTCTTGCCCTCCTCGGCTTGAGACAATGGAGCCCCCTAACCCTGCCCAGACCTCCACAAACATGACATGAGCGACATTGAGCTGACTATGCCCCCCCACTATGCCCATGCCCCCCCCAAAGGTCAACCACAACGGTCTCCTGCTTGAGCAGGGGGTTGGACTGAAAGACCTCAAAGGTCCCTTCCAACCATATTCTGATTCTGATTTAGATATATTTTTTTTAATCCCATTTATATCCCGCCCTTCTCCGAAGACTCAGGGCGGCTTACAATTTAAGCACAAACCAATGTGCTTAGCAATAGCCTTCATTCTATGTATATGCCTGCTTATTAGGGCTTTCCCCCCCCCCAAGCGGCATTATTACAAAGTCAGCTTATTGCCCCCAACAATCTGGGTCCTCATTTTACCTACCTCGGAAGGATGGAAGGCTGAGTCAACCTTGAGCTGGTGTTACTTAAGGAGGCATTAGCCCACTGCTCCACCAAGGCTCCTTTTAAAACTGCATTTTCTTTACAGTTTGGTATAACATGAAAAATAGCATAAAAATTAAGTAAATAATATTGAGAATCTATGGATGTAAACCCTGGGAAATGATCTCTTGTTTTTTGCACTTTCTCTCCCCCTCCACCGCCCCATGTCTACTTGTTGCAGACTTATAAGAAGTTTCCTAAAGCCCCTCTTTCTCTTTAAATTCTCTCCTTTGCCTTCTCCACACAAACATGCTGTGATGCACATTTTGGAAGTAAATGCTATGGATGAATATAAATGTAGTTGAGTAACGTATATTAAAGTAATAAGGTAATAAGAAATGGCTTTGTGCAGGTGACTGTTCAAAGTTACAACGGCACGAAAAAAGTGACTTATGATCGTTTTTCACTTTTGACTGTTGCAGCGTCCCCATGGTCACTTGATCAAAATTCACATGCTTGGTAACTGGTTCATATTTATGACAGTTGCAGTGTCCCAGGGTCATGTGATCAGCTTTTGCAAACTCCTGAAAAGCAAAGTCAATGGGGAAGCCAGATTCATTTAACATCTGTATTACTAAGTTAACAACTGCAATGATTCACTTAATAAATGTAGCAAGAAAGTTTGTAAAATGGGGTAAAACTCACTTAACAAATGTCTCATTTAGCAACATAAATTTTGGGCTCAATTGTGGTTATATGTCAAGGACTACCTGTATTTGTTATCCCTTAAAGGGATTGGTTCATATTTATTTGGCAGGAGAATACTGTATGTGTGATGGATGATTGAACTTTTTAAAAGAAGCTTCCAAAATAATTCAAAACATGTAGGGACATACTAATCAAATACTGCATTATAACCAGTACTATGACAAAACTTGTAAAAATAAAGTTCAAATTAAGTATGCATCACAGCCTTGGGGATAGTGTATAATCTTGGATTATACAAAAAAGTGCTTAATAGCAATTTCATTTTCATTTGTTAGGAATCAGAAATGACCAATTCCATAACACCTTCTACCTATGTACGTTCCCTTGGCTATGGAATGATGAGACAGCTGGCAGATTTCATTGATCCACAAGAAGGATGGAAGAAATTAGCTGCTGATATAACTGATTCATCTGGTGCAAAACGATACAACCAAATGCAAATAAGGTAAGGTATGGAAACCAAAGGGGAAGCATTTTTACAGAGTTATTTATTTTGTTAATAAATTTATATAGCCACCTAACCCCTTGATTCTAGCTAGAGTTAGCTTGCAACTTGTTCAATAATTTGGTCATTGAAAATGAAGGCAATAGAACTAGTATATGCTCAAGCATGCTACTTCCCAGTGAGTGATTGGTAGTTGGAGTGAGGGACCAAAAAAAAATGTTGTTGGGACATTGCTAAGGTGAGGGAATAAAAGTCAGTCTTTGAGATGGACCCTGTCTGAGTTTTTTCCCCACTTGGACTAGAGATGTAGTAAGAAGTTGTATGTGGTGAGAAGTTGTATATATTGGATCATGTTGTTATTGTATTGCATGTAATTTTTCATTGAAAGATTGAGTGTCCAAAATAAGACTTAGGTGTCTACAGCTTGATATTGTCTAACAGGGATGGCAACTTTATTTTAAGAATGGCACTTTGATGCTGAGCCTTTCTTGTAATATCTGATTTTTGCTATATTTGTTTTATATATCACTTTCAGTGTGTGAAAGCAATCTTGAAAATTAACTTTCTCTCCAGTTCAATACAATTTATTTTGTTTTATACCATTTATTTCTGTGCCAGGTATAGTTCTTTTTCTCATTGCTACTGGGCTCAACTGTTATATAAATTATTTAAAATAATAGGTTCATGTATCCTAGTACTTTATAGCTGGCAGAATATTGAATATTTAGCTGTTCAGGCTTGGACTAAAGACTTTATAGCAAAAGTGCAACTAAAATGGTTATAATATGTCACACTTCTTTTGATAAATAATAGTTAATTCTTTTATCTAACTAACATATGTATATATCTTAAAGGCGATTTGAAGAATTAAAACAAGTAGGAAAAAGTCCTACCTGTGAATTACTTTATGATTGGGGAACATTAAATTGTACTGTCAGTGATTTGGTGGACCTCCTCATCAGAAATCAGTTCTTGGCACCAGCAAGTCTTTTGATTCCAGGTAATTTTGATCTATACTTTATCTTTGCAATGTATTTTAAGGAAAAGTTGTAAAAATGTTTTACTTTCAAACTCTTGAGATAGATAAATAGATAGATAGATAGATAGGTAGGTAGATAGATAGATAGATAGATAGATAGATAGATAGATAGATAGATAGATAGATAGATAGATAGAATAGTCTCTGATGAAGCCTGGTTTAATTTTTTGCACTTAATAGCAATCTGTAAAATTAAATTCATAATGTTAATAGTTAAGAAATTCATACAAGAATTTTGCTTTCTTGAAAATGTTGATTTCACATAGTTAAACTATAATGGGACATGTTTTGTTCTGGCTTATTGCTAATATGAAACAATTAGTAAACCATGGTTAAACTGTAGTGACCAAACTTTATTAGCAAACTGAAAGTTCTGTAGAGAGTAGACAAATTCTTGGCTAGCAACTGACCAGCTACCATAAAGTCAGGTTACTTTATACTAAGTTTTTTTGCTGAATTAAATTTTTTGATTATTTTTGTTTGAAATAATTTTAGAGGATACAATTAAAATTTACATTTTTTAAAAACTAGTTTATTACCGTACGTTTATTGATAAAAGTTATGTTGCTAAAGTAATAAATGATTTTTAAATGAAGTCAATAGTATTTTCAGGACTTTAATTTTTTCATCTGGATGTGAAGAAACATAGAACTAAATATCAATAGTTAGGAAAAGAAAATAGCTTTTTATGTGTGTGAAAGGGCTAATATTTTTTCTGTTTTATACTATAAAAATCCCTTTTATTCAATGGGGTAGAAATGTTGGAAAAATTTTCAAATTTACAATTGAGGAATCTATTCAGATTATATGAGAGACATATTATGAAAAATTGTGGTTGTAAACTGTGTAAAGGCCATCATTCACAATTTAACCAGCCCAAGTTTTCATACCTTTTTAGCTGATTTTAGCTGATTATAGCTTTGTATTAGCCTCATAGTATGCTTAAAAGACTGATTACTCAAGCATAATTCATTCCTTACACTTTTTTAAAGTGATGTAGGATGAATGCATTTCCTATCTGACATCTATATGATTTTATTTAATGGCAGATTCTGTAAACATGACAAAAAACATGACCCTGTCTCTATCCTTACTGGAAACTGTACACCTACATAAAAAAGGACCTCTTGTAGAAGGCAAGAAAATACCTGAATTGCTATCCTTGGATCCAAATGAAGGTCACCTAACATCAAATAGTTGTGATCTGAGTTCAGAGAACAGTAGCAGTCACCTTAATGATACAGGTAGATAATTATCTTTTCCAAACTTTATGTCATCTTTTACTCCACCCTTGCTAGTCCATTCCAGTGTAGAGGTTGGTTTTAGATGATGACAAACTGGTAGAGATACACAAACTTACAGCTGTTGACAAAATAAAACAAGGTTGTTTCTTTCAAGGAGGATTCTGGGTATTATGCCTTGACACTGTAATACTGTCAATCAGCAATCAGGGCACCTAGCTATAAAGATAGATCTGCTCAGTTGCCTGTGCTCGGCATAGCAAACCATCTTGTCTCTGAAAATGCTTTTGGCCAGAAGGCTGGCTAGATACAAGAATCTAGTGTGAAGAATCCAATGTCCACATAGGAATTGAGAAAAGGAAAAACTCTTTATTTCTGTACAGAAGCAAAAGAGGATGCCTTTGGGGTTTACATGCAAGGAGCGCCCCAAAAATCAGTTATTTTTATACAATTTGCTACAGGAAACAAAAGTAAGAGAATTATTCATTGGTTACAAAGTTAAATGACAGTCATACAAGCACAGAAAGCAAAACCATCCCACAATACTTTGTTAATTATTTAATTCTATATCATCATACAAGTTGAATACTTCCATGTGGTGTTTTTTTATTATGCTATGATAAATTGAAGGTGAAGGTTCATTCTCCGAGCTTGTGGGTTGGTTTCCAGGCAAGGTAACATCTTCAGCAGAGTTTAGGGGATGTTAGTGTCAGTGTTCTGTTTATAAGGGCTTTGTGATGAGTGTGACCCATCACAAGTCCCATTTACAAGACCCTCACTTGACACACCCACACCTGACTCATTACAAGACCCATCTCAAGAACCTCACTTGACACACACACACCTGACCCATCACAAGATCTATTGACCACACAAAGCCCTTATAAACAGAACACTGACACTGACATCCCCTAAACTCCACTGAAAATATTACCTAGCCGGGTAACGAAACATTCAGAAACCAATCTATATGCTCGGAGAACAAACCTTCACCCTCATCCTATACCCAAGCTATAGATATTTGCCATTGTGATAAATTACTTATCTCCAGGCTCCTAACCCCTGTTAAGCTAAATACCAGGTACCCTTTTTTATTCCAGTAACAAATTTGCTTGCAGGTGTCAAAGGTACAACTTGATAGACCATATAGGAGACATTTGTGGACTGTTTGTGGGCAACCGCCCCCCAGGTCTTGCTGTCAGATGTTATGAAATGTTACTTCTAACTGTTTTGTTCCAGCCTACTACCGGCCCTGCAGAAATGTCAGGGACAACCGCTTTTCAAAAGTCAATAGGCTGAAAGTAAGCCAACCAAATTTATTTACACAAATGAAATGAAACAGATCCAAAACAGAGCAAAACAAATACTAACCACGACTAAATCAGAAGCTGTTCAAACGGTTGCCTTCAGCAACCAGCACCTCCCACACATTCCCCTTTTAAACACAGTTTCAAGGCGTGGCTTCTCTTTGCCTCCTCCCGAGGTGCCTCATTGCCCTCCTTTGTTCACTCCTGCTTGTCTGCCTCCTGCTTCAAGCGTCCTTGAACAAAGCCAGCTGTGAATCATCTTCGTCCAAGCTTTCAGGCTCACACAGCTGGGTCTGAGGAGGAACAAGATGGGAGGGGCCTGGCTGAGAGCTCTGCGATGCCTCAGAACTTTCCTCTGCAGGCTCTCCAATCCCCTCCTCCTCCTCCTCCTCCTCCTCCTCCTCTTCCTCCTCAGAATTGTCCGATTCAGCTGCCAAACCCACAGGCTGACACTGAATCACAACACTAACAGGTAAAAGCACAAATGAAGTAATGGCTCTGGCTAAAGTTAATTTACAAAAGCCTCTATTTATTAGTAACCTAATAAACCACCAGATCCTTAAGATGTCATATCTAAGAACCAAGGAAATTTCCATTCATCCTACAATGTCAGCCTTGGTTGCTTACAAAATTTCAAGAAATCTGTTGTTACAGATACCAGCCTTGAAAGCCTACATCAGTATATTAAACTAATTGTGTTTACCCAACCTCATTCAAGTATTTGATTCCAACCACTGTCTTGGATTATAATAATATAGTTATCAGGGGTGTCAAACTTGCAATGTCACATGACGTGTCGTGACATATCGCAACTTTTTCTCCATTGCCGGCAATGGGATGGGCACGGTTTTGGCATGACACATCTGGCCTGTGGGCCGGCAGTTTGACACCCCTGCACTATATGATGGGCTTCCTTTGGAGATGAGGTCACTATAATAGTTATTGGAAAGCCTCTGAGCCCTGTTAATAATGTTTATTATTTTTAGATTGCTATATAGCACGGCACTGGGACAACATGTGATTTACAATATGTAAATAAATTAATGTAGAGTTTGGATTATAAGATTTCCATGCTTAAAATAGTTTTGTGATTTGCACTACAACTTGGTCTCTTTGCCTTTCCCCCCTTCTGCCCAGGATTGAAAAGCTTCTTATTTTATGAACTGAAAAGTATTACAAATAACTTTGATGACCAAAATCTGTCAGCTGGTGGCAACAAGATTGGTGAAGGAGGCTTTGGAGTGGTTTACAAAGGATGCATCAATGGCCAAACAGTGGCAGTGAAAAAACTTACAGCTGTAGGTTGTCAGTTATTTGCTAATAGTAATGTTTGATTTATGCTATATTGCCTATTTAAAAAATTATGTCATACTAGGAAACCAGAAAATCATGCAGTAATAACAGTTCTATGCTGCCTTTCACACTGCATTTATAATATCTAATCGAAAAATCAAAGCAGAAGCAAAATTCTAAGAAGCGAAACAGGAAAATTGTTTCAAATAATTAAGCTTTAGAAATTTTTGAATTACTAAGAGAATTTAATAACCCTGTGTAGAAAACATTACTTATGGCAAAATTCTTCAATTTACTATTCTACAAATATTTTGGGCTTAACTGGTTCTGAGAGCATAATTGTTCACCACCATGATGAGTGGAGAATCCACAGATGGGTTGATCTTGCCTTTCTGCCCTAGAGACTAAGTCAATCAACCTTTGCCATACCTCTCTCCTTCTGGCTAGGAATCCCCAGTCATGACTTAGTCTTAGCCCGAGAGAGACGTGCTTAAGGTTGGCTCTAGCAGAAGGCAACACCATCTTGGATTCTTCCCAGGTTGTATCCTTCCTTCCCTTATTGTTTTCTGCACTGATATCAGCGCTGATATTTAAAACGCAGTGAGTTACAGGCTTCGGCTGAAGCCTTAAGGTATTTTTAGCTTCTAGCAAGCCATGAGTGTAGGGGCCACCATTTTGGATGCTGCTTTAGTTGCTCCCGAGGGGGGGGGAAATCCTCCCTTTCAGCGAAGTTAAATTAGCAGCAAAATAGTCTTATTTGGGCACATCCAGCTACAGCCTTCTTGCCCTGGCTGTTGAATATACTGTTACAGTCAGCTAATTGTTTCTAGTGGTGGAGCAGGAGGTCTTTTTACTGGTGGCTGCCATTTTGAAAACGCCATTTTGCAAACTGCACGATCATTTACCAGGAATTCAGAAGAACAAAATAACTGTCTTCAAGGTGCTTTCAGGCTACTGGGCGGCTCTCATTGTAATCTCAAAAACGGCTACAACAGCCTCCAGGCTTATAGCTTTACAGAGGTGTGCAATCACTCAGGTATTTCTAAGGCTTCAATGCGTGGCTGAGTATCTGCCTTAGCTACCTTTTATTATTAGTGTTACTGCTCATAGTGTGCCGACTGCCCCATTGTCTTGGTCTTGCCGCCACCAATGGATTTATACGTGTGCTGGCCGTACCATTAAGTTGGTCTTGCCATCACCAGCAGGATCATACGTGTGCTGGCCATGCCATTAAGTTGGCCTTGCCGCCACCAACAAGACTTTACGTGTGCTGTCCGTTACCATTAAGTTGGTCATGCTGCCACCAATGGAGTTATACGTGTGCTGGCCATACCATTAAGTTGGTCTTGCCACCACCTCCAGGATAGTGTGTGTGCTGGCTATCCCAATAAGTTGGTTGAGTCGCCACCGCTTCTAACCACAACTTAGCTCTTTTCTATTGAGTTCTTGCTTTTGTAAACACATTATGATTGCCATTTCCATCTAGTGTCTTAATGGCAGACGAATCCACAGAAGCACAGGTACAAGGTGCTTTCAGCTGTTCAGCCAGACGCAAGAAGCTCAAATTGGTCAAGCAGGAGGTGGCTGGGAAGCTCAAATCCAGAGCTATCTCTGGCAAAAGGTCTTCCAAATCTGAGGAGAAAGAGGCAAGTAGGAGACACCAGGCATTGGAAAGGCAATTCTCCAAAGCTGTGAGGCAAAGGATGGATAAAAAGGTTGGTCACAGCATGTCTCTTTCTATGGAGGCATCAGTTTTTGGCCCTCACCAAGCTCCTTCTCCTTCGGCTGTTCCTACTGCCTGGTCCCCAAGCTGGGCCTCTGGGCCCAGGGGCCACATTCACTTCCTCCAGATGCTCAAGAGCCAGAACTGTCAGAATGTCTGCAATTTCTGATTTCCCAGGCCATTGCCCAGGGCATAGCTTCAACCATGCACCAGACAGCTCGGCCTGAATCGATGATATCTTCCCCAGGCAGAATCCGCCGCATATCAGGGGTCAGTTTCCCCCTCACATTCCTCCAGAAGCAGGATGACGTTCACAGGGGATGAGGACCAGAGAGAGCAGGGAATGTCAGAAGATGAGGACTTATCTCCTGACCCCCCTCCTTGCATAGGCCTGTTTAATCTGGCCCTCTTCAAATCCTTGCTGCACAAGGCCAGGAGCACTGTCTAACTTGGCCCTGAAAGTGTTTCTCAGGCAGAACCTTCCATCAGCCAAGCATCTACCAGTAGGGTTTTTTCGGAACCAGCCTTCACTCAACAGGACATTCCCTGTCCTCCCCTTTTTCTCAATATTGTCCAAAGACAATGGAGAGTACCAGGTACCTTTCCATCCCTAGGGGGAACAAATAAAAGGTTATTTAATATGGCTCCAGCATTGTCAGAGGTGCTAGCAGTTCCCACAGTAGATGAGCCCTTAGCACCATTGGTTTCGTCTTTCGCTGTGTCCGGAGATATAGCGGAGGCTATGAAGTCCGAGGATAAGAAAGCAGAGCTTAATTTCTGCAGGACCCATCAAGTCTTAGCATGGGTGGTGAAGGCAGCTTCATCTACTTCTTTCTTCGCCAGAACTTCCCTCCTCTGGCTTCGCCAATTGCGGGCTAGGGTTCCACCAGAAAAGGCACCAAGATTTAAATAAATTAGTGGCTACATCTGAGTACAAGGCTGATTCCTCTTTGCACGTGGCCAGATTTTCCTCCTGGGCATTATTATCTAACATCACCTCCTGCAGGCTTCTGTGGCTCAGACACTGGCAAGCGGATGCTAGATCCAAGTGGAGGTTGGCCTCAGCCCCTTACAAGGGGGGGGAGTTATTTGGAGAGGCACTGAATCCTTATATCATCGAGAATAAGGATAAATGTAAGATCATGACACCTCTGATCCAGAAAACGGACAGGAGAGCTACCCCTTATGCCCGCAGGCAGTCCTTTCGCCCGACCTACACAGGCTCGGATTTTCCTCATTACTCCTGCACTTATCCCCCCAGACCAGAATGTCAATTTGACAGATCTGGTAACAGGGTCAGACCAGACAACAATTTCAGGCCAAATGGCCCTTTCGGGGCACCAGGGGCCGTCCCTTCAGATGGTCCAAGTGACAACAAGAGTACCTCTCCCATAAGGGGTAGGTTGGCCCTCTTTGCACACAGATGGAAGACCATCACTACAGATCTCTGGGTCCTCAACACCATAAGATTAGGCTTGACTCTGGAGTTCAACTCCAATCCTCCGAGGCATTTTGTCTCTTGCCCATCTTCCAAAAATCCGGTCAAATGACGCCTCATGGAGGAGCAATTCGACATCTCCTAGAAATTCAAGCCCTAGAACCGGTACCAGCAGGGCAAAAGGGACAGGGTTTTTATTCCATTCTGTTCATCGTTCTGAAGGCATTGGGAGGATGGAAAGCGATCCTGGATTTAAAGAAACTAAAATACCCATTTAGTATACAAGAAATTCAAAATGCAGATGCTCCACTCCATCTTAGCGAGCATCAGAAAAGGGGACCTCCTGACATCCATCGATCTGATAGAGGCCTACCTGCACATTCCCATCCTTCCCGGGCATTGCAAATTCCTCAGGTTCTGCTACGCAGGCCACCACTTTCAATACAGAGCTCTACCATTCGGCCTGTCATCAGCCCCCAGAGCATTCACAAAGGTCCTGGCAGTGCTGGCTGTACACCTGAGAGCCATACCGGTGCATGTCCAGTGTTATCTGGATGACATGCAGATGCTCCACTCCATCTTAGCGGGCATCAGAAAAGGGGACCTCCTGACGTCCATCGATCCAATGTTATCTGGATGACATGCAGATGCTCCACTCCATCTTAGCGGGCATCAGAAAAGGGGACCTCCTGACGTCCATCGATCTGATAGAGGCCTACCTGCACATTCCCATCCTTCCCGGGCATCGCAAATTCCTCAGGTTCTGCTACGCAGGCCACCACTTTCAATACAGAGCTCTACCATTCGGCCTGTCATCAGCCCCCAGAGCATTCACAAAGGTCCTGGCAGTGCTGGCTGCGCACCTGAGAGCCATTCCGGTGCATGTCCAGTGTTATCTGGATGACATGGTTATCCAATTTTCTTCAGCCCAGTCGGCTCAGTCAGACCTGGCATTGTCCATCAAGACTCTCCAGGACTACGGGTTTTCAGTGAATTTTCAAAAGAGCCAGACGGTTCCTTCCACCCACATCCTTCACCTGGGCATGGTGATAGACACAAGGAGGTGCAAAGTTTACTTGTCTCAGGAACGTTGAGACAGTATCTGATCTCTCCCAGATTCAAAGGGAGTGAGTAGTCACTCCAGAACCCTCCAATGATCCTTGCTCCCATTCCAGTAGTCACCAGTTCCTCCAGCCACAAGGTAAAGGTCCCATCACAGACCCTGCAATCCCTCAAGTGGTGGGTCTCTCCAGCAATGGACAGGGGGACCTTATTCAAGGAGCCCAACCGACTTGTCCTAACATCGGATGCCATCTTGTTCGGCTGGGGAGCACACCTGCACTCCCAGTTGGCCCAAGGTCGGTGGTCCCAGTCAGATCTGAAACACAACATAAACTGGTTGGAGCTCAGAGCTATTCATCTGGACCTACACCACTTTCACCATACAGTGGCAAGGCAACACGTTCTAGTCCTCACCCACAACATTGCGGCAAAAGCCCATATCAACAGGCAAGGGGTTATCCACTCCAGGTCCCTCATGGCTAAGGCTCAATTATTGGGAACTTGGGCAGAGACCAACCTCTTGTCCCTCAAGGCGGAGCACATCTCAGGAGAGATCAATCACCAAGTGGATTTTCTGAGCAGGACAACAGTGGACCACTCCGAGTGGCGCCTGCACCCAGATCTCTTCAGGGAAATATCGGAGGGGTTCGGTCATCCTGTGCTGGACTTGTTCACTACCCAGGCAAATTCTCAGCTCCTGAGGTTCTTCTCCCGGTTCCTGTCTCCAGGGGCGGAAAGGGTAGATGCCCTCAGCAGCCCATGGCCCAGAGAACTCCTGTATGCATTCTCTCCTCTCCCTCTGATCCAAGTAGTAATCAGAAAGATACTGCAGGAATGGGCAGAGGTGATACTCATTGCTCCCCACTGGCCACGACGGCAGTGATATGCCGACCTCGTAGGCCTATCGATATCTCCCCCCTGGAGGATACCTCAAGATCAGATCTCCCTCAGCCAAGGGGTTCTACAATATCCAGAGCCTCAGTGGCTTCAGCTAACCGCCTGGCTGTTGTGACTCAGGGCCAGCCTGTGGGTCCGACAGCCGGCTCCGACGTATCGGAGGACTCAGATGAGGGGGAGGAGGGAGACGAACCGGCTGATGATGGTTTGGAGGCTTTGCAGAGTCCTCAGCCGGGGACCTCTTCTCAGCTGCGTGAGCCCGAGAGTGCGGAGGATGATGACCCACAGCTGGCCCTGTTCAAGGACGCCCGACGCAGGAGGCAGTCGAGCAGGAACAAACAAAGAAAGGCTATGGGACTCCTCGGGAGGAGGCACAGGGAGACCACGCCCTGAGCTCTCTATAAAAGGAGTGTTTGGGGAGGGGCTGGTTGCTGAAAGCAACTTTTCCGCTTGAGAAGACAAGCTCTAGTGTTTTTGTTAACTGCGTAATTAAATCTTGGCAGAAGCCTTTTAGCCTTGGACGCTCTCCAGTCTCTTCTTTCTGATAAGGGGTTTGTTAGAAGAGGGCTGGTTCAGAACACTGGCATTTGAAAAGCAACTCCTAGAAGAGGAGACCTACTCATCAGGCGTGATTAATGTGATTCAGGCTTCAAGATGGCCTGCGACCAATTGAATCTATGATTCCACATGGAAGGATTTCTGTAACTGGTGTGGGAGACAACAATTGGATCTGGCTACCATTCCTGTTCCCAGAATATTGGATTACTTTCTGGAGGGGCTTAAGAAGGGCTTAACACCCAACACTATTTGCAGGCAAATTGCTGCTCTGTCCTCGGTGCTCACATATGGCAACTCAGAAACCTCAGCTCATGGTGCGTTCCTTTATCAAGGGAGCAGTCAATGCTAAGCCTCCTGTGGTCCACAGATAACCCTCTTGGGACCTCTCCAAGGTCTTACAGGCTCTCACTTCATCTCCATTCAAGCCCATCAGAACCTCATCTTTACGGTTTTTGACACTTAAGTCACCTTCCTAGTCACATTGGCTAGGCGCATTTCGGAATTGGCAGCACTTTCTATTAGAGATTTCATGCATTTTTCAGAAGGACAGGGTGGTGTTACGCTTAGACCCCTCATTTGTTCCGAAGGTCAACTCATTGTTTCACAGAGCACAGGAGATTGTGCTGCCAGATTTTTGTCTAGGGCCGTCCCATGAATTGGAACATAAATGGCACACCTTGGATGTTCATAGAGCATTGGGTCACTATATTAAGTGAACTGCCTCCTTTCAAAAATCTGAAGCCCTCTGTTTCATTCCAGCCCTCTTCAATGGGTTAGAAGGTGTCTGCCTCTACTATAGGCAGATGGATTAGGGCTTGCATAGCAGGGGTGTATCAGGCACAATCCTTGCCAGCCCCAAAGTGAATTACCGCACACTCCACTCGCATGCTGCAACTTCAGCGGCATGGGCAACACAGGCATTGATAGAGGAGATATACAAGGCGGTGACGTGGTCGTCCCCTTCCCCATTTGTAAGTTGGATAAGTTCGCCTCAGCAGACGCTTCATTTGGCAGGAGAATTCTCCAAAGAGTAGTGTCAGATAGTGGGATACAGGCCCAGACGTCTTCCCGCCCATAGGGACAGTGAGGCTTTGGTATGTCCAGTCTGTGGATTCTCCACTTGTCATGCTGGAGAAGGGGTGTTGTCTTACCTGAATGCCTTTTCTCAGCATGACAATGGAGAATCCACTCCCCCCCCCAGGGTCCATCTGGTCCTGTGTCAGGGGACATTGAGCCACCACCTTGTAATCATCAACTGGTGCACCTTCATCGTGACTGGGGATTCCTAGCCGGAAGGAGAGAGGCATGGCAAAGGTTGATTGACTTAGTCTCTAGGGCAGAAAGGCAAGATCAACCCATCTGTGGATTCTCCATCATCATGCTGAGAAAAGGCGTTCAGGTAAGACAACGCCCCATTTGTTTTGTTCATACCATGTTGAGATATAATGATGGATGTTTAAATCAGCCACGATGAACAGAACTCATATACAGTGACGGGAAAAAGTATTTGAACCCTCCTGATTTTGTACGTTTGCCACTGATAAAGAAATTATCAGTGTATAATTTTAATGGTAAGTTTATTTTAACAGTGAGAGACAGAATAACAACAAAAAAATCCACAGAAACACATTTCAAAAAAGTTATGTTGATTTGGATTTTAATGAGTGAAATAAGTATTTGACCCCTTCGCAAAACATGACTTAGTACTTGGTGACAAAAGCCTTGTTGGCAATCACAGAGGTCAGACGTTTCTTGTAGTTGGCCACCAGGTTTGCACACATCTCAGAAAGGATTTTGTCCCACTCCTCTTTGCAGATCCTCTCCAAGTCATTAAGGTTTCAAGACTGATGTTTGGTAGCTTGAACCTTCAGCTCCCTCCACAGATTTTCTATGCGATTAAGGGCTGGAGAATGGCTAGGCCACTCCAGGACCTTAATGTGCTTTATTAATTTTTTACAATAACAGTGTTTCATGAACTGTGTGTTGTCTGGATTCATATATTTAAAACAATGATAATTAATTTCTACAATTCATATGTTGGTAATATATTTCTTAATCCTCTCTTCTTCCTATAATATTTTCCTTTTGTCTACATTAAACAAATATAATTCTTAATATTTTCAGTATATACCAAGGTGAATATAAACATTTTTAGTATTTATGCATATAATAACATCAACATATAACATGCTTTTAATCAGCTTGTATTTCCATTGTTTTTATAAAAGTCATCTTATTAAGTCATTATATGTCCAGTTTTCAAGATTCTTTTTTTATTGAAAAGTTTTACAGTACATTTTTTAAAAGACAAAACCCCTCCCAACCCCCTCCCCTCTCCCCAAACCTCCCCAACTCTTCCCTCCCCTCCCCCTCCCCCCTCCCCGACTTCCCAGAGCTAAATACAGGGTATAAAAATACAAACAATCATAATCTACCATATGCAAACAACAATAAAATATTAAATTCTATCGCACTTTAACTCTTATTAAAATAACTACAAGTAATTTATATATCACATAAATCCAATACTTATTCAAATGCTAGGTGAAACTTTTTAGTCCCGTATTTATTCTGGATGTAATCAATCCATCTTCTCCACTCCACAATATATCTCTGTTGCGACTGGTCTTTCAAATACACTGAGATCTTTGCCATTTCCGCCAAATTGGAAACTTTTAAAGTCCATTCTTCTATAGTCGGCAGTTCTTCCTTCTTCCAATATTGCGCTACTAAAAGTCTCGCTGCCGTAATTAAATTCAACATCAACTTAGTGTCCACAACAGTAGTATCTGTAATAATGCCCAGTAAAAACAATTGCGGACAAAACTTTATCCTTTTCTTGAATATTTTTTGCATATTCCACCAAATTTTAATCCAAAAAGCTTTAACCTTTTTACAAGTCCACCATATATGAAAATACGTTGCATCCTCACAACCACACCTCCAACATTTGGGCTGGCAGTTCGGATACATACTTGCTAATTTTTTAGGATCTAAGTGCCACCTATAAAACATTTTATAAAAGTTCTCTCTTAAATTTTGGGCCTGTGTAAATTTTACATTTCTCACCCAGATCTTTTCCCAAGTATCCATTGTAATAACTTCTTGAAAATTCTGAGCCCACTTTATCATACAGTCTTTAACAAGTTCCGTCTCTGAATCAATTTCTATCAATGCAGGATATATCCTTTTGATATGTGCTTGACCTTGATCTCTAATTTGCTTTACCAAATTTTCATCAATCATTGAGAAACCAATTTTCTGGTCTTCCTTCCACCTAGCCTGTAATTGCCCATACTGAAACCAGGTTTGTACAATCTTTTCTTCTTTTAAAATATTATATGGCTTTAATTGCCATAAATTCCTCTCAAAACACAAAATTTCCTTATAGGTAATCACATCATGTTTAAACCCAACATTTATATTTTCTATTGCGTGTTTCGGTATTGCCCAAATAGGTATCTTATAATTTAACTTGTGTCTGTACTTTTTCCAAACTCGCAACAGAGCATACTTTAAAATATGTATCTTGAACACATTGTCCACCTTCTTATCATACAATAAATATGCATGCCATCCAAATAACAAATCATGGCCCTCAAGATTTAATAATCTCACTTGTGTTAAATTAAACCAATCACTTATCGCTGACAAAGCAGCAGCTTCATAATATAATTTAAAATTAGGCATTTTAAGACCACCTCTTTCACGCGTATCTTGCATAATCTTAAATTTGACTCGTGGCTTTTTCCCTGCCCAAACAAATTTATTAATTCCTTTTTGCCATTCCTTCAAATTTAAATCCTTTTTAAATATAGGTATCATTTGAAATAAAAATAAAAATTTTGGCAAAACATTCATTTTCACAGCTGCAATTCTTCCCATTAAAGATAATTGTAATTTTTTTCCAATTATCTAATTCTTTTTGTACTTTTCCCCATAACTTTTCATAATTATTTTTATATAACTTTACATTTGAGGATGATAAATATATCCCCAAATATTTAACCCTTTTAACTATTTCAAATCCCGTTAGCTCTTCTAAGACAGCCTTTTGTGATACTGTCATATTCTTAGACAACATTTTAGTTTTTTGTATATTAACCTTAAATCCAGAAACTTTCCCATATTGCGTTATTATCTCCATCAATTCTACAACTGAATAATCAGGCTGAGTCACTGTAACAACCAGATCATCTGCAAACGCCCTCAATCTATAATCCTGGTCTCTAATTTGAATTCCCTTAATTTTATCCGAATCCGGTATTTTAATCAATAATATTTCCAATGTTAAAACAAATAATAAGGGTGACAACGGGCACCCCTGCCTTGTACGCTTTTAATGTTACATACTTCAGTCAAACTATTATTAAATATTATGCGGGCTGTTTGCTTTTGATATATTGCCCTGATTGGTTGTAAAAATTTATCCCCAAATTTCATTTTATCTAATACTTTCAACAAAAATTGCCAATCCAATTGATCAAAGGCTTTTTCAGCATCCAAGAAGATCAACGCTGCAGGGATCTGATTGTTTCTTTCCAAAAATTCCAACATATCTACTATATGCCTCACATTGTTCTTCATTTGTCTACCACTTATAAACCCAGTTTGATCACCATGAATTACTTGTTGCATTACCCTCCTTAATCTGTTAGCTAAAACTTTAGCAAATATCTTGTAGTCCGTGTTCAAAAGTGATATTGGCCTATAATTTTTTGCTTGGGTGACATCCTGGTTTTCCTTCGGGATAAAAGAAATAAAATCAGTTTTCCAAGATGGAGGTACCCCTCCTCCCATTTGAATTGTCTGAAACAATTCCCTTAAAGGCTTTACCATCTCTAAGTGTAAGTTTTTATAATACACAGCAGTCAGTCCATCCGTACCTGGCACTTTGCCCACTTTCAATTGTTTGATTGCTGAAAGAATTTCTTCATCAGTTATCAATTGGTTCATCTCTTCCTTTTGTTCTTGCGTAAGAACAGGAATATTGGCTTTCATCAAATATTCATCAATCACTAATCTTATCTCTAGCGTACAACTTAGAATAATAATCAACGAAGGTCTTTTTGATAAGACTCTGCTGGTACACTACCTTACCCTTGTGTTCTATTCTATCTATATTAGAAGCCCTTTGCTTCTTCCTTAACAAATAAGCTAGCCATCTACCTGGTTTATTGGCATTACAAAAAATATTATGTCTAGCATACCGTAAGTTAGTTGCCACTTGGTCAGCCATCAACTTATCAAACTGGCCCCTTAGTAAATTAATTACCTCTTTAGTCTTCCCATCTGATGGATTCAAAATTAAAGCCTTTTCTTTTTCCTTAATTTCATTCTCTAATTCTTTCCTCCTAAATTCCAAGTTACGTCTATATTTATTGTTCAAATATATTAATACACCTCTCATATAAGCTTTACTAGCATCCCAAACCATTTCAATAGAAGTACCTTTACACATATTAATTTTAAAAAATTCCTTCATCTGTTTTTTACACTCTTCCACATTTTCCTGATATCTAAACAAATTTTCATTTAAACACCAGGAGCGCCTATCCCTATTATCTTTTTCTATCTCTAACCATACTGGACTATGATCAGACATAGTTCTTGGACAAATCTTAATCTTCTTAATCCTAGAAAAAAGATCATTAGTAATTAATATGAAGTCAATCCTGGAGAAAGATTGATGTCTATTGGAGAAAAAAGTATAGTCCTTTTCTTGCAAATTTCTTTCTCTCCAAATGTCTCGCAATTCCAAGTCATCCTTCATCTCAAAAAAAGATTTAGGCAATTTAGCATGCCTTGGGGTGCTTTTGAAAAAAAAACCCTTGTCCATTTGTACATCCAAAATGCCATTCCAGTCTCCCATAAAAATACAAGATTTATAATCCCACTGAGTAATCTTGCTGTGTAATAAACTGTAGAAATCTGCTTGTTGATTAGGAGCATATAATCCAACCAAAAGCGTTTTCTTGCCTTCTATTAACAGTTCAATTATAACGTATCTTCCTTGTTTATCTGCTTCAATTAAAGCCACTGTCAGAGTATTCTTAACATAAATAACCACTCCATTTTTCTCGTCCATTGCAGAAGCAATAAATTGTGTGCCCAACCTTGAATTTAACAAATACTTTTGATCCGTGACTCTAATATGTGTTTCTTGTAAACAAATAACATCATTCTTAAATTGTTTTAAATATTGAAATACTTTCTTTCTCTTCTGTGGTGAATTTAAGCCATTAACATTCCAGGTTAGAAACTTTGTCGCCATCTTTCGCGACCTGAAGCTTTTGGAGCGCTTCTTCCAAAATCACCTGCACTCTCTTAGGTCGTGCTCCTCCCACTGCTTCACTGTAAGTAGGTTTTGGAGGTGCCATCATAACTCTGCTGTTCTTGTTCTTGCTCTCGCCTCATTCGTCTAGCAGCAGCACGTGTCATTCTCTGGTCTCTAACCTCCTCCGATAATTCTGAAATTTGATCCACTCCTGTAACTTTCTGGAATTCTCCATCTTTCATCTGCGTAACTCCTTCAGCACCTTGTAGATTGTCACTTTGTGGTTGACACTCTCCCTGACCATTCTTCTTTTTAGATTCCAAAAGTGGTATGGGGACTGCTTTTAAAACATTAGTATAAAAATCATGTGCCTGCAACACTGTAAGAAGACGATGTCTCATGCCTGCAAACATCACCACCATACCCACTGGTATCTCCCATCTAAACTGAATATCCCTTCTTCTTAACTCTTGTGCCAAAAAAGCAAATTCCTTCCTTCTTCTTAAAATTCTTGGAGGGATCTCTTTTAAAATCAAGACTTCTTGTTCAGCAATTGCAAATTTATTATTATAAAAAGCTTGTATGACCTCATTTCTAATTGCTCTCTTTGTAAAATAAACCACCACATCTCTGGGTAGTTTCCTTTGTCTTGCAATCCATGAATTAACACGAAATATTTTGTCTATATTCTCCATAATTTCTTCTGCTGGTCGCTCCAAAACACCTTCCAAAGCCTCTGAAACTATTTTTTTCAAATTTTCCTTAGAATCCTCTTTTAAGCCCCTAATTCTCATAGCGAACTCCATCTCTCTGTACTGTACCAAGTTCAAGTCGTCATCAATTTTATCCACCACATTTTCAGTTTCTGTTATTTTTGCATCTAGTCTGATATTATTTTGGCTGAGATCTTCCACTTTCTCATCCAAACGCTCTATACATACAGCCATGCCTTGAAATGCAAGTAAGATGTCTGCCCTCATTTCTGTAAGCTTCTCCTCCATAGGTTCCACTAATTGTTGAGATTGCTTTTTCAAAGCCTCTTGCAAAACATCCTGCAGATCTTTCACTGTAAAAGTTGGCACAGGTGCAGGTGCAGGTGCAGGGGGGGCATTAAAGCTTGTAACGAAGATTGCTGCACCGGAGAAGCCCCCGCGCTTCTAGGAACTTTAGAAGATTTGGCAGCCATTTTCACCCACTATTGCCTGCTACGCACTTTCACTTTTATCAAACTCCACAAAGTCCACCAAGTTAAAGATCATAAAGTCACTTTCACCTGAATCTCCTATATCGCTCTGCCTGCATCCAAGTTATCTGAAGCTCACTCTTGCTGGCAGGGATGGTTGCGACGCCCTGCTCTGCTCCAAAGTCCCGGAGCAGAGGCGTCCCGAAGTCCGGAGCAAACTCAGGCTTCGGGGGGGCTCAATCCTTCAGCCACCAGAGTTTCAACTCTGGCGGCCCGGGAGAGCTCTACCCCTGCCTGGGCGCTCACCCCCTCCTCTTCTCCCGAGAAGCGGTCTTCCGAGCCATCAAAACAGCTGATCGGCGCTGTTTTCGGTGGCTCCACGGAGACGATGGGGCTGACAGAATGGCTGCCGTCGGCGGAGCCTTGCCACCCGGAAGTCCCCTGTTTTCAAGATTCTTATTGAAGCTTAGTTACCCCTCAGTATTCAGACCACTCTTTATCAGTCATAATTTTCTCAAAATTCATTACCTTTAAATATCCAAACTTTTCATTTAAATAGACCCTCTCAATGTTTTAACATTTCATATATTCTATAAGTGTTATACTACTTATATATCTTATACCTCTTACTATAGGGCCCCTTTAAAAGCTCTATCCTTTTGGCTATATTCCAACAATATTTAATCCTATAATACACCATCTAATAATCTTTATATCCAAACTTTATGTGTGTGTATGTGTATACATACATATGTATACATACATATGTATACATACATATATGTATGTATATACAGTATATGCATACACAGACATATATATACGCATACACACACCCACACACATTTTACCTTCTTCAAACAAATGCTTAGTTATATAATATTCCATCCGATAAGTTGGATCATGTCTCTTGACTCCAACTTTAAACTTCTTCTTTTGCCAGGTCGCTTTCCAAATCAGTAAGTTTAGCTTGCCAGGTTGTATTTTTGTAAGTGTTATTGAGGACAAAAAAGACAAATCAAGTAGGGTATCAGGTTTTTGTCTCCCACATTTTTAAGATTCTTCTGACAGTTCTTTAATCCATTTTATTTGTTCTTTTTTTTTAATCCTTAAATTTGTTTTGAAGTCCTGGAGGATAAAGCATCTTTTTTGTCTTCTTTATTATGGTAAGGTTTTGCAGAATTTTTTTTGTATTAAATTGTAGTTTTCTTCATTTGTAGCTTTTCTATTTAAGTCACTTTCATTTAATTTATATTCTGTTGTCTGATTTGTTTGTTCATAATTGTTGTCATTTTTTGAGTGTCATTTAGTTGTAGCTTTAAGTTAGAGATATGTTCATTTATATTGTCAAACTTATTTCCAATCTCATCATGGTTTGATCATTTGAACCTGTTGCAGCATTACGTATATTTTTTCCAGGAATGTATTTGTATTGTCTTGAGTCATTGTTCCTGCAGATCTTTGAAGCTCCAAATTGGAGTCTTCAGAAAAAGGTGTTAGGTATGGTTTTCTATTACTTTTAGATAGGTATATAATATCCATTTTATCTCTCCCCTGTAAGTAGTTTTCCATCGGTGTCATAATCTTTTTAGTTAGTTTTATCAAGCCAGTCCATCTTAAAATCCAAACAGCCAAAACTCACATAGCTCTTATCTTTATATAATGGTAGGGATGGTGTTCTTGTGGTCACAGGCAGCATTCCTCCTCCTAACACATTGAGTTGAGTTGATGCCAAAAAGCTCAATTTTGGTCTCATCTTACCACAACACTTTCACCCAGTTCTCCACTGAGTCATTCAGATGTTCATTGGCAAAGATGGGCCTGTACATGTGCTTTCTTGAGCAGGGGAACCATGTGGGTGCTGCAGGATTTCAGTCCTTCACGGCGTAGTGTGTTACCAATTGTTTTCTTGGTAACAGGTCCCAGCCGCCTTGTGATCATTAACAAGATCCTCCCATGTAGTTCTGGGCTGATTCCTCATTGTTCTCAGGATCATTGAAACTCCATGAGCTGAGATCTTGCAAGGAGCCCCAGACTGAGGGAGGTTATTTTGTGTTTCTTTCGTTTGCAAATAATCAGACCAACTGTTGTCACCTTCTCACCAAGCTACTTGGCGATAGTCTTATAGCCCATTCTAGCCTTCTGTAGGTCTACAATCTTGTCCCTGACATCCTTGGATGTCTCTTTGGTCTTGGCGCATGCCCACGATGGCGGAGGTGCTGGGCTGAGCTCCGTGGAGCGTCTCCAGTTTTGGCGTCCTTACCGGTCCTTTGGGGTTCCTCCGAGCCCGCGGAGATGTTTTTCCTCTTTGTTGTGGCTCGGAGAGTTGATTGAATCGAGAGAGAAGGAGAGTCGGCATGCAGTTGGAGTTGCAGCCCTCCATTTTTCAACTAAGCTTCGGTGTCTTCATTTCGGAGGCCCTGGTGGAGCTGGGAGGAGCCGCGGCTTGGAGGGCTCCGAATGGTGGATCCTCGGGGCCGAAAGAGCCGCGGCCTAGAGTGGCCTCCGATTTTCCTGTTTGCTTAGTAATGGAGGTTGACTCGGCCTCAGAATAGAACGGTGGAGTGATTGACTGCGAGCGGAATGGGGAGCGTTTTGCTGGCTCGTGGCCCCTGCGCGGTCTGTGGAGGTCTGTTTGAAGTCACTCTTGTCTGCTCTCGACCGGGGAGGCCTGCGGCTGGCGTGGGACTGCCTGACTTCTGGTGCTGTGTGTGGCTGGCTGGGCGACGGGCTTTTTGCCTCCGGCTTTTAGCCCCGTGCATCGGGGTCCATTGATCTGCTATCCTGCGTCTCCTGCTCTCCCCGCTTTGCGTTTCCTGCCTTGAGATGAACTCTGCTCTCCAACTTAACTATGGTTACCCTCAGGTTAATCCTGATAACTGCTGCTCTTCTTTTTCTCTCTCTATGGTCCCCACTGAAGCAAGAAGGTCTTGGACGAGCCTCTGTGAGAGGGCGGCTCGTATATGTTATCATCAATACCAACCAATTACCATCTGCTGCCTCCCTAGAGGTGAGAGATCTAGGGAGGTATGCCTTCTTGAGTTGGCAATTGTCCATCCCATCGTAGATCTGGGCCCTTCGTGAGAGGGAGGTGCCTGTTCTATCCTGGAGTCATCTGACTGGTACCCAGCTCAGTGGCAGGGAGCTGGTGAATTGGACACTTTTGACTTTTCAGCTTTCCAACTTTTGACTGATGGACTGCCTGACTGGACTCCCCCGGACTAATGGTTTTATCTTACTCCAGCACAGCCTTATTGGCGCTCAGGGGTGCCCCCCTCTCCTGGGTGCGACCCGCCTGCTTTTCCATCGTGCCTCTTGATGACGGACCCAATTATTGGGACCCCGAGAGATGGCTGGGCAGGGACAGGAGCCTCTCTCCCAAATTTAATAAGAGGCCCCTGGTGTGTTTTTAGCTAAATGTTTTGAGGGGTTAGGGAGGGGGGTGGGCTTATTGGCTCGGTTGGAAACTAGGGGGGTTCCACCAACCGTTTCTCAGACCAGGTCAGGGACTGATCGCGCCGTGGTAGGGGCTGGGCTGGAGGTTTACGGGGCCCCGGGGCGGGGTGTGGGATTATCTATTCCCACGGTGGTTGGGAATGGCCGCAGGTGTAGGAACAGAGGGCCACATCAATACCCGGGGGTGCGTCCCCGCTGTCTTCAAGCAGTGATGCGCTCCGACCCTCTGATTTCAGCACGTGGTACCGGGAGCGAGGATGAGCAGCCACCTGAGCTCAGGCTCGTGTATTTCAATGCCAGGTCCGTAATGAATAAAGCACCTCTCATTCGCGATCTGACTGAGGAGGAGCATGCGGACCTGGCTTGCATTACGGAGACCTGGTTGGGCCCAGAGGGTGGGGTCCCCCTGGTTGATCTTAGCCCATCAGGTTTCCGGGTGCTGCACC